>NC_134739.1:0-310837 GCF_049634645.1 Pelodiscus sinensis | reverse complement strand
TGGGAAATAGGTCAATGGAGGGATGATAGGAGTTACTGTAGAGAACTTTCTGGGTGTCTGGCTGGTGAGTCTTGCCCACATGCTCAGGGTTTAGCTGATCGCCATATTTGGGGTCGGGAAGGAATTTTCCTCCAGGGTAGATTGGCAGAGGCCCTGGAGGTTTTTCGCCTTCCTCTGTAGCATGGGGTACAGATCACAGCCGGAGGATTCTCTGCATCTTGGGGTCTTCAAAGTATTTGAAGGCTTCAATATCTGAGATCTAGGTGAGAAGATTATTCTAGGAGGGGTGGGTGAGATTCTGTGGCCTGCACAGTGCAGGGGGTCAGACTAGATGATCATAATGGTCCCTTCTGACCTTAAACTCTATGGCTGTGTCTACACTGGGCCACTTATTCCGGAAAATCAGCCGCTTTTCCGGAATAAGCTGCGAGCTGTCTACACTGGCCCTTGAATTTCCAGAAAAGCAACGACCTTGAACTGTACAAAATCAGCCGCTATTCCGGAAAAACTATTCTGCTCCCGCTCGGGCATAAGTCCTATTCCGGAACACTGTTCCGGAAAAGGGCCAGTGTAGACAGCCCAGTAGTCTTTTCCGGAAAAAAGCCCCGATCGTGAAAATGGTGATTGGGGCACTTTTCCGGAAAAGAGCGTCTACATTGGCCACAGACGCTTTTCCGGAAAAGGGCTTTTCCAGAAAAGCAGCCTGCCAATGTAGACGCTCCTTTTCCGGAAAAACTGAAAATGGAATAGTATTGTGTTTTAAGCAGGTCCGGAAATTCATGCCAGTGTAGACACAGCCCAGGAGTCTATGAGCCTGCTGAGAGCGCCCATCCAGCTCCAGCTGCTGGACTTGATGACCCCTCGAGGGGTCCCGGCGCGCAGCGAGGGCTGATCCCCCCCGGGGCCCCAGAGCAGGGCGGGGGGGAGGAGCAGTGCTCACGGCAGGGGCTGGAGGGGCACATGGGAAAGCTGGAAATCGCGCTCCCCCGTCCCTGGGTCTCGCTTGGCCTGGGGCTGGGGGAGCGGCAGGGCGGGCGCGGGCCAGATCAAACGGCTTGGGGGCCTGGATCCGGCCCGTGGATTCTCTTGTGCCCAGCCAGGCCCCAGGTGCCAGCCCTCGGCATTCGTGGGCACGCCCCGGCGAGGGCCAGGCAGGGTGAGCTCACCGCAGGGGGGAAAGAAGGGGGCCATTATGGGGCCCTTGCCATTGCCCCCATTCCACAGTAGGAGCCAGCTGGGCTGCGACTCTCCATGGAGGCTGCTGGCTCCAGCCAGCCCCGAGCTCCGGCGCCCAGATGCTGGCGATCGAATGGCTGCTGCAGAAACCGGAGTCGGTCGTTGGCCTGGCACGGAGCCGGAGCAGGGCCTGGGGCCAGGCCTGCAGTGTGAGGGCAGGTCGAGGGGCAGCCCGCTGGTGCGTGTCTCTACGCTCGGCCTTGTCCCAATGCCCCGCTGCTGCCAGGCAGTAAATCCGCCTCCCTGAGCGGCACGGAGCCACGGGCCGCGCCGAGTGAGTGTGGCCGCTGCCTGCCACGTGTCAGCCCAGCCGCCCTTTGGCAGGGCCCCGAGGCGCCCGTCTCTGCCAGTGACACCCGTCCGCTCCGCTGCCGGTCACGGGGCCTGCAAGCCACCCCGAGAGCCCCGGCAGGTTGTTGGAACAACCTGACTGTCGGCTTGGCCAGGATGCTCTGGCTCCGGGCACTAGTCCAACCCGGGCACTGGCCTCTGGACCAGCTGTGCAGACTGCAGGGGGTGCAGGGGAAGGGCCGCGGGGGAGCTGCAGGGGCACCAGGAAGCCAGAGAGGCCGCAGATGGCTGCTTTCCCGAGCTGCCCGTCATCCTTGGGGATTTTTTAAGCCGGCTCCCCTTGCAGACCATCTCCTTTCTGGCACCCCCCGCTCTGCTGTGCCGGATACAGAGGCAGCAGTGCAGTGTGACACGGGGCTCCTTGGGAGTGGGGCCAGATTGCACCGGCTGCCAGCCCCGCCCCTGGGGACTATAGACTAGTCGACTAACCGATAAGAATTCATGAGCTTAACCGATATTTAACATCCCTAGGTGGGAGCGCTGGCCTGTGGGTAAGAGCAGTGGCCCGGTGGAAGTGGTGGCCCGTGGGTAGGAGCAGTGGTCTGTGGGTAAGAGCGGTGGGAGCAGTGACCCGTGGGTAAGAGCGGTGGGAGCAGTGACCCGTGGGTAGGAGCAGTGGCCCGGTGGGAGTGGTGGCCCGTGGGTAGGAGCAGTGGCCCGGTGGAAGTGGTGGCCCGTGGGTAGGAGCAGTGGTCTGTGGGTAAGAGCGGTGGGAGCAGTGACCCGTGGGTAGGAGCAGTGGCCCGGTGGAAGTGGTGGCCCGTGGGTAGGAGCAGTGGCCCAGTGGGAGTGGTGGCCCGTGGGTAGGAGCAGTGGCCCGGTGGGAGTGGTGGTCCATGGGTAGGAGCAGTGGTCAGGTGGGAGCGGTGGCCCATGGGTAGGAGCAGTGGTCTGTGGGTAAGAGTGGTGGGAGCAGTGATCCGTGGGTAAGAGCGGTGGCCTGATGGGAGCGGTGGCCCGTGGGTAGGAGCAGTGGTCAGGTGGGAGCGGTGGCCCGTGGGTAACAGCGGTGGCCCGGTGGGAGTGGTGGTCCATGGGTAGGAGCAGTGGTCTGTGGGTAAGAGCGGTGGGAGCGGTGGCCCGTGGGTAAGAGCAGTGGCCCGGTGGGAGTGGTGGCCTGTGGGTAGGAGCAGTGGTCTGTGGGTAAGAGCGGTGGGAGCGGTGGCCCGTGGGTAAGAGCAGTGGCCCGGTGGGAGTGGTGGCCCATGGGTAGGAGCAGTGGCCCGGTGGGAGTGGTGGCCCATGGGTAGGAGCAGTGGTCAGGTGGGAGCGGTGACCCGTGGGTAAGAGTGGTGGCCCGATGGGAGTGGTGGCCCATGGGTAGGAGCAGTGGCCCGGTGGGAGCGGTGGCCCGTGGGTAAGAGCGGTGGCCCGATGGGAGTGTTGGCCCGTGGGTAGGAGCAGTGACCCGATGGGAGTGGTGGCCCATGGGTAGGAGCAGTGGCCCGATGGGAGCGGTGGCCCATGGGTAGGAGCAGTGGTCAGGTGGGAGCGGTGGCCCGTGGGTAGGAGCAGTGGCCTGATGGGAGTGGTGGCCCGTGGGTAGGAGCAGTGGCCCGATGGGAGTGGTGGCCCATGGGTAGGAGCAGTGGCCCGATGGGAGTGGTGGCCCGTGGGTAGGAGCAGTGGCCCGATGGGAGTGGTGGCCCATGGGTAGGAGCAGTGGTCAGGTGGGAGCGGTGGCCCGTGGGTAGGAGCAGTGGCCCGATGGGAGTGGTGGCCCATGGGTAGGAGCAGTGGTCAGGTGGGAGCGGTGGCCCGTGGGTAGGAGCAGTGGCCCGATGGGAGTGGTGGCCCATGGGTAGGAGCAGTGGTCAGGTGGGAGCGGTGGCCCGTGGGTAGGAGCAGTGGCCCGATGGGAGCGGTGGCCCATGGGTAGGAGCAGTGGCCTGGTGGGAGCGGTGGCCCATGGGTAGGAGCAGTGGTCAGGTGGGAGCGGTGGCCCGCGGGTAGGAGCAGTGGCTCGATGGGAGTGGTGGCCCATGGGTAGGAGCAGTGGCCCGGTGGGAGCGGTGGCCCGTGGGTAAGAGCGGTGGCTCGGTGGGAGTGGTGGTCCATGGGTAGGAGCAGTGGTCTGTGGGTCGTCTGTGGGTGGTCTTGGGTAAGAGCGGTGGCCCGTGGGTGGGCGCGCTGGTTGGTGGGTGTGCTGGCAGGTGCTCTGAATTCCCCTGGAGGGTGAGGCAGGCAGGGCGCGTGGCGCGCGATGTGTGTGCCTAGGGTGCCCTTTCTATCCTCCGAGAGACCTTAATCTGCCCTGGAGTCCTCTGCTGCCCTCTCCTGCTGGCTCCTGGGGGTGGTGCCAGCCACGGCTTCCTGGGTGGCAGGACGTGCTCCAGGCCCATCTGCCGTGGGCCCTAGTGACCGGGGGGCTTTGGGCCAGCGCCAGCAGCTGTGCTTCTTGGGGTGAGGTATCGGTTCAGCCCCCCCCGCCTGGGGACCTTGCTGGGCTCTGCAATTGCCCCGTGGGCAGGGGCCAATGTTTTACAGCGTCTGGTGGCGGCGAATCCTGCTGCCCAGCAGGCCGTGCTCCCGGGCTGGGCCGAGGTGCTCCGCAGCGGCAGCGCCCATCAGCGTGGGTGGGACTCCGGGAGCCTCCTGGTCCCAGTGTGACGTGAGTCCCAGGCAAGGGAGAAGGCCCCGGCAGCCCGCACTGCGCCGGCCTCTTACCAAAGGGCCCCCGGCCGCCGGCGCGGCGAAGGGCGGAGACACTAGCAAGAAGTCCTGGCAGGACGAGGCGGGAAGATGCACGAGGCCCAGTGGGTGCGTCTCTGGCAGATCCTGGTTAACCTGTGGGTTGGAGGAGGACTTGCTGGTCGCTGCTTCCTACACCCCAAACAGCGGGGCTCCATGCCAGGGACCACAGCTCCCCCGAGCCACGGCGGGTGAACGTATAGCCACCAGAGACTTCGTCTGGGCACTACCGGGCAGAACTATTTGCTTTCTTTCTAATTTTAAATTATCACCCCATTAAGTTATGTCAAAAAAATTCACGACATTGCCGGTGGGAGATTTTCTGCATTGATTTTTCCCATACAATAAAGTTCCATTTTGGGGGTGGGGGAATCAAATTATCGTTATTAGTTTGCAACACTGAATGGATGGCGGCAGTCACAGCAAATTGTACTTGCAAATGAACACCCAGCACCGCAGAATTCATAGCTTCGGGAAACCACCCGGCCATATTTATAAATGTACCAGCCCACAGCACTCGGGGTGCAAGGACACACGCACCGTGTCTTCATGCACGGCGCACGCTGCACGTTCCCAGCAGCAGCCAGAGAACGCTCCAGCCTGGAATACGGCCGCCGGCCCCGTCACGTGGCTTTTCAAAGCCTCCTTCGACCACACAGCTCCGTGCTGAGCCAGTACGCTGGCCCTGGGATCCGGCTGCTCCCAGGCAGCAGAGAGCCCCGGCCTGCCCTCCGCTCCGGCAGCAGCGTCCCCCTGGGCCCGGCAGACGTTCTGCAGAACTCCAGAAGCAGCCGCGCCGTTGGGATAGCGTCGGTGCTGAAATCCAATCTAGTGAGTAAACACCGCCAGCACCCGTCAGCCTGCCACAGGCCCTCGGAACGGCCACGCCGCGCCGCCGGAGCTGCTCCTCCAGCTGCCCCTGGTGCTCTCAAGGTGGCTGGCGAGCGGCTTGATGAGCCGGCTGGGCACCAGATCCCCCTGGGGATCCATCAGTCGGCAAGCCCTGCTCGTAGCTTCCTGTGCCAGCCTGCACCTTCCCTGCCTCGCCAAGGCTGCTGTCGGTGGAGCGTCCTTGGCCATGCACCGTGTGGCTGGGCTGGGTGCCGTGGTGCTAGACGGGGAGCCCCGAAGCTGGGCTGGGAGCAGCGTCTGAAGGGGTATGTCTACACTACTACTAACGGACGTTAGTTCGAACTAACTTTGATAGGTGCTACACTAGCGCTCCGTTAGTTCGAATTTAATTCAAACTAGCGGAGCGCTTAGTTCGAACTAGGAAAACCTCATTCCACGAGGATTAAGCCTAGTTGGAACTAGCTAGTTCGAATTAAGGAGTGTATAGCCCTTTAATTCGAACTAGTGGGAGGCTAGCCCTCCCCAGCTTTCCCTGGTGGCCACTCTGGGCACCACCAGGGAAACTCTTCTGCCCCCCTCCCGGCCCCGGATCCCTTAAAGGGGCACGGGCTGGCTACGGTGCCCGTGCCAGGTGCAAGCCTGCCAGCACCCAGCCAGCAGACCCTGCACCTGGCACGGCTCGAGCCACCCACCCGATGCCCCCCAGCCCTCCCCCTCTTCCCGGGACCAGGCTGGCGGCTCCCGGGAGCTTGCCCGGGACCGCAAGAGGCGGGCACCCGCCTGGGCTAGTGCGGACATCGTGGACCTCGTCCACGATCTCCGCACTAGGCACAGGAAAGTGGCCGTCTAGGGCAGGAGAGCTGCCAGCCTGGCCACCCAGGAGCAGGTGTGCAAGAGAATCAAGGGGGTCCAGTGAGACCCCCGACCCTGAGCCCTGAGCTTACAATGGCCGTCCTGGGTCAGACCAAAGGTCCATCTAGCCCAGTAGCCTGTCTGCCGACAGCGGCAACCCTAGAGACCCTGGAGGGGATGGACCGAAGATAGTGACCAAGCCATTTGTCTCGTGACATCCCTCTCTAGCCTTCCACAAACCTTGGGCAGGGACACCACTCCTACCCCCTGGCTAATAGCACTCCATGGACCCAGCCTCCATGACTTGATCTCACTTCCCTTTAAACTCTGTTCTAGTTGTAGCTTTCACAGCCTCCTGCAGCAAGGAGTTCCACAGGTTGACTCTTTGCTTTGTGAAGAACAACTTTCTGTTACTAGTTTGAAGCCTGCTACCCATTCCTTTCCTTTGGTGTCCTCTAGTCCTTCTTTAGGGGAACCAATGAAGAACTTTTCTTGATGCACCCTCTCCACCCCACTCATGCTTTTATAGACCTCTATCCTATTCCCCCTCGGTCTCCTCTTTTCTAAGCTGAAAAGTCCCAGTCTCTTTAGCCTCTCTTCATATGGGACCTGTTCCAAACCTCTGATCACTGTAGTTGCCCTCCCCTCTCCCAGCCTCTCTCTTCCCCTCTCCCACCTCCTTTTCCCAGTCTCCCCCAGTTTTGTTTAATAAAGAGAGATTCTATTTTTGACCACACGTTTTCTTTATTTTGTACATCAGGAAGGGGGGCTAGGGAAGGGTAAGTGGAAGGAGGTGAGGGAGGAATGGGGTACGAGCCCCCGATGGGGAGGACAGGGCTGGCTCTGCGGGCTTCTGGGGGTGGAAGCTCTCCTGCAGCCCCCCAATTGCCCCCTCTCCCCAGATGGCAGCTTGCGGCAAGTGCAGCCGGGCTGATGGCCGAGTGCTGTGATGTGCCCAGTGTGGGCACTCAGGGCACCCCAAGCCAGGACTGCTTTGCAAGTGGGGCACCCCTGAGAACTGTCTGTCCAGGGTGGGGGTTGGGTCCCTTTAAGCACAGCCCTCGGCTAGCCTGAGGCAGCAGCTACATGCTTTAAGTCCTCCTCTGATGCCCTGCCGGCACTGCTTCCGGCCATCCTTAACCTCTGTTCAGGGTCCACTTAATGTGGACATGCTAGTTCGAATTAGCAAAACGCTAATTCGAACAAGTTTTTTAGTCTGGATGCTTTAGTTTGAATTAGCGCTGTAGTGTAGACATACCCAAGGAGATTTCGAATGGGTGTCTGCTCCCGGAGCTATGATGCACCCAGCCCTGGGCCCTCTCCCTGCCTGTGGGGGTGTCCCTGCAGCCAGCCAAATGGAAATCCAGTAGCCTGGCCCATGCATCTGCCTTGAGAGCCAAGAAGCACCACGGCAGCCCCCTTCCCTGCGTGGACCTCTGGCCCCGTGATCTCTGCAGGGCTGTGTCACCTGCTGATGCCGAGATCTCTGCGGGGCCGTTTCACCCGCTGGCCCCGTCATCTCTGCGGGGCCATGTCACCTGCTGGCGCCGTGATCTGTGTCACCCCACTGGCCCCGTGATCTCTGTGGGGCTGTCACCAGGCAGGGCAACTCGCCGTTTGCTTGGCGGGGTGGGTCTGACGCCAGCCCGGTGGCATTCCCACGTGGTGTGACAGCATGGCCTTGCCTGCAGAGCATGGCCCGGGTGGGCGAGGGAAAGTCTTTGGGCTGCTCAGCTGTTGCTGGGAAACCTCGACTGTCCCGCCAGCAGTAGCTGGTGCAGTAACCGGCATCGCCTCACCCACCCCATCGCGCCCGCCCGGTGATGATACTCCCCTCCTGGGCATTCTCCGGCACCGCGGGGGCACTTTGGCAGTGGGGTAGGTAGCAGCTGGGGCGGCTGGCTCCGGGGAGGTATGGGCAGCTGCAAGTGATTGTAGGTAAGCACATGCGCGGGGGCTCTGCAGGGAGTGTTAACATCGTCCTGGTCAAAGCGTCAGTAGGTTTCAGAGGTAACATCGCCTGGGGCAGTGGGGCTGTTCCGCCTCCCAAGCTGTGGTGCCAGGCTGCAGCCTCCGGCGGGGTGGCTCCTGCTGGCTTTGCAACGAGGGACGGGGCTTTATTCCTGCCAGAGCTCGGCTCCTGTCACCTGGGGCGGCAGCCAGTGCTGGGCTGTGAGTGCTCGGAGCCTGATTAGGAGCCACGTGGCTCCATCCAAAGCCCCCTCGCCAAAGAAGCGAAACCGCCGCGGCGTTGCCAGGCCAGCCTGGGTCTGCAGCACATCTGCTGTGACGGCCCGCCAGGCAGAGCCCCTCCACACGAGTCAGCACAGTCCAGCCTTGACTCTGCCCCTCCTGGCCTGCCCCCTCGCTGCTGCCCTGCCGCTTCCGCGGGTCTTTGAAGCACCGGACGCCTCAGCACGGCTCTGGTGGCCTTACACCCGCCTGCACCCCTGCGAGCCGGCTCGGGGGCTCCAGGCGGTTCTCCAGGCCCTGCCTCACAGGCGTTGCGCCACGGACCCGGGCCCTGCCGGACACCACGTGGCCACAGCCCTGTTCACCTCTGTGGGGAGCTGCCAGCTCGCTCAGCTGAGAGCAGCCTCCCCGCGGGCTCCGGCTGTGCCAACCCCCGGCCACTTCCCAGTCGCTGGCTTTGGAGTGACACCGACCGCGGCCAGCGAGAGCCGGGCTGCGCTTTGGAACCTGGCACTGAAGCCAGAGGTGCTAAGAACACGAGAACGGCCACACTGGGGCAGAGCCAAGGTCCATCTCGCCCAGGGCCCTGCCTTCTGATGGCCAGTGCCAGGGACCCTAGGGGGGGTGAACAGAACAGGGAATCATCCAGTGATCCCTCCCATCACCCGTTCCCAGCCTGACAGGCCAAGGCTAGGGACACTAAGCCTAGCCCAGCCCGCCTGACTACCAGCCGTTGATGGACCCTGTGATGGCGCGTTGGGGGTCCCCCGTCTCCTGCACCCCGAAATGGCACAAACAGACTGCACCAGCCGGTGGAATAGAGGACGTTTATTGCCTCTCCAGGATACAGCACAGCACAGATGTAGTCTGGTCACAGAGCTGGGCTAGGATGCCTCAGGCCCCCTTGAGATGGGGGAGACTGGGCCCCTAAACTCCAGCTCCTCTCCCTAGGCTGTCTCCTCCATGCTCCCAGACAGCAACTAACCCACACTCTTCCAGCCCTGCCCCCCAGCCAGGGCAGCATCCACCTTCCTTTGTTCCTCTCCATGGGGGGTGTCTGGCCACTGGTTTGCATAGTGACTCATCCTGTTTTGCTGGGTCGTGGTACCCACGGCAGCCAGTGGGGTTACCCCAGAGCCAGCAGCATAGAAACCAGCCAGGTACCCCCACTATGTCACTGACCCATCCTCCATGACTGTATCTAGCTCCTTTTTGAACCCTGTTACAGTCCTGGTCTTCACAAGGGTGACGTAGTGGGGGTACCTTGCTGGTTGCTAGGCTGGGGCTGGGGGTGACCCCCACTGGCTGCTGTCTGTAGCACGGCCCAGCAGAGTAGCTAAAGGGACAGGGAGGTGCCTGTTCGACCGGTTACCCCCCAGGGAGAGGAACAAAGGAAGGTGGAATGCTGCCCTGGCTGGGGGGCAGGGCTGGAAGGGACGGTTTTTAGTTTCTGTCTGGGAAGCAGAGGAGAAGGAGCTAGGGAGGGGGGCTGGGATTGTAGGGCCCAGCCACCCCCCATCTCAAAGGGGGGGGGGGCACTGAGGCCTCCTAGCCCCAGTTCCTGTAACCAGATTCCATCTGTGCTGTATCCTGGAGAAGCAATAAACTCCCTCTGTTCTACTGGCTGGTGGAGTCTGTTCGTGCCATTACGGGGGTGCAGGCAGCGGAGGAACCCCGACACGCCGTCACAACAACATGCCCCCTGCAAGGAGTTCCACAGATTGGCTGTGCGCTGCGTGAAGAAAAACTTCCTTGGCTGCGTCTAGACTGGCAAGTTTTTCTGCAAAAGCAACTGCTTTTGTGCAAAAACTTGCCAGCTGTCTACACTGGCCGCTTGATTTTGCGCAAAAGCACTGACGTTCTACTGTCCGAAATCAGTGCTTCTTGCGCAAATGCTTTGACGTTCCCATTCGGGCAAAAGCCCTTTTCCGGAAATGTTTTTGCGCAAGAGGGCCAGTGTAGACGCTAAAAACTGTTTTGCGCAAAAAAGCCCCGATGGCAAAAATGGCGATTGGGACTTTCTTGCGCAAAACCGCGTCTAGATTGGCACGGACGCTTTTCTGCAAAAAGTGCTTTTGTGTTAAAGCGTCCGTGCCAATCTAGACGCTCTTTTCCGCAAATGCTTTTAATGGAAAAACTTTTCCGTTAAAAGCATTTGCAGAAAATCATGCCAGTCTGGACGTAGCCCTTGTGTTTGTTGTAAACCTGCTGCCTATTCATTTCATTGGGTGACCCCTAGTTCTTGTGTTGGGGGAACAAGTAAATAACTTTCCTTATCCACTTTCTCCACACCTGTCATGCTTTTACAGACCTCTCACATCCCCGCTTAGTCTCTTTTCCAAGATGAAAGTCCCCGTCTTTTTCATCTCTCTTCATATCGCAGCTGTTCAGGGTCAGTTGGGATGGAGCGGCCCATGAGCCCTGCACCCACAGGACGGGCCGAGTGTCACGAGCTGCTGAAAGAAGCCGTACAATCATAGGTCACTAGAGCTGGAAGGGACCTTGAGAGTCATTGAGTCCAGTCCCCGGCCCTCAGGGCAGGGCCTAGCACCCTCTGGACCAGGGGTTCTTAGCCAGTGAGGTGCGCCTCCCCAGGGGAGGTGAGAAGGGGATACAGGGGAGGTCGGAGATGCCTCCCAGAAAATGTATCGCAATTGCCTTGTCGCTCGATACAATTCTAAAGTTTAGATTTCTTCATAATTAATAGTATGAATTAAAATGATAAACCTTAATTCCTTATTAACGCCTAGAGCTCGGCACACTACGATAGCCGTGCGGATCAATCCGGCCTACGTGGCGACACGCTACAATGACAGTGTGTGAGCGTTGCCGACTTTCATCTTCAAATAGTACGTACATGTGTTAGGAAAAGGTTCCGAGTAAAAAGCTCATATTATTCATTTCGGCATCGTAACGGGGGTCATGCCCCACACAGCGCCACCAGCCGTCGGACTTGGGAACTAGCTCGGATGGCTACGTCCAGGGGGTTTGCCAGGTCCCAGGGTTCAGGCAGGCCTCGGGGTTCAAGCCGGGCCTTCAGCTCAGGCCGGTCCTCCGAATCGCCAGGCACCCGTAGAGCCTTGGGCTCCTCTAGGTCAGAGGTAGCCCTGCTGGCCGGCTTGGCCAGGCCTCAGCGGCCCAGGCAGGGAAGCCTTCACTGGCCTGAGGGAAGGCGGCTGTGGAAGGCCTGGGCCAGGTCTCAGCCTCGTCAGCCAGGAGCTCTGGGCAGGCCTCTGTCTCCCTCCAAGGCTGGGCCCCAACTGAGCTTCCTGGCAGAGTTCTTATAGTCCTAGCCACGCCCCTTAGCTTCCTGTCAGGTGAGGGGGCGGGGCTAGGCTGTGCACAAAATGGCTCCCAGGGGGGTGTGAACGTGAAGTTCACTTTCAGGGAGGTGTGATGGTAAAAAGGTTCAGAACCCCTGGTCTAGACCATCCCTGGCAGGTGTCTGTCCAACGGCTCTTGAATATCTCCAGAAATTCCACAACCTCCCTGGGCAATCTATTCCAGTGTTTGACCCCCCTGACAGGCAGGAAGTTTTTCCTAATGTCCAGCCTCAACCTCCCTGGCTGCAATCTAAGCCCATTGCTCCTTGTCCTGTCCTCAGAGGCTCAGGAGAGAAAATTTGCCCCCTCCCCCTTGTGACGTCCTTTGAGATACTTGCTCCATGAGCCAGGCCTGAGCTCTGTGCCTGATTTGCTGTGTTGGGGGAATCAGTGGGGGAACCAGGCTGGTCTTTGGGGCGTGCTGGGAAGACTTCATCTCTTCCCCCCGGGCACGGAGCTGGGAGCTGGGCAGCTCCAGGCCCCTGTCTCCCCAGAAGCAGGGTGGGGTGAGCCCCGGGCAGCGAGCTGGGAGGGAGAGGCATGGGGTGTGTCTGTGGAACTGCAATTTGCTCCTGCTCTGCTCAGGTATTCACAGCTGGCGCAGTATCCAAGTGACCAGCCTGGGCTAGTGCTAGGTCACAGATCACCAGTACTGACTAAGGGTACGTCTACACTACAGCGCTAGTTCGAACTAACTTAGTTCGAATTAGTTAATTCGAACTAAGCTAGTTCGAACTAACGCATCTAGAACTAAAAACTAGTTCGAACTAGCGTTTTGCTAGTTCGAACTAGTAAGTCCACATTGAGTGGACTCTGAACAGGGCTTAAGGATGGCCGGAAGCAGTGCCGGCAGGGCATAAAAGGAGGACTTAGAGCATGGAGATACTGTCTCAGGCTAGCCGAGGGCTGCGCTTAAAGGGTCCCGACCCCCACCCCGGACACACAGTTCTAAGGGGTGCCCCGCTTGCAAAGAAGTTCTGGCTTGGAGTGCCCTGAGTGCCCACACTGGGCACATCACACCACTCGGCCATCAGCCCGGCTGCACTTGCCGCAGGCTGCCATCTGGGGAGAGGGAGTAATTGGGGGGCTGCAGGAGAGCTTCCACCCCCAGAAGCCCGCAGAGCCAGCCCAGTCCTCCCCATCGGGGGCTCGTACCCCATTCCTCCCTCACCTCCTTCCACTTGCCCTTCCCTAGCCCCCCTTCTTCTTGATGTACAAAATAAAGATAACGTTTCTTCCAACATTGACTCTGTCTTTATTGAACAAAACTGGGGGAGACTGGGAAAAGGAGGTGGGAGAGGGGAAGAGAAAGGCTGGGAGAGGGGAGGGCAACTAACATGATCAGGGGTTGGGAACAGGTCCCAGATGAAGAGAGGCTACAGAGACTGGGACTGTTCAGCTTAGAAAAGAGGAGACAGAGGGGGGACAGGATAGAGGTCTGTAAAAGCAGGGGTTGGGTGGAGAGGGTGCATTCAGAAAAGTTCTTCCTGAGTTCCCATAAAGAAGGACTAGAGGACACCAAAGGAAAGGAATGGGTAGCAGGCTTGAAACTAGTAAGAGAAAGTTGTTCTTGACAAAGCAAATAGTTAACCTGTGGAACTCCTTGCTGCAGGAGGCTGTGAAGGCTACAACTAGAACAGAGTTTAAAGGGAAGTGAGATCAAGTCATGGACGTTGGGTCCATGGAGTCCTATTAGCCAGAGGGTAGGAGTGGTGTCCCTGCCCAAAGTTTGTGGAAGGCTGGAGAGGGATGGCACGAGACAAATGGCTTGGTCATTGTCTTCGGTCCATCCCCTCCAGGGTCCCTAGGGTTGGCCGCTGTGGGCAGACAGGCTACTGGGCTAGATGGACCTTTGGTCTGACCCAGGACGGCCATTGTAAGCTCAGGGCTCAGTGTCGGGGGTCTCAGTGGACCCCCTTGATTTTCATGCACACCTGGTCCTGGGTGGCCAGGCTGGCAGCTCTCCTGCCCTAGACGGCCACTTTCCTGTGCCTAGTGCGGAGATCGTGGACGAGGTCCACGATGTCCGCACTAGCCCAGGAAGGTGCCCGCCTCTTGCGGTCCAGGGCAAGCTCCCGGGAGCCGCCAGCCTGGTCCCGGCAAGAGGGGGTGGGCTGGGGGGCATCGGGTGGGTGGCTCTGTGCCGTGCCAGGTGCAGGGTCTGCTAGCTGGGTGCTGGCAGGCTTGCACCTGGCACGGGCACCGTAGCCAGCCCGTGCCCCTTTAAGGGGTCCGGGGCCGGGAGGGGGGCATAGAGTTTCCCTGGTGTTGGCCAGAGTGGCCACCAGGGAAACCTGGGGAGGGCTAGCCTCCCACTAGTTCGAACTAAAGGGCTACACAGCCCTTAGTTCGAACTAGCTAGTTCGAACTAGGCGTTAGTCCTCGTAAAATGAGGTTTACCTAGTTCGAACTAAGCGCTCCGCTAGTTCGATTCAAATTCGAACTAGCGGAGCGCTAGTGTAGCGCATAGGAAAGTTAGTTCGAACTAACGTCCGTTAGTTCGAACTAACTTTCTAGTGTAGACATACCCTAAGGGTGTAACATTGTAGTCAATTAACCAATTAACCGATCAGAAAAGACTGTATAGGTTAATGCTACAGACGACATGCATTTTCCCTGCCAACCTCCAGTACGTTTTTAGCAGCCTGGCCAGCAGCCCTGCTCAGTCTTGGCTTGCGATGGGTCCAGGATCTACCCCGGCCGTTGCCCTGCATGTAAAGTGTGTTAGGAGCCAGGCGGGCAGGCGGCCCGGCTCAGTTCTGGCTTGTGATGGGTCCGGGATCTACTTCAGCCGTTGCCCTGCATGTAAAGTGTGTTAGGAGCCAGGCTGGCAGGCGGCCCGGCTCAGTTCTGGCTTGCGCCAGGTCCAGGAGCTCAGACACCCCCCGCTGCCTCTTTATCAGAGGAAGCAGCGCAGGGTGACGACGGACCAGCTCCCGCCTGGCACCCCGCGGCAGAGGCAGCGGCAGGGGGCTGCTCGGGAGTGGGGCTGGAGTGCACCGTGACTCACCAATAAGAATTCATGAGGTTACTTGGGCCCCGCTCAACTCACTTTGTGTTTGGAAAATGAAATGAAAATATCCAGGTGCCATGGCTGCTGCAGTGGGCACAGCCGGGGGAGGGGCACACGTCCCCCAGCTGGGACAGGTCCAGGTTTGTCTGTACCCTGCGCTCCCCCGCCGGCGAGAGGAATACAGCAAACTGGGTGCTTTCCCCTCGCTCCCTGGCCAAGGGGAACAACCAGCAGCGCCCCCTGTGAATCAGGTGTCGGGGGGAGGCTCAGGGCTGGGGCAGTCTCAGAAAAGTGGGGGGATGCCCCCAACCAGCCCCTTTTGCCGGCCTGGTGGTCTCTTTGCTGTCTGGCTTTAAGAGAGGCAGTTCCATTCTGGGCACGCCCCATTGTCCTGGCACAACCAACCCCTGAGCTGCATCCCAAATGGGGTGGTCCTAGCGCCGACTGTTTCGGAGGAGTTCTTGAATGGACAGACAGACAATCTCTCTTAAATACATAGTAGCTTTGCGCCGCCTGCCGGAGGGCACCGAAAACCCCGCTGCCTCCCAAGGCAGACTCCCAGCGGGCACTTGACAATTGGGCCAGGCCACTGGTCTAGCGCCAGCAATCCCTGGGCAGCAGGAGGAGGGAGAATCTCGTGGGGAGCGAATGCATCCTCCGCCCACAGCTAGTGCAGGCCCACGTGCCCTGGCCCCAGCCTCTGGCAGCCGCCCTGGAGCAGCAGCCATTGACCTCCGTGGTGCCAGCGGTGCCCTCCATGGCCACGCGGGCAGGTGCCCCTTGTTCGCTGGGAGGCAGCTACGCCTGGGAACAACCTAGCAGGGGTGAGGGAGTCTCTGTTGCTAGACCCTTTGACTCCACCGCTTTGTAACACCCCTTGTGCCTGGCTGAGCAAAGGCTCTAGAAGGAGTCACCGCGTAACCGCTCACAATCTCACGCTGCAGGCTCTGCAGTGAAAAGCTTATAGTGCAGAGGCTGCAGGGTGGGGTGGCAGCCGGCACACTGGGAGCGGTGCGCACTGGGAGCCGGCTTTAAGCCTGATCCAGAGCCTGCAGAGTGCGTTGGGAACTGCTGCACACTGGGAGCCAGTGTGCACTGGGAGCGGTGTATGCTGGGAGCGGTGTGCACTGGGAGTGGAGCATGCTGGGAGCCGGTGTGCCCTAGGAGCAGTGCATACTGGGAGCCAGTGTGCACTGAGAGCGGTGTGTACTGGGAGTGATGTGTGCTGGAAACTGGTGTTCCCTAGGAGCGGTGCTTGCTGGGAGCCAGTGTGCACTGGGAGCGGTGTGTGCTGAGAGCTGGTGCACGCTGGGAGCCGGCTTTAAGTCTGACCCAGAGCCCGCAGGGTGGGTTGGGAACTGGTGCACGCTGGGAGTCAGTATGCACTGGGAGCGGTGTGTTCTGGGAGCGGTGCATGCTGGGATCCAGTGTCCACTGGGAGTGGTGCATGCTGGGAGCCCGTGTGCCCTAGGAGCGGTGTGTACTGGGAGCCAATATGCACTGGGAGTGGTGTGTACTGGGAACCAGTATGTACTGGGAGCGGTGTGTGCTAGGATCCAGTGCTGCTGCGAGCACTGCTTCTGAGAACCAATATGCACTGGGAGCGGTGTGTGCTGGGAGCGGTGCATGCTGGGAGCCAGTATGCACTGGGAGCGGTGTGTGCTGGGAGCCAGTATGCACTGGGAGCGGTGCGCGCTAGGAGCCAGTATGCACTGGGAGCGGTGCGCGCTAGGAGCCATTATGCACTGGGAGCTGGTGCGCGCTAGGAGCCAGTATGCACTGGGAGCGGTGCGCGCTAGGAGCCAGTATGCACTGGGAGCGGTGTGCGCTGAGAGCCATTATGCACTGGGAGCTGTGCGCGCTAGGAGCCAGTATGCACTGGGAGCGGTGTGCGCTGGGAGCCATTATGCACTGGGAGCGGTGCGCGGTAGGAGCCAGTATGCACTGGGAGCGGTGCGTGCTGGGAGCCATTATGCACTGGGAGCGGTGCGCGCTAGGAGCCAGTATGCACTGGGAGCGGTGCGCGGTAGGAGCCAGTATGCACTGGGAGCGGTGCACGGTAGGAGCCAGTATGTACTGGAAGCGGTGCGCGCTAGGAGCCAGTATGCACTGGGAGCGGTGCGCGCTAGGAGCCAGTATGCACTGGGAGCGGTGCGCGCTAGGAGCCAGTATGCACTGGGAGTGGTGCGTGCTAGGAGCCAGTATGCACTGGGAGCGGTGTGCGCTAGGAGCCAGTATGCACTGGGAGCGGTGCGCGGTAGGAGCCAGTATGCACTGGGAGCTGGTGCGCGGTAGGAGCCAGTATGCACTGGGAGCGGTGCGCGGTAGGGGCCAGTATGCACTGGAAGCGGTGCGCGCTGGGATCCAGTATGCACTGGGAGCAGTGCGCACTAGGAGCCAGTATGCACTGGGAGTGGTGCGTGCTAGGAGCCAGTATGCACTGGGAGCTGGTGCGCGGTAGGAGCCAGTATGCACTGGGAGCGGTGCACGGTAGGAGCCAGTAGGCACTGGGAGCGGTGCGTGCTAGGAGCCAGTATGCACTGGGAGCGGTGCACGGTAGGAGCCAGTAGGCACTGGGAGCGGTGCACGCTAGGAGCCAGTATGTACAGGGAGCGGTGCGCGCTGGGAGCCAGTATGCACTGGGAGCTGGTGCGCGCTAGGAGCCAGTATGCACTGGGAGCGGTGCGCGCTAGGAGCCAGTATGCACTGGGAGTGGTGCGTGCTAGGAGCCAGTATGCACTGGGAGTGGTGTGCGCTAGGAGCCAGTATGCACTGGGAGCGGTGCGCGGTAGGAGCCAGTATGCACTGGGAGCTGGTGCGCGGTAGGAGCCAGTATGCACTGGGAGCTGGTGCGCGGTAGGAGCCAGTATGCACTGGGAGCGGTGCGCGCTAGGAGCCAGTATGCACTGGGAGCAGTGCGCACTAGGAGCCAGTATGCACTGGGAGTGGTGCGTGCTAGGAGCCAGTATGCACTGGGAGCGGTGTGCGCTAGGAGCCAGTATGCACTGGGAGCGGTGCGCGGTAGGAGCCAGTATGCACTGGGAGCTGGTGCGCGGTAGGAGCCAGTATGCACTGGGAGCGGTGCGCGGTAGGGGCCAGTATGCACTGGAAGCGGTGCGCGCTGGGATCCAGTATGCACTGGGAGCAGTGCGCACTAGGAGCCAGTATGCACTGGGAGTGGTGCGTGCTAGGAGCCAGTATGCACTGGGAGCTGGTGCGCGGTAGGAGCCAGTATGCACTGGGAGCGGTGCACGGTAGGAGCCAGTAGGCACTGGGAGCGGTGCGTGCTAGGAGCCAGTATGCACTGGGAGCGGTGCACGGTAGGAGCCAGTAGGCACTGGGAGCGGTGCACGCTAGGAGCCAGTATGTACAGGGAGCGGTGCGCGCTGGGAGCCAGTATGCACTGGGAGCTGGTGCGCGCTAGGAGCCAGTATGCACTGGGAGCGGTGCGCGCTAGGAGCCAGTATGCACTGGGAGTGGTGCGTGCTAGGAGCCAGTATGCACTGGGAGTGGTGTGCGCTAGGAGCCAGTATGCACTGGGAGCGGTGCGCGGTAGGAGCCAGTATGCACTGGGAGCTGGTGCGCGGTAGGAGCCAGTATGCACTGGGAGCTGGTGCGCGGTAGGAGCCAGTATGCACTGGGAGCGGTGCGCGCTAGGAGCCAGTATGCACTGGGAGCAGTGCGCACTAGGAGCCAGTATGCACTGGGAGTGGTGCGTGCTAGGAGCCAGTATGCACTGGGAGCTGGTGCGCGGTAGGAGCCAGTATGCACTGGGAGTGGTGCGCGGTAGGAGCCAGTATGCACTGGGAGCTGGTGCGCGGTAGGAGCCAGTATGCACTGGGAGTGGTGCGTGCTGGGAGCCAGTATGCACTGGGAGCTGGTGCGCGGTAGGAGCCAGTATGCACTGGGAGCGGTGCGCGCTAGGAGCCAGTATGCACGGGGAGCTGGTGCGCGGTAGGAGCCAGTATGCACTGGGAGCGGTGCACGGTAGGAGCCAGTATGCACTGGGAACGGTGCGCGGTAGGAGCCAGTATGCACTGGGAGCGGTGCACGGTAGGAGCCAGTATGCACTGGGAACGGTGCGCGGTAGGAGCCAGTATGCACTGGGAGCGGTGCACGGTAGGAGCCAGTATGCACTGGGAACGGTGCGCGGTAGGAGCCAGTATGCACTGGGAGCGGTGCACGGTAGGAGCCAGTATGCACTGGGAGCGGTGCACGGTAGGAGCCAGTATGCACTGGGAGTGGTGCGCGCTGGGAGCCAGTATGCACTGGGAGCTGGTGCGCGCTAGGAGCCAATATGCACTGGGAGCAGTGTGTGCTAGGAGCCAGTATGCACTGGGAGCGGTGCACGGTAGGAGCCAGTATGCACTGGGAACAGTGCGCGCTGGGAGCCAGTATGCACTGGGAGCTGGTGCGCGCTAGGAGCCAATATGCACTGGGAGCAGTGTGTGCTAGGAGCCAGTATGCACTAGGAGCGGTGCGCGGTAGGAGCCAGTATGCACTGGGAACAGTGCGCGCTGGGAGCCAGTATGCACTGGGAGCTGGTGCACGCTGGGAGCCAGTATGCACTGGGAGCGGTGCACGTTAGGAGCCAGTATGTACTGGGAGCGGTGCGCGCTGGGAGCCAGTATGCACTGGGAGCTGGTGCGCGCTAGGAGCCAGTATGCACTGGGAGCGGTGCGCGCTAGGAGCCAGTATGCACTGGGAGTGGTGCGTGCTAGGAGCCAGTATGCACTGGGAGTGGTGTGCGCTAGGAGCCAGTATGCACTGGGAGCGGTGCGCGGTAGGAGCCAGTATGCACTGGGAGCTGGTGCGCGGTAGGAGCCAGTATGCACTGGGAGCTGGTGCGCGGTAGGAGCCAGTATGCACTGGGAGCGGTGCGCGCTAGGAGCCAGTATGCACTGGGAGCAGTGCGCACTAGGAGCCAGTATGCACTGGGAGTGGTGCGTGCTAGGAGCCAGTATGCACTGGGAGCTGGTGCGCGGTAGGAGCCAGTATGCACTGGGAGTGGTGCGCGGTAGGAGCCAGTATGCACTGGGAGCTGGTGCGCGGTAGGAGCCAGTATGCACTGGGAGTGGTGCGTGCTGGGAGCCAGTATGCACTGGGAGCTGGTGCGCGGTAGGAGCCAGTATGCACTGGGAGCGGTGCGCGCTAGGAGCCAGTATGCACGGGGAGCTGGTGCGCGGTAGGAGCCAGTATGCACTGGGAGCGGTGCACGGTAGGAGCCAGTATGCACTGGGAACGGTGCGCGGTAGGAGCCAGTATGCACTGGGAGCGGTGCACGGTAGGAGCCAGTATGCACTGGGAACGGTGCGCGGTAGGAGCCAGTATGCACAGGGAGCGGTGCACGGTAGGAGCCAGTATGCACTGGGAACGGTGCGCGGTAGGAGCCAGTATGCACTGGGAGCGGTGCACGGTAGGAGCCAGTATGCACTGGGAGCGGTGCACGGTAGGAGCCAGTATGCACTGGGAGTGGTGCGCGCTGGGAGCAAGTATGCACTGGGAGCTGGTGCGCGCTAGGAGCCAATATGCACTGGGAGCAGTGTGTGCTAGGAGCCAGTATGCACTGGGAGCGGTGCACGGTAGTAGCCAGTATGCACTGGGAACAGTGCGCGCTGGGAGCCAGTATGCACTGGGAGCTGGTGCGCGCTAGGAGCCAATATGCACTGGGAGCAGTGTGTGCTAGGAGCCAGTATGCACTAGGAGCGGTGCGCGGTAGGAGCCAGTATGCACTGGGAACAGTGCGCGCTGGGAGCCAGTATGCACTGGGAGCTGGTGCGCGCTGGGAGCCAGTATGCACTGGGAGCGGTGCACGGTAGGAGCCAGTATGCACTGGGAGCTGGTGCGGCTGGGAGCCAGTATGCACTGGGAGCGGTGCGCGGTAGGAGCCAGTATGCACTGGGAGCGGTGTGCGCTAGGAGCCAGTATGCACTGGGAGCTGGTGCGCGCTGGGAGCCAGTATGCACTGGGAGCTGGTGTGCGCTGGGATCCAGTATGCACTGGGAGCGGTGCGTGCTAGGAGCCAGTATGCACTGGGAGCTGGTGCGGCTGGGAGCCAGTATGCACTGGGAGCGGTGCGCGGTAGGAGCCAGTATGCACTGGGAGCGGTGTGCGCTAGGAGCCAGTATGCACTGGTAGCTGGTGCGCGCTGGGAGCCAGTATGCACTGGGAGCTGGTGTGCGCTGGGATCCAGTATGCACTGGGAGCGGTGCGCGCTAGGAGCCAGTATGCACTGGGAGTGGTGCGTGCTAGGAGCCAGTATGCACTGGGAGCGGTGTGCGCTAGGAGCCAGTATGCACTGGGAGCGGTGCGCGGTAGGAGCCAGTATGCACTGGGAGCTGGTGCGCGGTATTAGCCAGTATGCACTGGGAGCGGTGCGCGGTAGGGGCCAGTATGCACTGGGAGCGGTGCGCGCTGGGATCCAGTATGCACTGGGAGCAGTGCGCACTAGGAGCCAGTATGCACTGGGAGTGGTGCGTGCTAGGAGCCAGTATGCACTGGGAGCTGGTGCGCGGTAGGAGCCAGTATGCACTGGGAGCGGTGCACGGTAGGAGCCAGTAGGCACTGGGAGCGGTGCGTGCTAGGAGCCAGTATGCACTGGGAGCGGTGCACGGTAGGAGCCAGTAGGCACTGGGAGCGGTGCACGCTAGGAGCCAGTATGTACTGGGAGCGGTGCGCGCTGGGAGCCAGTATGCACTGGGAGCTGGTGCGCGCTAGGAGCCAGTATGCACTGGGAGCGGTGCGCGCTAGGAGCCAGTATGCACTGGGAGTGGTGCGTGCTAGGAGCCAGTATGCACTGGGAGTGGTGTGCGCTAGGAGCCAGTATGCACTGGGAGCGGTGCGCGGTAGGAGCCAGTATGCACTGGGAGCTGGTGCGTGGTAGGAGCCAGTATGCACTGGGAGCTGGTGCGCGGTAGGAGCCAGTATGCACTGGGAGCGGTGCGCGCTAGGAGCCAGTATGCACTGGGAGCAGTGCGCACTAGGAGCCAGTATGCACTGGGAGTGGTGCGTGCTAGGAGCCAGTATGCACTGGGAGCTGGTGCGCGGTAGGAGCCAGTATGCACTGGGAGCGGTGCGCGCTAGGAGCCAGTATGCACTGGGAGCAGTGCGCACTAGGAGCCAGTATGCACTGGGAGTGGTGCATGCTAGGAGCCAGTATGCACTGGGAGCTGGTGCGCGGTAGGAGCCAGTATGCACTGGGAGTGGTGCGCGGTAGGAGCCAGTATGCACTGGGAGCTGGTGCGCGGTAGGAGCCAGTATGCACTGGGAGTGGTGCGTGCTGGGAGCCAGTATGCACTGGGAGCGGTGCACGGTAGGAGCCAGTATGCACTGGGAGCGGTGCGCGCTAGGAGCCAGTATGCACGGGGAGCTGGTGCGCGGTAGGAGCCAGTATGCACTGGGAGCGGTGCACGGTAGGAGCCAGTATGCACTGGGAACGGTGCGCGGTAGGAGCCAGTATGCACTGGGAGCGGTGCACGGTAGGAGCCAGTATGCACTGGGAACGGTGCGCGGTAGGAGCCAGTATGCACTGGGAGCGGTGCACGGTAGGAGCCAGTATGCACTGGGAACGGTGCGCGGTAGGAGCCAGTATGCACTGGGAGCGGTGCACGGTAGGAGCCAGTATGCACTGGGAGCGGTGCACGGTAGGAGCCAATATGCACTGGGAGCGGTGCACGGTAGGAGCCAGTATGCACTGGGAACGGTGCGCGGTAGGAGCCAGTATGCACTGGGAGCGGTGCACGGTAGGAGCCAGTATGCACTGGGAACGGTGCGCGGTAGGAGCCAGTATGCACTGGGAGCGGTGCACGGTAGGAGCCAGTATGCACTGGGAACGGTGCGCGGTAGGAGCCAGTATGCACTGGGAGCGGTGCACGGTAGGAGCCAGTATGCACTGGGAGCGGTGCACGGTAGGAGCCAGTATGCACTGGGAGTGGTGCGCGCTGGGAGCCAGTATGCACTGGGAGCTGGTGCGCGCTAGGAGCCAATATGCACTGGGAGCAGTGTGTGCTAGGAGCCAGTATGCACTGGGAGCGGTGCACGGTAGGAGCCAGTATGCACTGGGAACAGTGCGCGCTGGGAGCCAGTATGCACTGGGAGCTGGTGCGCGCTAGGAGCCAATATGCACTGGGAGCAGTGTGTGCTAGGAGCCAGTATGCACTAGGAGCGGTGCGCGGTAGGAGCCAGTATGCACTGGGAACAGTGCGCGCTGGGAGCCAGTATGCACTGGGAGCTGGTGCACGCTGGGAGCCAGTATGCACTGGGAGCGGTGCACGTTAGGAGCCAGTATGTACTGGGAGCGGTGCGCGCTGGGAGCCAGTATGCACTGGGAGCTGGTGCGCGCTAGGAGCCAGTATGCACTGGGAGCGGTGCGCGCTAGGAGCCAGTATGCACTGGGAGTGGTGCGTGCTAGGAGCCAGTATGCACTGGGAGTGGTGTGCGCTAGGAGCCAGTATGCACTGGGAGCGGTGCGCGGTAGGAGCCAGTATGCACTGGGAGCTGGTGCGCGGTAGGAGCCAGTATGCACTGGGAGCTGGTGCGCGGTAGGAGCCAGTATGCACTGGGAGCGGTGCGCGCTAGGAGCCAGTATGCACTGGGAGCAGTGCGCACTAGGAGCCAGTATGCACTGGGAGTGGTGCGTGCTAGGAGCCAGTATGCACTGGGAGCTGGTGCGCGGTAGGAGCCAGTATGCACTGGGAGTGGTGCGCGGTAGGAGCCAGTATGCACTGGGAGCTGGTGCGCGGTAGGAGCCAGTATGCACTGGGAGTGGTGCGTGCTGGGAGCCAGTATGCACTGGGAGCTGGTGCGCGGTAGGAGCCAGTATGCACTGGGAGCGGTGCGCGCTAGGAGCCAGTATGCACGGGGAGCTGGTGCGCGGTAGGAGCCAGTATGCACTGGGAGCGGTGCACGGTAGGAGCCAGTATGCACTGGGAACGGTGCGCGGTAGGAGCCAGTATGCACTGGGAGCGGTGCACGGTAGGAGCCAGTATGCACTGGGAACGGTGCGCGGTAGGAGCCAGTATGCACAGGGAGCGGTGCACGGTAGGAGCCAGTATGCACTGGGAACGGTGCGCGGTAGGAGCCAGTATGCACTGGGAGCGGTGCACGGTAGGAGCCAGTATGCACTGGGAGCGGTGCACGGTAGGAGCCAGTATGCACTGGGAGTGGTGCGCGCTGGGAGCAAGTATGCACTGGGAGCTGGTGCGCGCTAGGAGCCAATATGCACTGGGAGCAGTGTGTGCTAGGAGCCAGTATGCACTGGGAGCGGTGCACGGTAGGAGCCAGTATGCACTGGGAACAGTGCGCGCTGGGAGCCAGTATGCACTGGGAGCTGGTGCGCGCTAGGAGCCAATATGCACTGGGAGCAGTGTGTGCTAGGAGCCAGTATGCACTAGGAGCGGTGCGCGGTAGGAGCCAGTATGCACTGGGAACAGTGCGCGCTGGGAGCCAGTATGCACTGGGAGCTGGTGCGCGCTGGGAGCCAGTATGCACTGGGAGCGGTGCACGGTAGGAGCCAGTATGCACTGGGAGCTGGTGCGGCTGGGAGCCAGTATGCACTGGGAGCGGTGCGCGGTAGGAGCCAGTATGCACTGGGAGCGGTGTGCGCTAGGAGCCAGTATGCACTGGGAGCTGGTGCGCGCTGGGAGCCAGTATGCACTGGGAGCTGGTGTGCGCTGGGATCCAGTATGCACTGGGAGCGGTGCGTGCTAGGAGCCAGTATGCACTGGGAGCTGGTGCGGCTGGGAGCCAGTATGCACTGGGAGCGGTGCGCGGTAGGAGCCAGTATGCACTGGGAGCGGTGTGCGCTAGGAGCCAGTATGCACTGGTAGCTGGTGCGCGCTGGGAGCCAGTATGCACTGGGAGCTGGTGTGCGCTGGGATCCAGTATGCACTGGGAGCGGTGCGCGCTAGGAGCCAGTATGCACTGGGAGTGGTGCGTGCTAGGAGCCAGTATGCACTGGGAGCGGTGTGCGCTAGGAGCCAGTATGCACTGGGAGCTGGTGCGGCTGGGAGCCAGTATGCACTGGGAGCGGTGCGCGGTAGGAGCCAGTATGCACTGGGAGCGGTGTGCGCTAGGAGCCAGTATGCACTGGGAGCTGGTGCGCGCTGGGAGCCAGTATGCACTGGGAGCTGGTGTGCGCTGGGATCCAGTATGCACTGGGAGCGGTGCGTGCTAGGAGCCAGTATGCACTGGGAGCTGGTGCGGCTGGGAGCCAGTATGCACTGGGAGCGGTGCGCGGTAGGAGCCAGTATGCACTGGGAGCGGTGTGCGCTAGGAGCCAGTATGCACTGGTAGCTGGTGCGCGCTGGGATCCAGTATGCACTGGGAGCTGGTGTGCGCTGGGATCCAGTATGCACTGGGAGCGGTGCGCGCTAGGAGCCAGTATGCACTGGGAGTGGTGCGTGCTAGGAGCCAGTATGCACTGGGAGCGGTGTGCGCTAGGAGCCAGTATGCACTGGGAGCGGTGCGCGGTAGGAGCCAGTATGCACTGGGAGCTGGTGCGCGGTATTAGCCAGTATGCACTGGGAGCGGTGCGCGGTAGGGGCCAGTATGCACTGGGAGCGGTGCGCGCTGGGATCCAGTATGCACTGGGAGCAGTGCGCACTAGGAGCCAGTATGCACTGGGAGTGGTGCGTGCTAGGAGCCAGTATGCACTGGGAGCTGGTGCGCGGTAGGAGCCAGTATGCACTGGGAGCGGTGCACGGTAGGAGCCAGTAGGCACTGGGAGCGGTGCGTGCTAGGAGCCAGTATGCACTGGGAGCGGTGCACGGTAGGAGCCAGTAGGCACTGGGAGCGGTGCACGCTAGGAGCCAGTATGTACTGGGAGCGGTGCGCGCTGGGAGCCAGTATGCACTGGGAGCTGGTGCGCGCTAGGAGCCAGTATGCACTGGGAGCGGTGCGCGCTAGGAGCCAGTATGCACTGGGAGTGGTGCGTGCTAGGAGCCAGTATGCACTGGGAGTGGTGTGCGCTAGGAGCCAGTATGCACTGGGAGCGGTGCGCGGTAGGAGCCAGTATGCACTGGGAGCTGGTGCGTGGTAGGAGCCAGTATGCACTGGGAGCTGGTGCGCGGTAGGAGCCAGTATGCACTGGGAGCGGTGCGCGCTAGGAGCCAGTATGCACTGGGAGCAGTGCGCACTAGGAGCCAGTATGCACTGGGAGTGGTGCGTGCTAGGAGCCAGTATGCACTGGGAGCTGGTGCGCGGTAGGAGCCAGTATGCACTGGGAGCGGTGCGCGCTAGGAGCCAGTATGCACTGGGAGCAGTGCGCACTAGGAGCCAGTATGCACTGGGAGTGGTGCATGCTAGGAGCCAGTATGCACTGGGAGCTGGTGCGCGGTAGGAGCCAGTATGCACTGGGAGTGGTGCGCGGTAGGAGCCAGTATGCACTGGGAGCTGGTGCGCGGTAGGAGCCAGTATGCACTGGGAGTGGTGCGTGCTGGGAGCCAGTATGCACTGGGAGCGGTGCACGGTAGGAGCCAGTATGCACTGGGAGCGGTGCGCGCTAGGAGCCAGTATGCACGGGGAGCTGGTGCGCGGTAGGAGCCAGTATGCACTGGGAGCGGTGCACGGTAGGAGCCAGTATGCACTGGGAACGGTGCGCGGTAGGAGCCAGTATGCACTGGGAGCGGTGCACGGTAGGAGCCAGTATGCACTGGGAACGGTGCGCGGTAGGAGCCAGTATGCACTGGGAGCGGTGCACGGTAGGAGCCAGTATGCACTGGGAACGGTGCGCGGTAGGAGCCAGTATGCACTGGGAGCGGTGCACGGTAGGAGCCAGTATGCACTGGGAGCGGTGCACGGTAGGAGCCAGTATGCACTGGGAGTGGTGCGCGCTGGGAGCCAGTATGCACTGGGAGCTGGTGCGCGCTAGGAGCCAATATGCACTGGGAGCAGTGTGTGCTAGCAGCCAGTATGCACTAGGAGCGGTGCGCGGTAGGAGCCAGTATGCACTGGGAACAGTGCGCGCTGGGAGCCAGTATGCACTGGGAGCTGGTGCGCGCTGGGAGCCAGTATGCACTGGGAGCGGTGCACGGTAGGAGCCAGTATGCACTGGGAGCTGGTGCGGCTGGGAGCCAGTATGCACTGGGAGCGGTGCGCGGTAGGAGCCAGTATGCACTGGGAGCGGTGTGCGCTAGGAGCCAGTATGCACTGGGAGCTGGTGCGCGCTGGGAGCCAGTATGCACTGGGAGCTGGTGTGCGCTGGGATCCAGTATGCACTGGGAGCGGTGCGTGCTAGGAGCCAGTATGCACTGGGAGCTGGTGCGCGCTAGGAGCCAGTATGCACTGGGAGCGGTGCGCGCTAGGAGCCAGTATGCACTGGGAGCTGGTGCGCGCTAGGAGCCAGTATGCACTGGGAGCGGTGCGCGCTGGGAGCCAGTATGCACTGGGAAAGGTGCGTGCTGGGAGCCAGTATGCACTGGGAACGGTGCGCGCTGGGAGCCAGTATGCACTGGGAGCGGTGCACGGTAGGAGCCAGTATGCACTGGGAGCGGTGCGCGCTGGGAGCCAGTATGCACTGGGAGCGGTGTGCGCTAGGAGCCAGTATGCACTGGGAGCGGTGCGCGCTGGGAGCCAGTATGCACTGGGAGCGGTGTGCGCTGAGAGCCAGTATGCACTGGGAGCGGTGCGCGCTTGGAGCCAGTATGCACTGGGAGCGGTGCGCGCTGGGAGCCAGTATGCACTGGGAGCGGTGCACGGTAGGAGCCAGTATGCACTGGGAGCTGGTGCGGCTGGGAGCCAGTATGCACTGGGAGCGGTGCGCGGTAGGAGCCAGTGTGCACTGGGAGCTGGTGCGCGCTGGGAGCCAGTATGCACTGGGAGCGGTGTGCGCTAGGAGCCAGTGTGCACTGGGAGCTGGTGCGCGCTGGGAGCCAGTATGCACTGGGAGCTGGTGTGCGCTGGGATCCAGTATGCACTGGGAGCGGTGCGTGCTAGGAGCCAGTATGCACTGGGAGCTGGTGCGCGCTAGGAGCCAGTATGCACTGGGAGCGGTGCGCGCTAGGAGCCAGTATGCACTGGGAGCTGGTGCGCGCTAGGAGCCAGTATGCACTGGGAGCGGTGCGCGCTGGGAGCCAGTATGCACTGGGAAAGGTGCGTGCTGGGAGCCAGTATGCACTGGGAACGGTGCGCGCTGGGAGCCAGTATGCACTGGGAGCGGTGCACGGTAGGAGCCAGTATGCACTGGGAGCGGTGCGCGCTGGGAGCCAGTATGCACTGGGAGCGATGTGCGCTAGGAGCCAGTATGCACTGGGAGCGGTGCGCGCTGGGAGCCAGTATGCACTGGGAGCGGTGTGCGCTGAGAGCCAGTATGCACTGGGAGCGGTGCGCGCTGGGAGCCAGTATGCACTGGGAGCGGTGCGCCTTGGGAGCCAGTATGCACTGGGAGTGGTGCGCGCTGGGAGCCAGTATGCACTGGGAGCGGTGCGCGCTGGGAGCCAGTATGCACTGGGAGCGGTGTGCGCTAGGAGCCAGTATGCACTGGGAGCGGTGCGCGCTGGGAGCCAGTATGCACTGGGAGCGGTGCGCGCTAGGAGCCAGTATGCACTTGGAGTGGTGCGCGCTGGGAGCCAGTATGCACTGGGAGCGGTGCACGGTAGGAGCCAGTATGCACTGGGAGCGGTGCGCGCTAGGAGCCAGTATGCACTGGGAGCGGTGTGCGCTAGGAGCCAGTATGCACTGGGAGCGGTGCGCGCTGGGAGCCAGTATGCACTGGGAGCGGTGTGCGCTGAGAGCCAGTATGCACTGGGAGCGGTGCGCGCTGGGAGCCAGTATGCACTGGGAGCGGTGCGCGTTGGGAGCCAGTATGCACTGGGAGCGGTGCGCGCTGGGAGCCAGTATGCACTGGGAGCGGTGCGCGCTGGGAGCCAGTATGCACTGGGAGCGGTGCGCGCTAGGAGCCAGTATGCACTGGGAGCGGTGCGCGCTGGGAGCCAGTATGCACTGGGAGCGGTGCGCGCTAGGAGCCAGTATGCACTGGGAGTGGTGCGCGCTGAGAGCCAGTATGCACTGGGAGCGGTGCGCGCTGGGAGCCAGTATGCACTGGGAGCGGTGCGCGCTAGGAGCCAGTATGCACTGGGAGCGGTGCGCGCTGGGAGCCAGTATGCACTGGGAGCGGTGCGTGCTGGGAGCCAGTATGCACTGGGAGCGGTGCGCGCTGGGAGCCAGTATGCACTGGGAGCGGTGCGCGGTAGGAGCCAGTATGCACTGGGAGCGGTGCGCGCTGGGAGCCAGTATGCACTGGGAGCGATGTGCGCTAGGAGCCAGTATGCACTGGGAGCGGTGCGCGCTAGGAGCCAGTATGCACTGGGAGCGGTGCGCGCTGGGAGCCAGTATGCACTGGGAGCGGTGCGTGCTGGGAGCCAGTATGCACTGGGAGCGGTGCGCGCTGGGAGCCAGTATGCACTGGGAGCGGTGCGCGGTAGGAGCCAGTATGCACTGGGAGCGGTGCGCGCTGGGAGCCAGTATGCACTGGGAGCGGTGCGCGCTGGGAGCCAGTATGCACTGGGAGCGGTGCGCGCTGGGAGCCAGTATGCACTGGGAGCGGTGCGCGCTGGGAGCCGGCTTTAAGCCTGATCCAGGGCCAGCAGCACGGGCTGGCCGCCAGCTCCCCGGGAGCGGGGCTGGGAGTCGACACGTGACCATTAATGGTAACCGATAAGCTCATGAGTATCAGGGAGAAGGGGAGCACTGAGGAGTAGGACAGGCGAGCCCCCCCCCCTCCCGCCCACTGCGCGAGCTTTTGAAAATTATCTTCATTTTGTGCCTTTTTCTTGACAGACGTGCATGAGAAACTGCCCTGCCCTGGGTTCTGTCAGAGCCAGAGCGAAGTCGGGGCAATGTCACCCGCCTGATTCTCCCTCCTGCTGCTTCTCCCTCGCTGCAGCCCCCTGAGCTCGGCCGCTCACTCCCCATTCAGCGCAGGGCATGAGAGGCAAGCGATCTCTCACCCGCCGCGAATCGTCTGAGGGCATCTGGCCAAGTGCGCCGTCAGGCCCCCGCCGCGGGAACAGAGCTGAGCTGCTTATGTCTTTACCGAGGAAGTTTAAACGGGTTTAAAAATCCAGCCAAGTAACGCTCAGAGGCTAAACCTGCTAATTACAGCGGCGAGCTTTGGCTGGGAGAGACACGGCCCAGCATGTCCTTACTGGTTAACGAGGCGTTACCGCGTTAGCGAGCGAGTATCCCTCCTCGCTGTGACAGGCTGTTTCTAGCGCTGTTAGCGCACTGAGTGATATCCCTGACTGCGCGTCTTTTAACAACCCAGGCACGTCCATCAAATGCTAATAGCTAACAAATGTGGACAGGTGAGCTGGGTTCTTCGCAAGCGCGTCTGTCTCTCATCAGAGCAGTGAGCAAGCGGTAACCGGATCTCCAGTATCTCTCCATCCTCTCTCTCTTCGGCTGGGACCGTAATTGGTGCTTTCATTTCCCCATAACACCCATCGCCCGTGTTCTTCCACTCATTCCTCCGGAGTTGGGCAATTTTTCTTTTTCCAGGGCAGGCTCTCAGGAGCGGAGCAGCTACTAGCAGATGAGAGATTCATTCTTCATTTCCTCTTGTGTAAACAATTCTACTGGGAAGTGCCGGAAGCACTTGGGGTCATTTGGTAATGAATATCCAACAATGTGAGCTCTGGCTACGGATTGCGTCCCTGTGCTCTTTAGTGACTGGCCGCGATAACTGTATAAAATCTCGTCTTTCGACTCTGTCCCTATACAGCCTGCCTGTCTGTCTGTCTCTCACCGGCCAGGAGTGAAGTGCCATTGAAACATTATTGTAAATATATATATATCTATACTTCTTGCTACAGACTGAGGTTGCTGGCCTTCTTTTCCAAATCAAGCCCTTTTCTTTTGGGGTAATTGGTCTATCCAGGTCTTTTCCCCCATGGATCATATCTGGGCATTTTTTGTTAGGGAAGTTATCTGCAAGGACTGATCTACACTCGTTATAATTAGCTTTGTTTCTTAAGTGACCAGTTGCCATTGCTTTGATTAAGGTTCGCTCTCTGTAAAGCAGCGTTTTGAGAGCTGACACACACAGTGCGCAGCTCTAAAGAACTGCTGCCGCGGGAGAGCGAGCCAGCGACCGTGAGCGTTGGTCTCTAGGTAAGTTAGAAGAGTTTCTTTGCTGCCTAGCTGGCCAGGCATTTGCTAGACTTTCGAGCTCGCTGCTTTGCGCTTTGGGTTAAGCTCTGGATGGTTTGCGATGGCTGCAATTGGCAAAGGAACAGGACTTGTGTCTCTTGTCCCGTCCCAAGCCCATAGAGTAGCCTTTGCTAACGGAGGCGATGCATTTCTGGAGGGCACGATTTTCAACGGCTCCTTGGTAGCCTAGCGACCTGTACACTGCCTCAGTTCCTTGTTCAATACAGACCAAGGGTTTGATTGGATCGGGGTGCCCCCCCACCCACTGCTGCTTTGAGCTGGCTGGCTTGATAGACCCACAGACGATCTGGAACTGCCCGTCCCCCCAGCCACCCTTGGCCTTTTCTCATCCCGTCAGTTCTAACCACATTCTCTGCAGCAATCAGGCTGAATAGGATGGGTCCCAGGACAGACCCCTGGGGGACCCCACTAGTTACCTCTCTCCAGTCCGAAAACTGACCATTCTCCCTGCCCTTCTTTTCCCATCTTCCAACCAGTTATGAGTCCATGAGAGACCTTCCCTGTTCACCCATGACAGCATACTGGGAGCCTTTGGGGAGGGTCCTTGTCCGAGGCTTTCTGGAAATCTAAGAACACTGGATCTACTGGATCCCCCCTTTTCACACGCTTGTTGATGCCCTCAAAGAGCTTGAGTAGAATCAGAGAAGCGTAGGGCTGTCTGGAAGGGGCCTCGAGGTCATCAGGTCCTGTCCCCTGCCCTCACGGCAGGACCAAGCACCCTCTAGACCCGTGTATCCCAATGGCGTTCTGCAGAACCCCAGGGTTCCGCAAAGTGAAAATAGGGGTTCCGTGAGAAAATTCCATTGCAGTAACATGTTATGATTTAAAAGATGATTACTATTTAAGCATTTATGAATTTTATTGAAAACAATTTTCATTGGTGTTTGCCACGATACGTGTCTCTGTGTAATGCCAGCTTAGCCAGGGAGTGGAGACGATGGTGTCACTGCTCAGTACTGCGCGCAGTCAGTCGGTGCTGCGATGGCCTGTTCTAGACCGCCGTCAATCCCCGCCCCCACTCTCAGGGAGCGTGGATCACGTGAGTGACTGAGTACGAAGATACTAGCACCGCGTCGGACACAGTCGAAGCGTCAGCCGTCAAAACAGTCACTTTATTTTCTGGACACATTAAATGTGATTTTTGTTTTTAAATGTGCGCAATTAAACTACATGTTGATCTCACGACCTTGTTTAGCATTTGTTTATTATTATCCTTAGTGATTTGTGCTCTACTTTTTCAGCTCCACATATAAGACTGTTATTAGGGGTTCCGCAAAAAGGGTTTGGTGGCCAAATAAAATTGGGAAACCTGGTCTAGACCATCCTTGATGGGCGTCTGGCCAACCTGCTCTTACACATCTCCAGTGACAGACATTCCAGCCTCCCTAGGCACAGATGACTTGTGCCTCCTGACACCAGAGCAGAGGGGACGGGGCAGGCCACCAGCCCGGCCGGGCTTTCAGGAAGCTGCCACGCTCCACCAAGCAATGACCCGAGTGGCTGAAGAAGCAGTGGGACCCTCCCTCTCCATTTCCTGCCCAAACCTGGCTGCCAAGGCCAGAGCCAAGCATGCCAAAGGGAGATACAGTGTGAGAAGAGCAGAGCTCCTCTTCCTCCTGCACCCTGGGGCCAAGCTGGAATCGGGGGAGGGAGGCATTTGACCCCCCCCCACACACACACACACACACACATTCCCTGGACAATTCGTTCTAGTGCTTATTTGCCCTGACACTGAGGAAGTTTTTCCTAAGGTCCAACCTAAATATCCCTGGCGGCAAGTTAAGCCCATTGCTTCTTGTGTCTCCTCATAGGTCATGTGCTCCAGCCCCCTAATCATTTTGGTTGCCCTCCGCTGAACCCTCTCCAATGCGTCCACATCCTTTTTATAGTGGGGGGCCCAGAACTGGATACAATACTCCAGATGTGGCCTCACCAAAGCCGAATAAAGGGGAATAACGACATCTCTGGATCTGCTGGCAATGCTCCTCCTAATGCAACCTAATATGCCATTAGCCTTCTTGGCTACAAGGACTCACTGTTGACTCCTATCCAGCTTCTCATCCATTGTAACCCCCAGGTCCTTTTCTGCAGAACTGCTACTTAGCCGGGTGGTCCCCAGCCTGTAACAATACTTGGGATTCTTCTGGCCCACGGGCAGGACTTTGCACTTGTCCTTGTTGAACCTCATCAGATTTCTTTTGGCCCAACCCTCTAATCTGTCAAGGTCACTCTGGACCCTGTCCCTGCCCTCCAGCGTATCTACCTCTCCCCCCAGCTTAGTGTCATCTGAGAACTTGCTGAGGGTGCAATTCATCCCCTCATCCAGGTCATTAATGAAGATGTTGAATAAAACCAGCCCTAGAACTGATCTTTGGGGCACTCCACTTGAAACTGACTGCCAACCTGACATCAAGCCATTAATCACTACCCATTGGGCATGACAGTCTAGCCAGCTTTCTATCCACTTTCTATCCATTACCGTCCATTTATCCAATCCATACTTCCTTAACTTGCTGGCAAGAATATTGTGGGAGACCGTATCAAAAGCTGGTGACCTGAAGACATGTAACGTGTCCAAGTAATTTTTAATCTGCTATTTCCCTATTTTAGCCTCTGATTGTACTCTACCTTCTCTGTATTCGCAGAGTTACAATCCAGTCTAATTCCTTCTAAGCTTTTTGCTGAAAACTGGAACCAAAAAGGCATTTAGCACTTGGCTGCCATTTACACATCTTCTGTTGCTGTTTTCCTCACCTCACTGAATAACAAGCCTATGCTATTCTTGATCCTCCTCTTGCTTCGAATGTATTTGTAGAATGTTTTCTTGTTGCCCTTGTTGTGTGTAGCTAGTTTAATCTTGGGTTGTAACTTGGCCTTTCTAATTTTCCCCCCCGTACTTGTGTTATTTGTTTATATTCATCCTTTGTCAGTTGCCCTAGTTTCCACTTTTGGTGGCACTTTTTTTGAGTTTCAGATCATTGATGATCTCCTGGTTATGCCAGGGAGGTCTCTGGCTGCACCTCCTATCATTCCTATGCCATGAGAGGGTTTGCTCTTGTGCCCTTCATTGAACAACAACCCACTCTCACACACTGCTTCCCCTGAGATTTGGTTCCCATCAGCTCTTACCTAGCAACTCCCTGCGTTAGCTAACGTCGCCTTCTGGAAATCCATTGTCTTTATCTTGCTGTTCGCCCTCCTACCACTCCTTAGAATCACGAACACTGTCATTTCATGACCACTTTCACCCGACCTGCCTTCCACTTTTACTTTCTCACCCAGTTCCTCCCTATTTGTCAAAATCCAATCTAGAGCAGCCGCCCTAGAAGCTTTCTCCACCTTCTGAAATGAAAAATTGTCTGCAGTGCATTCCAAAAACTGGCTGGACATTCTGGGCCCCGCTGTGTTCCTTTCCTAACAGATGTCTGGGTAGCTGCAGCCTCCTATCCCCACCAAGTCCTGCGCTTCAGATGATTTTGTTAGTTGTTTAAAAAAACTTCTACGTCCATCTCAGCCTCAGACCAAGTAGGTTCATTTGTAATGTATTGGGCAACACCCCCTCCTTCTTATCCCAGCCTGCCCTTCCTGTACCCTGCTGTGCCTGTATTCCAGCCATGTATTATCCCACACCCCTCCCATCTCCTCGCTGTGGCTGGAAATGCTCATCTGAGTGAAGGATCTTGTTCCATCCTCTGGCGAGGAGTTCCACAGGTTGACTGTGCACTGCGTGAAGAAAAACTTCCTTTTGTTTTTTTTAAACCTGCTGCCTATTCATTTCATTTGGTGACCTCTAGTTCTTATATTGTGGGAATAAGGAAATAATTTTTCCTTATTCACTTTTTCCACACCAGTCATGATTTCATAGACCTCTATCATATCCCCCTTAGTCTCCTCTTTTCTAAGCTGAAAAGTCCCAATCTTTTTAATCTCTCTTCATTTGGGATCCGTTCCAAACCCCTCATCATTTTGGTTGCCCTTTTCTGAACCTTTTCCAATGCTAAGAGATCTTTTTTGAGATGAGGCGACCACAACTGTACGCCGTATTCAAGATGTGGGCGTCCCATGGGTTTATATAGAGGCAATAAGATATTCTCTGTCTTATTCTCTATCCCTTTTTAAATGATTCCTAATATTCTGTTTGCTTTTTTGACTGCCGCTGCACACGCGGGGTACGCTGGGGGTACAGCAGAGAGATGCAGATTAGGCTGGGTGAAATTGCTAATGAAGCGGAGATTTAAATATCCCGTGCTTCATTAGCATAAAAATGGCCACCATTTTTTTTGGCACAGAGCTTTGTCGGAGAAGAGCGGCAGTATAGATGCTAATCTATCACTAAAGAAAGCCTTTTCCGATAGGTCCTGTATACCTCGTTTTACAAGGCATAAGGGATCTATCGGAAAAGGCTTTCTTTAGTGGTAGAGCAGCATTACTTTACATTTATCAATATTACATTTCATTTGCCATTTTGTTACCCAATCTCTTAGGGTATGTCACACTAGCTCGTTAGTTCGATCTAGGTAGGGTAGTTAGGGCAAGCAGAGTTGCAAATGAAGCCCGGGATTTAAATATCCCAGGCTTCATTTGCATGTTCTCGGGCGCCGCTGTTTTTAAATCCTCCTTAGTCCGAACTCCGTGCCCGCGGCTACACACAGCACAGAGTAGGTAGTTCGAATTAGGATCTTTAATTGTCCCCAACCCCAACACCCCCCCAGGAAGCTGCTCCTGCCGCATGTGTCCTGCCCCCCAGCTCCTGTTCTCTGCCCTGTGGGGTGGCCCTGGCCCACAGGGCTGGGGGTCACTGTGATGGGCAGGAAGGTGCAGCAGGTCGGGGGGCTGGGCTCGCCTGCGGGAAGCCAGGACGAGGCTGCCCGTGGGCGAGGGCTGACCGTGGTCTTTCCCTGCAGGTGCGGGCCAGCGCCATCGCGCAGGACGCCGACCAGAACTACGACTACGCCAGCAACAGCGTCATCCTGCACCTGGACGCGGGCGACGAGGTCTTCGTCAAGCTGGACGGCGGCAAGGCGCACGGGGGCAACAACAACAAATACAGCACGTTCTCGGGCTTCATCATCTACTCGGACTGAGCCGCCACCGCCGCCCTCGCACGGGGGAGACTGCCCGGGAGGGGCCCTTCCCTGGGGCCCGGCCCGGGCCTTGGCCATGGCCTCCCTGCCCACGCAGCACTGGGGAAGGCATCCGGCTGCCGACAGAGAGACTCTGACACCTGCCCTGTCCCTACTGTCTGCCCTCCCCCGAAATGGCCCCCACGAACCCCGTCCCTCCTCGGCCACATGGTCCCCATGAGCCCCATCCCCCCTCGGCAATGAGGCCGCCACGAACCCCGTCCCCCCTCAGCCACGTGGCCCCCACGAGCCCCATTCCCCCTCGGCCATGCGGCCCCCATGAGCCCCATCCCCCCTCAGCCACGTGGCCTCCACGAGCCCCATTCCCCCTCGGCCATGCGGCCCCCATGAGCCCCATCCCCCCTCAGCCACGTGGTCCCCATCCCCCCTCGGCCATACGGCCCTCATGAACCCCATCCCCCCTTGGCCATGTGGCCCCCACGAGCCCCATCCTCCCTCGGCCATGCGGCCCCCATGAACCCCATCCCCCCTCGGCCACGTGGTCCCCATCCCCCCTCGGCCATGCGGCCCTCATGAACCCCATCCCCCCTTGGCCACATGGCCCCCACAATCCCTGTTCCCCCTCAAGCATGGAGCCCCCACAAGCCCCATCCCCACATGGCCACACGGCCCCCATGAGCCCCGTCTTCCCTTGGCCACGCGACCTCCACGAGCCCATCCTCCCATGTCCACACAGTCCCATGAGCCCCAGCCTACCCCCCCCAACAGCTATGCAGCCCCCACCAGCCCTGTTCCACCTCCCAGTAGCCATGCTGGCAAGCCCCATCTTGCTTCCTAAGAGTTACGCAGCCCCCACCAGCTCCGTTTCACCCCCAGTGCCCACAAGGCCCCCACGAGCTCCATCATGTCCCATCCCCCGATGGCCACACGCCACTCCACAGATCCCATCCCACCGCCCAACAGCTACACGGACCCCCGCAGGCCTCGTCCCCCCCCCCCCATGGCTACAAAGCCCTTAGCAAACCCCGTCCCACCCTCTACGCCCACGTGGGCCCCTGCAGGCCCTGCCCCACCCCCTCATGACCACATCACCCCCACGAGCCCCATTCCCCCAATAGCCATGTGGCCTCCCTACAAGCCCCATCCCACTCTCCCTACTGACACAGCCCCCCAATGACCATGTGGCCCCCCATGAGCCCCATTTCCCCCAATGGAATGTGACCCCCACACAAGGTCCATTCCACCCTCTGATGGTGACATGGCTCCCCACTCGCCCTGTTCCCCCCCAATGAACATGCAGCCCCTTCATGTGCCCTCTTCCGCTCTGATGGCCACGCTGTCCCCTGCCGCCCAACAGCCATGTGACCGCTGCAAGTCCCATTACACCCCCAATGGCCATGCAGCCCCCCTTGAGCCCAGCCCCCCCCATGGCCACACGGCCTCCCACACACCCCTTTGTGCCCACCGACAGCCCCCTGGTCGCCATGCAGCCCCCCGCCCCCCAACAGGGTGACTGTCCCCAGCAGCTTGTCCATATGTGCAGGGTGTGTATATATAGCTAGATATAGACGGGGCCGCAGCTTGAGTGCAGCCCCCCAAAGAATGGGGGCAGGGGAGGAACCACCCTGGGTGCACCAGGCTCCCTAAGGCTCAAGCCGTCGTGGGCCGAGTGAGGCACCCAGCCATGCCAAGCCCCTCCCAGAGCTGGGGGCTGGGGCTGGAGGTCAGGCGGGGGCAGGGTCGATTTTCTTATCAATATCAGAGCAAATCCATGGTAAAGAAGAGCTGTGACCTCCCCTGAGCCTGGTCTCTTCTTCCTCGCGCTCCTCCCCGCCTGCTCCGCTTGGCCGCCCCGCCGCAGGGGCAGGGGGGCGGGGAGGGGCCGAGGAGGAGACGTGGCCTGTCTGAGAATCCGTCAGAGCCTGGACCCAGATCAGCGCCCGTCTGTCTGCCAGCCCTCTGTCCAGCCAGCCCTCTGTCCATCCATCTGTCCAGCCAGCCCTCTGTCCATCCATCTGTCCAGCCAGCCCTCTGTCCAGCCAGCCCTCTGTCCAGCCATCTGTCCAGCCAGCCCTCTGTCCAGCCAGCCCTCTGTCCAGCCATCAGTCCAGCCAGCCCTCTGTCCATTCATCTGTCCATTCATCTGTCCAGCCATCAGGCCAGCCCTCTGTCCATCCATCTGTCCAGCCATCTGTCCAGCCATCTGTCCATCCATCCCTCTGTCCATCCATCTGTCCATCCAGCCCTCTGTCCATCCATCTGTCCAGCCAGCCCTCTGTCCATCCATCAGTCCAGCCCTCTGTCCAGCCAGCCCTCTGTCCAGCCATCAGTCCAGCCCTCTGTCCAGCCATCCAGCCGGCCGGCCCCCTGTCCATCAAGCCCTCTGTCCATCAAGCCCTCTGTCCAGCCAGCCCTCTGTCCAGCCATCAGGCCAGCCCTCTGTCCAGCCATCTGTCCATCCATCTGTCCAGCCATCTGTCCAGCCAGCCCTCTGTCCATCCATCTGTCCATCCATCTGTCCGGCCAGCCCTCTGTCCAGCCAGCCCTCTGTCCAGCCATCAGGCCAGCCCTCTGTCCAGCCATCAGGCCAGCCCTCTGTCCAGCCAGCCCTCTGTCCATCCATCAGTCCAGCCCTCTGTCCAGCCAGCCCCCTGTCCAGCCAGCCCTCTGTCCATCCATCAGTCCAGCCAGTCCTCTGTCCATCCATCAGTCCAGCCAGTCCTCTGTCCAGCCATCAGTCCAGCCAGCCCTCTGTCCATCCATCTGTCCAGCCATCAGGCCAGCCCTCTGTCCACCCATCTGTCCATCCATCTGTCCATCCATCTGTCCAGCCAGCCCTCTGTCCAGCCATCAGACCAGCCTTCTGTCCATCCATCAGTCCAGCCCTCTGTCCATCCATCAGTCCAGCCCTCTGTCCAGCCAGCCCTCTGTCCATCCATCAGTCCAGCCAGCCCTCTGTCCAGCCATCAGGCCAGCCAGCCGGCCGGCCCCCTGTCCATCAAGCCCTCTGTCCAGCCATCTGTCCAGCCAGCCCTCTGTCCAGACCTCTGTCCATTCATCAGTCCAGCCAGCCGGCCGGCCCCCTATCCATCCATCAGTCCAGCCAGCCGGCTGGCCCCCTGTCCAGCCAGCCCTCTGTCCATCCATCGGTCCAGCCAGCCCTCTGTCCAGCCATCAGTCCAGCCAGCCCTCTGTCCAGCCATCAGTCCAGCCAGCCGGCCGGCCCCCTGTCCATCAAGCCCTCTGTCCAGCCATCTGTCCAGCCAGCCCTCTGTCCAGACCTCTGTCCATTCATCAGTCCAGCCAGCCGGCCGGCCCCCTATCCATCCATCAGTCCAGCCCTCTGTCCATCCATCAGTCCAGCCAGCCGGCTGGCCCCCTGTCCAGCCAGCCCTCTGTCCATCCATCGGTCCAGCCAGCCCTCTGTCCAGCCATCAGTCCAGCCAGCCAGCCGCCCCCCCTGTCCTTCCAGCCCTCTGTCCATCTAGCCCTCTGCCCATCCATCTGTCCAGCCACCTGGCCTTCTATACATCTGTCCCTCTCTGCATCCATCTGTCCCTCTGTCCATCCATCTATCCAGCCAGCAAGCCAGCCCTCTGTCCATCTATCCAGCCAGCCACCTGGTCCTCTGTACATCCGTACCTCTGCACACCCATCCATCCAGTTGGCCCTCTGGGCCTTCATTCCCCGTCCTAGCCAGCCAGTCAGCCCTCTAGCCATCCAGCCCTCTGTCTATCCATCTGTCCAGCCACTTGTCCCTTTGTCCATCCATCTGTTCAGCCAGCCAGCCAACCCTCTGGTCCTCTCAGCATCACCTGACTTCCAGGTGCTACATGCCGCCCATTCTCTCCTGGACTGCCAGTGTCCTTTTCACCTGCCCTCCGCTGGGTCCCTGCCCTACCCCTGTTGGGGGGGCCTCCCTAGTCCAGGATTGCTCTGCGCCCCTCCCGCCTCAGCATGGGGCTCACAGGTCCCCTTGGAAAGCTGCTCCCTGGCCAGCAGTGGAGCACAGCAGGCAGCCGGCACAACAGCCCCAGGCATTCAACGGGCAGGAGCCAGGCCCCTGGAAATTGGGTGCGTGGCTGGAGTGTGCTCCGTGCCGGGTTCCTTTGCTTTGCTTCTGGCCCCGGAGCCTGCGGGACATGCGGTGTCACGGCTCCAGCGTTCCCAAGGGTGGAGGCTCGTGGTAAGTTTTCAGCGGAGACTCCGTCTGTCAAGCATCGGGGCCTCAATATTGTGACCAGGAGCGGATGAGCGTGCCGCGGGGCCCAGGGCAGCGAAATTTCGCGGGGCCCCCCCTTTGACACGGCACATGCGTGGGGACTCGGGAAGCGCGGGGCGCGGTGCAGCCACCATCGCCCTGCCCTAGATCTGCTGCTGATTGTGTCCTCCCGAGGGCTGGCGACCCCGCTTTCCTGGGCCCTTTGGAGCTGCTGAGCCTTGACTTTCCCCAGCGGGCGGGTCCCGCGTCAGCCCCCACACAGGAGTCCAGGCCTTCCTAAGGGCCCGGGGCTGGGGGGGGACCCATTGGCGCTGGAGCACCCATTGGTGCACGCAGGCGCAGTCTGCAGAGCAACCGGGGCAGTGAAGTGGCCGTTGGGCCAGTCGAGGCGTTCTTCCCTTCAGCCACCAGAGGGCGCCAACGTGGTCCAGGGCATCCATTTTGACCCCGTGGCCGTGGAAAGCCTGCCTCGTGGGCGGGCGGCACAAGGGCTGCGGGGCGACCCAGTGAGTCCCCTCAGCTCGGTCCCGCCGCATTTTGAGCCTGCCCGTCTGGGGCACGTGGCTCTGAAGACACCTCCCCGCTAGACCCGGAGCATTCCCTCCCTCCGCCTCCCGGTGCCCTGCCACGCGCCCGTCCTCTCCTCCTGCGGGGTGGGCCCTGCATGCGGGACTGGCACCGTGGCCTCATGAGCAGCGCCTCCACTGGACTCTGCCTCCCCCAGCCCCAGTCCTGTGCATTCGCTCCCTCACTAGACGGGGTCTCCCTGGCCCATAGGCAAACAGCCTTCCCCATCTCTGCAGGGGGGTCACTGCCGTGGGCCCTGGGGTGCCCTGCAGGGCTGCCACCCGGGAGAGATTCAAATGCCACCCGGCTGAGTGGCAGAGCGCCCTGGTGCTCAGAGTGGAAGTGCATGGTGCAGGCCGGTCTCCCGCTGGGCGATGAGCCCATTAGAGACACCGTCTAGGTACTGGGTCCATACAGCCACTGTATCATGTATACACATGGGAAAGTGGCCCAGCTGGGCTGCCAGCCGCACGACTACGCTTGGCTGGCAGACTCTTCCGGCCCAGTGGCTCCCTGACGCCTAACCCAGCCTGACAGCCACTCCCGCGTGCTGCGCGGCTCGCCAGGCATTGGCATGACCCGGGGAGGGCCGCGCGGGCCAGTGCGCCTGCCTGCAGCAGGGTTCGGGGCAGGGAAGTCGCGGAGCGTGACGCCCCCTTGCCTGCCCCCTCTGGCCCAGCCCAAGAGCCCCAGCACTCCGGGATGGGCGAGCCGCGTCTCAGCTGCAGTCCAACGCAAGGTGGCCCTGGTGCACCAGCCTGGGCACCGTGCAGCCGGTGACACAGGGAACCCCATGAGCTGCCGACCTGGGCTAGTCCCTGCTTCCTGCAACTGGCTAGCAGAGCAGCTGGTGGGAGGAGGGTGCCTGCAGCATCTCTGGGAGGGCACCAGCACATGGGCATGAGGAACCAGCCCCACCCTCCCTCTGCACACGGGACCAGGCGCTGGCTGCTCTCCATGCATAATAAAGTTGGTTTCTGGGGGCAATGCCAAGAGGATCAATTCAAGGCAAATTGCTCAGACCCAGGGCTACTTACAGCCCCAGACTGGGGGTCCTCCCTAGAAGGCACCAAACCAGCCACACTGAGCACTTCTGTACGCCACACTGGCCAGCAAGAAGCCTCACAAGCAAAACCCCTCAGACACCCCAGCATTCCCCATGCCCCACCCAGCCCCCGCTTACACAGGGGAGAGGTTATAACCCATCCCCCCACCTCCCCTCAGACAGCCCAGCATTCCCCATGCCCCCCCAGCCCCCGCTTACACAGGGGAGAGGTTATAACCCATCCCCCCCCGACACCCCAGCATTCCCCATGCCCCCCCAGCCCCCGCTTACACAGGGGAGAGGTTATAACCCATCCCCCCACCTCCCCTCAGACAACCCAGCATTCCCCATGCCCCCCCAGCCCCCGCTTACACAGGGGAGAGGTTATAACCCATCCCCCCCCGACACCCCAGCATTCCCCATGCCCCCCCAGCCCCCGCTTACACAGGGGAGAGGTTATAACCCATCCCCCCCCGACACCCCAGCATTCCCCATGCCCCCCCAGCCCCCGCTTACACAGGGGAGAGGTTATAACCCATCCCCCCCCAGACACCCCAGCATTCCCCATGCCCCCCCAGCCTCCGCTTACACAGGGGAGAGGTTATAACCCATCCCCCCCAGACACCCCAGCATTCCCCATGCCCCCCCCAGCCCCCGCTTACACAGGGGAGAGGTTATAACCCATCCCCCCACCTCCCCTCAGACACCCCAGTGCTCCCCATGCCCCCCCCAGCCCCCGCTTACACAGGGGAGAGGTTATAACCCATCCCCCCACCTCCCCTCAGACACCCCAGTGCTCCCCGTGCCCCACCCAGCCCCCGCTTACACAGGGGAGAGGTTATAACCCATCCCCCCACCTCCCCTCAGACAGCCCAGCATTCCCCATGCCCCACCCAGCCCCCGCTTACACAGGGGAGAGGTTATAAAATTAGTCTCATCAACTCTGAATAGGTTCTCCCAGTCCCAAAGGACCAGCCACTGTCCCAGGCGTGACTTAGTCCTTTTTAGGCAGCTGCCATCGCTTGCACGCTGCTCCGAGCACTCCCAGCAACGTTCCTCAACTGTGGATTGGTGCTTGCTGAGGTGCACTGTCAGTCAAGTGCTGCCGTTCACTTGACCAGCTGCCTTTCACCATAGGCTGGCCAAGCCTCCTACATCCCAGAAGCAAACCTGTGAAATACAAGGCCAGAGCCAAGACCCAGAACTTCCAATGCAAACATCATAGCTGCAGATGAGCAGTAGAAACAGAATCAGCAGCTCGTACGCTTTCATGAGACCCCTCGCTCGCTCCACTCTGTACACGATTTGGTGCCTGAGTCCCCAGGCAAGGCTGAGCAACCCCCGTGGGGTGGCCTCATGCAGGTGAGTCGTTGCCATGCAACTGCCTCGCTGGACCTTTCCCCTCAGACCTCCCATGGCAGGCTGTGGCTGCATTACAACCCCACACCAGAGAGAGCTGTGGGTTACAGGGCGCGCCCCCGAGGACAGACTGTTGCATGGAGAAATTCTGTGCTGAGTGTAGTTCCCCAAATGGGGCCCAGACACTCTTCGGAACAGAGGATGTGGATTCCATTTCCCCTGAGCCGGGGAGTCCAGTTCCTGATGAGAAGAGAGTTGTGATTTGAATGGAAAGGGAATCTGCCTGCTGCAGGTCTTTTGTGGGAATTCGAGCCAGGAGCTGGGGAAAAAGATGAATTGAACCAGGCATGGAGACCCATGCCTAGGAAAGGGCTGAACCTTAGAACTAGGGATACGTAAGTGTTCAGGGACTGTTTTAGTTAGACGAGATCAGGTTATTTTCTTTGTTTTGTTGTTTGGTTAAGTTCCTCTGTACTGAGTCATAGAATCACCAAATCATAGAGTTGGAAGAGACCTCAGGAGTCCATGTGCCCCCTCCTCCCCAGACACTGTTATTGAAGCTGAATCCCAGGGAAGCCATTCTCTGTGTTTTAATCTGTTTCCTCAGTTGTTCGGTAACACCTGGCAACCAAGTACAGTAAACTTCTGATAATACGGCACCTTTAGGACCCAGGGGGTGCTGGATTATGAGATATGCCAGACTATCGGAAGGGGGGGCTATGAGGGGTCTAGGGTAGGGTGAGGTGGGGGAGATGCCACCCCAGACTCCTCATAGCCCCCTTCAGATAGTCCGGCTCTGCCCCAGGCATCCCCGATTCAGCCGCTGCTGGTCAGTTTCAGCAGCGGATGAATCAGGGATACCTGCGGCAGAGCAGCTGGGATGCTGCCGGGTTAGTCCGGTAGCGCCACCTCTCGGCACTGCGAGAGCAACCCGGCAGCACCCCAACTGCTCTTGGGGACGCCTGGGGCAGAGCAGCTGGGGTGCTGCTGGTTGGTCCAAGGGGCAGCGCTACGGGACCAACCCAGCAGCACCCCAGCTGCTCTGCCGCTGGCTTCCCCGATTCAGCTGCTGGTCAGTTTCAGCAGCGGCTGAATCAGGGAATCCGGGCGCAGAGCAGCTCCAATTGTCCGGCTGCCCCAGCACTTCTGGGTTCCTGATGGTGCCGGACCATCAGGAGTGCTGGAGCATTGGATGCCAGATCGATGGAGTTTTCCTGTAATGCTTTACCGAGCATGTCTTTTTTGTTCTGTTAATGGAATCCCCTTCTTGAGGCTGTGATCTGATTCTGGTGTCTGACAAGGCAGGCAGGTCTGCGTGCAGGACCCTGAGACGGAGGATCAGCTATTAGAAATTACACTTTGTTTGCAAGCCCTCTCCTGAGGGGGAGAAAAAGAGCTTGGGGCACTCCACAGGAAGGAGTTCCCAAGTGAGTCTGCCTGGGTTCAGAAAAGGGGGGGGGGGGTTGCACATGGGTGGTGGCCACGTACCGCCCAAGCCCAGGGCATGTGTGACCTTGGGGAGCTTTTAAGAAGCCTCTTGAGGCAAGGGATTTTTAAGTCCCCTGTGGGCCCCCCCTTCTGCACTCAGAGTGTCAAAGTGGGGAACAGCCTTGGAAAGCCCCCAGTCCAAGGGTTTGCAGCAGCGTGACCTCTTCAAAACACACCAGGGGAATGGAAAGATCAGACCCTTCACTGAAGCTGGATTCACAGAACCACTGGGCCCTGCAGCCTGGGATCGGACATGCACATTCTGTGAAACATTCCTTAGCCCGCTCCTGGCTCTCCGGGTCAGTTGGTGCAGGCCAGCCGAATTGCAGGGCCAACACCCTGACGTAGCTGAGACAGTGGCTTTGTGTCACTTCCCACCATGGTCCCTGGCGCAGGGTCATGACCCCAGAGCTGCTCTCAGCTGCTGAAATGGACCCTTAATGCCGCAGGCTGCTCCATGTAGCTCAGCCGCCTTGGAGGCTGCTTTGTCTCACCCAGAAGAGCAGGGCGGGTCCAGAGATGGCCCTTTGCCCCGCCACGCCCTTCCCCTCCCCATGCCAGTTACCAAGTCCCAAACCGGGCACCCTAGACTGAAGAGACCCAAATCCAGAGGCTGTTTTTGCTCCACGCAGCCTGAGTCACACAGCTCTGCTCTGGCCCCAGCCATTCCCCAGACAGCTCTCTGGGAACCTGGTGCCTCCTGTCCCTTCCCCTCTCGATTTACCCTTCGCTCTCACTGGCTGCAGCACGGCTGCGGTCGCAGGCCCTTCCCTGGCAATGGGAGGGTATATTTTGGAGCACGGGAATCCGAGGTGTGAGCTGCTGTAATCTCACTGGCAGGTATCAAACCTTCAGCTCTCCCCGGGAGGTGATAATGAGAGAGGCACACACAGCGGGAGTATGTTAAAAGTAGAGCTAGGCTCCAGATGTTGCCAAAAAGACACTTCTCCATCTGCCTCCCCTTCCCCACCGCAGAAGAGTCTCCCGCTGTGACAGTACTGGCGGGAGGGGTCGCAGGCCCCCACGGAGAGTCAGCACTCCTCCCGGCCTCCTCCACCTCCAAACAGGAGCACAAGTAGAGCGGGGCAGAATTTTTCAGACAAATCATTTATTCTCTGGAACATGCGGCTTCGGCCAACCTGACCCACTGGGGTCTGGCTGGGAAAAGATTTGCCACGGCCAGTAAGAAACATGCCCCCAGCCTCCCACAGCTGCTGACCTGGGGCTGGGCTGCTTGCCCAGAAGCTAGAAGCCTCAGGGACTACACCCTTCCCCCCAGGTGAGTGGCATGGTGGGCTACCAGCCCCTCCCGCGGACACGGTTCTGCTTTGTGTCAATACGAAACAGTCCGTGGGCCCAGTGTGCGTGAATGAGACCAGTACTGTGGCCTGGGGGGCAGCAGGAGATGTGAATTCACGTCTTCTCTCTGTCAGCCTGACCAGCGCAAACTGGAAGCCTTCATTCCCAGGCTGTAGAAATGCTGCTTCTCTCTCTGGGCCCATGCGTTTTCATGGGACTATTTAAAGTGGACCAGGTTCAGCAGTGGAGACTGAGAGCTCCTCGGTCCAGTGGGGTGGCAGAGGGTTTATGGGAGCTCAGGCAGCCAATAGGGGTGGGGTGGGAAAGGGGAAGCTACCCTGGAGCCCAGTGCAATACAGGGGGGTTTCTGAGGGCACTGCTGAGAGTATTAATTTATTGCTTGGCAACAGGGCTACTTACAGCCCAAGACTGGGGGTCCTCCACTATAAGGCACCAAACCAGCCACACCGAGCACTTCTGTTTGCCACACTGACCATCAAGAAGTCACTCAAGCAATTCCCTTCAGACAAACACTGCATTTCTCTTGTGTCACCACAAGTTCTACTCCCTAGATAGGAGAGAGGTTATGAAAAGAATATCTCACTAAATCCAAAGAGGTTCTTCCGATCCCAAAAGACCAGCCCAATTCACCTTACCCAAAGAAGCACGCTGTGCCAATCCGAACGAACGAAAGAAAGAAAGGTTGAATTCTTGGTGCAGGCTTGTAGCAGAGGTGGAATCATCTTGCTGTCTCCGGAGAATATCCTCTATTAGGATGGGTCAACAGCCCCTTCAAGCTTCAGTTTATAGCAGAGGTCCTCCAGGGGTGAAGAGCCAGACGGAAGACAAAAGGGAGGAACCCGTAGCCATGTGGGGGTTCTCCCATTGTTCCGCTGTGTAAAAGTTTGTCCTAAGATGGAGGTAGTCACATGAGAAAGTCACCCGTCCATGTGTAACTCAGTCCTTTTTCGGCAGCAGCCATTGCTCTCATGCTGGTCTGAATGGTCACAGAAAAGCCCATCGGATGTGGATTGGCACTACCCAAGGTGCATTGTCAGTCAAGTGCTGCTATTCACTTGACTAATAGTCTTCTCACAATAGGCTGGCCAAGCTTCGTATTGCAAACATGTGAAATACAAGGACAGAGCTAATACTCATAACTTCAAACTCAAGCATGATACCTGCATATGAGCCGTATAAAAGAATCAGCAAATCGTCTGCTTTTCATAGACATTCACTTGGCCTACTTTGTACAAGGTTTGATGCAAACATATAACAGCGGGTGCAACGATGATCTGTACGTTCATCTCACAATCCAGCAATGCACAGCCAATGGTATAAGAGGGCCCGGGGCTCCTGGCCACCACTACAGTAGAAATGGCAGGGGCCAGCGGGGCGGAGCACCCCTTCTGCCCAATGCCCTGCCTCTTCAGAGGCCACAGAGCCACCCCTCCCCGCTTTGCCCAGGGGCCTAGCAAAGTCTGTCGGCAGCCCTAAGTTCAAATCCCTGCTAACCTGTTCCCCCCAGCAGTGCGCTAGTCTGCAGCAAAAGATCACAAAGCGACTGGTCTGGACAGAGCTTTGCTGCTTTGCTGACAAATTCCAAACATTTTCAGACCAGAACTGAGTATTTTCCTGGTGGTTTCCGTGGGGTGGCCGAACAGCCGCCTCAGAGTCTGCCAGAGCAGGAGCTGAGATGCCCTGAGGACAGAGGGCAGGTCTGACGACCCGTGGTGCCCAGGGCAGCATGAACCTAAGAAATGCTGCTTTCAAGGGCAAGGCAGGGCAGGGCAGGCACCCTCTAGAACAGTGGTCCCCAACCTTTTGGGGCTGCCAGGCACCCGGGGGCGGGGCCACTCATGTGCTGGGCACCCGGGGGCGGGATCATGCAAACGCCCAGTGCGGGGCCACCCATGCACCGCACTCCCGGGGCCGGCGCCGTTCCTGTGCCACACGCCCAGGGATGGGGCTGCCCATACCTCACGTGCCCGGGGCCGGAACAGCCCATGCGCCACATGCCCTGGGCTGGCGCCGCTCCTGTGCCGCATGCCCGGGGACGCCCGTACGCTGCGCACCCAGGGGCTGGCACCATTCACGTGCCACGCACCCGGGGGCGGGGCCAGCCCCGATCACTCGACGGGCGCACAGAAATGGCCCAGCGGGCACCATGGCACCCACGGGCACCACGTTGGGGACCACTGCTCTAGAAGATGTGAGCTCTAGGCCTGGCAGGTAAGTTGGCACCCTCTACAGGTGAAGTGGGAGAATGGAGGAAGTGGGCCGCTCGTGTTGGGCTAATTTACACGCTCTGCTTTCTGGGTAAATGGGGAAGACTGAAGCTTTGCTGGCAAATTTAATGTCCATAAACCCTGGAGCTGCCTCATGTACCAGTGTGAAGAATCTGGAGTTGCACACTGGCCAAGCTGTCCTGGCAGACACGTGGCAGGGGTAGGGTTGCCAGATGGTTGAAACAAAAATACCGAACACCTCCCATCCCCCAAAAAAAAATTGTGTTGAAGGAAAAAAAAGGGGGGGGAGACCAAAGTTGTCGAGCAAACAAAATAAGTTGGGGGACTGGGGGTGTTGGGAGCAGGGGAAGGCTCGGGGGGGGGAGGGAGGCAAGTTTAAATCTCTGTGGTAATCACAGGGATAGGATCACCATTAGGGTTGCTAGGTAGTCATAAAAAAAATACCGGACATGCTTCATGGGAGGTGTGGGGGAGGGACTGGCTGGGAGGGAAGCAGTGCTGGCCGGGGAGGGGGGGGCCTGGAAACAGAGCTAACAGGGGGGAGCAATGGGGCTGGCCAGGTGAGATGGGGGGGCTGACGGGAAGCAGGGCTAGTCAGTGGGGGAGGGGGTCGGGCAGAATGGGACTGGCCGCGGGATATCAGGGGGGTGGCTGGCGGGGGCAGAGCTGGCCGGGGGATCTCAGGAGGAGGAGGAGGAGGAGGAGGAGGAGGAGGGGAGAACTGGCCGCTGGAAGTAGGGCTGGCGGGGTGTGCAGCAGGGCTGGTCAGGGAAGATCCGGAGCAGGAACTGGCCAGCAGGAGGCAGAGCTGTTGGTGGCGGGGGGCGGGGGGAGGAAGGACTGGCCAAGGAAGACTGGGAGGAGAAGTCGGGGAGAATCAACCAACCGGCCGGCTAGGAGGGGGCGGGGGAGCGAATCAGCCGGCAGGGAGCAGGACTGACCGGGGCTGTGCAGATCCCAGGACACTCCTGTCCCGTGCGAGTCAGTCCGGCTGTGGCTCCACCACGTGCTTGACCAGCGCGCAGGATCATGGACCGGGCTGCCCCTCCTCCTTCTCACATGCAACCAGGGCTCCCAGCGCTGAGCACACCCCGCCTCCTAGTCACTCCCCCGCCCCTGCCAGGCTTCTGTCCAGCGCCCAGCCAGAAAACCAGGAAATACTGGACATTGCACATGTCTGGTATTTTCTGGATTTTTTTTACCGGACAGAGGGCCCAAAAACTGGACTGTCCAGTAGAAAACCGTTGCTTACCTGGCAACCCTAGGCAGGGCGAGGAAGTGCGGACCAGCTGGGGGTTGTCCAGGGTGGAAAGTGGAGCAACCCTAACCTGGGGCCCAGATTGGCTAGTCGGGTTGATTTCACCAAGGAAGTGGGGGCTCTTTTTGAGGCAGGATTTCTGTGGTTGCTCTTCTCTTGGCAAGAGCTGCTCTGGGTGCATTGAAGCTGCGCTAAACGTCAAGGAGTTGGGTCCCTGGGTATTTCAGGGTGTGGAGGGAGGGAGACGGGGGCTTTACATTTTTAATTCCTAAAACATAAAACGGGACAAAGTTTTGGCTGGGGTTGGGGTTTGAGCCATTTACTTTCATCGTGTTAAGTGGAATCGTAACATATTAGAACCAGGCTGGGCAGTCTCAGCAGAGCAGAAAGGGCCCGTCAAACCCATTGTGCATTTCTAATCCCCTGGCTCTGACACAGAGTTTGTTGTCAATTTCACTGTGGTTTGTTTGCTCACTGCAGGGTGGGTTCCCACGTCTGGGAAGAAGGCAGCACAGGAGAAGGCACAGGGCTGAGAATGAGAGAAAGGGCTTGGAAGTGACACAAGGGGAGGCCAGGTGCAGCAGGAGGGGAGCAGCAGCATGTGTATATGGGGGAACACAAGGAAGCAGCTTGCGCAGAGCCAGAGGGAGGAGACACGCACCACAGTTCGGGTGGGCCTGGTGCCCTTCAGAGCTGAACTACCTGACGCGCCAGTGAACAGCCTTTGCTTTACTCAGTGATGCATCTGACCAAGTGGGTCTTTGCCCACGAAAGCTTCTGCTCCAGTAAATGTGTTTGTCGATGAGGTGCCGCAGGACTCCTCGGTGTTTAGGCTTCGCTCGGGTGCATGTTCCCACCAAGGGGGGTCAGCGCAGTGCGCCCCTGAACGGTCATTCCGGGGCGATCCCCGCAGCTTTCGGAAAGGCGTGCGAGCCTGGGCTGCTCCCGGGGGGCGGGGCTTGCAGAGCGCGCGAGGAAAATCCCCACGGAGTGAATGGGGCAGGTATCCACGTGGCTGGGGCAATCCCGCCCGGTGCAGGTAGCGCGGGAGCAGCCGGCAGGCCCGGGGCCAAGCAGCTGGGGGCCCTGCTCTGCGTGAGTCCAGCCCAGCCCCTGCCCCCTGGCGGAGCATCCCCCCCCCCCCCCACTGCAGGCCTGGCCCGCGCGGCCGGGGGAAACTGAGGCACGAGCGGGGCCAGAGCCGGGCGGGCCGCGGGACCCCGGGGAACTCGCTGGAAGGACTACAGCTCCCAGAGTGCTCGGCGGCCGCCGGGCCTCTCCTATTGGGCGGCGAAGGGAGCGGCCGAGCCAATGGGAGGCAGGCGCGCGGCCGGGCCATTTGAACGGCGGCGGGCGGACGCGGCCGGGCGCGCGGGCCCCGCTCCACGGGTAAGAGCCGTTGCGCCAACCGCCCCTTCCCCACGCGCGTGAGTCCCCGGGGCAGCCCCCCCTCTCCGGCGGGCGGAGGCCCCGCCCCTTGGCAGCGGCTGCCCGCGAGCCCCCCCCCCCCCCCGCTGACGCGCAGCTGTTGGGCCTCCGGGCGCGGCGCTGCAGGGGGCGCCGGGGGACTCGAGCGGGCCCCGCAGCGCTTCAAAGCGGCAGCGCCGCGGAGCCCGGGTGGGTCACCCCACAGGCGGGACGGTACCGTGTTGTTTGTGTTTGGAATCCCGGGGGGGGCTTAGGGCCTCTCCGAGTCCGAGTCCCGCCCTGCCTGGAGCCCGGCTGGGGACTGAGCCCGGCCCCAGGCTGCACCCAGCAGGGCCGCCTGAAGCGGGGGTCTGGCTTATGCTGCACTGCTCCCCCCCCCCCCCCCCGCCTCGGATAGAAGCAGCAAGTGGAGGGAAGCGACTAGCGGCGAGGGGTCCTGTGGCACCTTATAGCCTCACTGCAGTGTGGGAGCAAAGACCCACTTCGTCACATGCATCTGGGTCCTTGCCCACGAAAGCTTCTGCTCCCACACTGCAGTGAGTCTATAAGGTGCCACAGGACTCCTCGCCGCTTTTGCAGATTCAGACTAACACGGCGACCCCTCTGATTTGCTTATCAGATAGTCGACAGCGGTTCACGTCACTAATCTAGTGGTTATCTGACTTTAATGGAACGAGCTACTATTAGGCTACGTCTACACTGCAGGCTTTTTGCACGAGCACAGCCATTCTTGCACAGAAACTTGCAGAGCGTCTAAACTGCATGCGCATTCTTGCGCAAGTAAATGTACAGTAAAGCGTCAGAAAACAGGGCTTTTTGCGCAAGAGCTATTCCTCTCCCCAAAAAGGAATAAGCCTTCCTGCACAAGAACTCTTCCACAAGAAGGCAGTGTACACTGACAACGGGTTTCGTGCGCAAGAAAGCCCTATGGCTAAAATGGCTATCAAAGCTGTCTTGTGCAAGAAAGCATCGGCACTGCCATGGATGCTCTTGTACAAAAGCGCATCTCTTCCACAAAAGCACATGGCAGTGTGGATGCGCTCTTGTGGAAGACCTTTTGCACAAGAACTCTTTCACAAAACAGTTCTTGTGCAAAAAGTCTGCTTTGTAGATGTAGCCTTAGGGAAGAGAGAGATAAGAAATCTTAGTACTGCTGTATAAACCTATGGTATGCCCACACCTGGTATTCTGTGTGCAGTTCTTCTCACTTCATCTCAAAGAGAGAATTGTAAAAGTACAGAGAAGGGCAAGAAAAATCATTAGGGATATGGAACCATTGTCATAGGAAGGGAGGTTAAAAAGGTTGGGACTATTCTTTTTAGATAAGATAACTAAGGAGGGGATACAATAGAGGTGTATAACATCATGAATGTTGTAGAAAATATTTACCTCTTCACATAACCCAACAGATGTCTCCTGATTAAAATAATAGGCATCTATAAAACAAACAAAAGGAAGCACTTTTTCAACACAATTAACCTGGGGAACTCATTGGCAGGGAATGTTGTGAAATCCAAAAGATGCATCAGTGGCTTTGAACCAGCATGGTCAGGGATCCAACCCCATGTTTTGGGTGTCCCTAAACTTCTTGACTGCCAGAAGCAGGGACTGGACAATGGGCTGGAGCACTTGAAAATTACCCCATTCTGTTAATTTTTTCTGAAGCATCTGGCACCAGCCACTGCTGGAAGACGGGATACTGTGCTACTGTAGTTGGACCACTGGTCTGACCTTGCATGGCCATTCTTATATTAAATGAACTGGACAGATGTCAGTCCTTTGTTTGAACAGGTGACCCTGTAAACCAGGGGCGGGGAAACTTTTTTGGGTTGGGGGCCACTGATCCACAGAAAAATAGGTGAGGGCCTCTCACAAGTGTGAAGAAAAACAAAACCCAAAAAACCTTCTCACAAACCCAAACACTGAAGACCCCTCACTCCCCTTGTACTCCAGACCCAGGACTGGATTGACTCTTCTGTGGGCCTGGGGCTAGTAGATTTTGTGGGGCCCCCATAGGCTCTAGGATGGGGCCAAAAATGAGGGGCTCTGTGTGGGAGGCAGCAGGCAGGAGGTGTGGTATCTGGGAAGGAGGTAGGGTGCAGGTACGGGCTGGGAGGAAGGGGACTGGGGCGCCTATCTGGTGCAGCTTCTTACCACCATGGACTTGGAAACACTGCGCTGATACTCCTATTGGCCACAATTCCTGGCCAGTAGGAGTAATGGGGAAAGAACCTGCAAGCAAGCACAAGGACAGCTTTCCTGAGCTAGGGCTTGCCTTGGTCCAGCCCATGAGGCTCGGGGGTCTCTTTCCCTCACTCCACCAGCAAGAAGCTGGTGTTTGCACTCCAGCTTCACTCTGCTGCCAGGAGGGGGAAGGGGAGCCCTGGGGTTCTCTGTCCCTGCATACACAATACACCATTGCATTTGGCAGCGCTAGCTGCCTTTTTATCAAGTCACAGCAGAAAAACCAAGGACTGAATTCCTTCTCCCCCCCCTTCTCAGAGGTGTTGAGTACTGGTATTGAGTATTAGGGGGGTCTGAGGGATAGGGGTAGGCAAGGGTCCCATGTTCTGTGTCTGGATAGGCTTCTGACTACAGGGCTGTCCATCTGGCATGTAGAGCATTACACAGTGTGTGCACAGCAAATAGGTTCATAGTTGGGGACATATCACGGCAGTCCGGTATTTTTAAACAAAGGAGATAATCGCCCTGGAGAGGAGAGTTTGTTCCCTAAGGCTACGTCTACACTGCAGCTCTTTTTGAAAAGCTATGCCACATCCAAGGAACACATCCGCTTTTCCGAAAAAACCTTAGAAAAGCAGATGCATTCTTTGGCCAGCCCTGTAAACCTCGTACGAGGAAGAAGGGATGTGCCGAAAGAGGAGGGTTTTCCTAAATTTGGCACTGTGCAGATGCACCAAATTTTGGAAAAGCCTCTTCCAAAAGAAAAATGGAAAAGGATTTGCAATTTGTGTATCTTTTTCCCCACGTTTCTTTGAAGTGTAGAGACAGCCTAAGTTGTTGCTCATTCGGATCCATTTGTCTTGCCAGACCTTCTTGATATGTGGATTGTTGGAAGGGTGGGAACCCAGTGACCAGTGATGGCTGTTCAGTCTCATGCTCTTGCCTGTGCTTTCATTCTCTCTTTGGATGCAGCGTGCACTGACTGACGCTGCTCTGCAGTCATGGTGTCAGTCCTGCCCACAGAGGAGGGCAACGTGGCAGTGGTGGTGCGGGTACGGCCCCAGAATCACCAGGAGCGGGAAGGGTGTCGTCATGCTGTGGTGCAAGTGATCGATGACACCATGTTGGTGTTTGACCCTGAGGAACCCCGTCTGTCAGGAGTCTTTGCAGGCTTCCGGGGGCATGATGCCCCCAAGCGGAAGGGCAAGGACCTGAAGTTTGTGTTTGACCAAGTGTTCGGTGAGAGTGCCACCCAGGAGGACGTATTCCAGCACACAACTAAGGAGATCTTGGACGGGGTGCTGAATGGGTATAACTGCTCTGGTAAGGACCCTGCTGTGGCCTTTTATTTGGCTGCATCATCCAGAGTCAACTGAACGCATTGCAGGATGAAATATGCAATGAAACTACTCAAACACTCAGGGCCTGCGCGAGCTCTGCATTTAAAATGTAGTAGAGCCGGGCAGGTAAGCTACCCGGTTCCTACTGCCTTTTAAATTGGAGAGCCACAGCAGGGTTTGGTCCTGGACCTGGTGCGGGCCGGGACTGCCCTGGCTGACTATTGACTAATCGAGTAGTTGATAAAAATTCTATCAACTACTCGATTAGTAAAGTAACCTCATTTTAACATCCCTAGTAAAACCAGAATGGAGTTGTCTAGTGATTATAGCATAGGACGAGGCATCAGAACTCCCAGGTTGTGTTTCTGGCTCTGGGGTGTTTTAGGAGCATAGATCTGTGACTGGCTCTCTTAACATGGCATTCTTGTGCAAAATATTTGAGATCCTTTAATAAGATGCTGTAGACCTATAGTTAACGGGAGAGACACTGAAATCGCTAGACTGCCATGTCCTATTCTGATGTCAGCATTTCCAAAAGGATGTTGAAAATTGCAAAGGATTCAGAGATGAGGTAGAAGGAATGAAGGTCTGGGAAATCTTCCTTGTAGTAAAAGCTTTAGGAAGATCAATCTTATTGGCTTACTCAAGAGAAGGTTAGCAATGACCTGATCGTGTCTATAATAAGTATCTAAATAGGGAGAAGATTGCTGATATTTGATGGCTCTTTAATCGAGCAGACAAAAAGGATAATGAAATCCTGTGGCTGGAAGCTGATGCTACATCAAAAGACTAGACAATAGGTGCAAATTTCCAACAATGAGGGTAATTAACCATTGAAACAATTTATTGAGGGATGGAGAAAATTCTCTGTAACTTGGAATCTAAATCAAGATAGAGCATTCTTATTTTAAAAACCAAAGCATGCTCTGGCTCAGCCCCACAGGGCTCGATGCAGGAATTATTGGGTGAAATTCTCTGCTCTATATATAGGAGGACAGATTAGATTACAGTGGTGTTTTCTGGCATTTGAATTTCTAATGTGCCTCATCTTTCTCTTTCCAGTGTTTGCCTATGGTGCAACAGGCGCAGGGAAAACCTACACCATGCTAGGCTCTGAGAGGAGCCCAGGCATCATGTTTCTCACCATGGTGGAGCTTTACAAGAGAATTGAGGCAATGAAGGAGGAGAAGAGCTGTGAGGTGCTCATCTCTTACCAGGAGGTACAGTGTCTGACACCCCCCTGACTGGCCTTCTGTCTGCTACCACCTTCAAGTAGGAGTGTTGGGGAGCGGTATGTAGGATTACATGGCTCTACCCCCATGGTGTCAGCAAGCCGCTGGGATTCCATAACACTGAACGGAGTAGGTCAGCTGTTCCTGGCTCCATTTTCCCACTTGCTCTTTAGTGTCCTGTCACTGCTTCACAAACACCCTCCAGTGTCCCCCCCCATGCTTGCCTCAGGGTCACTCTTTAGTGTGTTTACACTTGATTCCTTGTTCTAGGTGTACAATGAGCAGATTCATGACCTCCTGGAGCCGAAGGGCCCTCTGGCAATCAGGGAGGACCCAGAGAAAGGAGTTGTGGTACAGGGTCTCTCCTTTCACCAGGTATGTACAAGGCCACTGTACACCAAAGGAGCATGTGAACTCGGCACAGCCACGGGTCTAAGTGGGCTTTGATAAAGGAAGAATAGCTGAGGAGAAGTAATGTTGCTTAAGTCCCTCCCACTGATCCTGAAGAGCTGGGTGAGAGGGTGTCTGCAGTGCTTCCCGGGGATACTCAGGGTTTTGAGGCACCTTGCTCCCACCACCCATGAGGAAGTCTGATTTGTTCCTGCCATGTTTGTCGACACTACCAGGGCCTGGCTATGCAGTGGCCCTTCCAGGACCCACTCACTCTTGAGAAGTTAGCGATAAACACGCATCAGTCCCCAAGTCCTCTGCGTGTGTCCCTGAAAAAACCCCAGGTCCCCTGGGCACTCTCAGAATTTCCCAATCCCTGTTTCCAAAAGAACTTCATTCCACAGCTTACTAGTTACACAGCTCTGCCTTACACATAGATAGCACTGGGACGCCTGGTGTTAAATGAGTACGTCAGTGTAGTAGGCATTGTGGAATGAGAATGATCGGCACAGGGTAAAACCAGAGTACAAACTATACAGGAATTACAGAGTAGGTCACGCTGGCGGGGGAATGGTGCTATATGTGACAGAAGGCATAGAGTCAAAGTACAAATCTGAAATGAATGAACCTGCACCATGGAATCTCTGTGGATAGAAATTCCATTCTTGAACGATAAAAGTATAGCAGTAGAAATAGCCTACTGCCCACATAGAGATTGTGAAATACTCGGGGGCTACATCTACACTGGCATGATTTCCTGAAAATGCTTTTAACGGAAAAGTTTTCCGTTAAAAGCATTTTCGGAAAAGCGCGTCTAGATTGGCAGGACACTTTTCCGCAAAAGCACTTATTGGGGAAAAGCGTCCGTGGCCAATCTAGACGCGCTTTTCCGCAAAAAAGCCCCGATCACCATTTTCACGATCGGGGCTTTTTTGCGGAAAACAGTATTGTGCTGTTTACACTGGCCCTTTTGCGCAAAAGTCTTTCGGAAAAAGACTTTTGCCCGAACGGGAGCAGCATAGTATTTCTGCAAAAGCACTGACAATCTTATATGAGATCGTCAGTGCTTTTCCGGAAATTCAAGCGGCCAGTGTAGACAGCTGGCAAGGTTTTCCGCAAAAGCAGATGATTTTGCGGAAAAACTTGCCAGTCTAGACACAGCCAAGGAGATTAGAGAGGCTACAAAGGCAGAAAACTAATAATAATATGGGGAGGATTTCAGTTATTCTCGTATTGATTGGGTAAGTCATCGCAGGACAGGTACCGAGAGAGAGTTTCAAGACACCACAAATGACTATTTCTTGGATTTGGTCCAAAAGAAACCACTCAGTGATCATAATGTAATTAAATTCAACATTATTGGAAGAGGGGGCCTGCCAAAGAAATGCACCCTGGTAACAATTACCTGCAAAGAGGAAACTACAGAAAAATGAAAGAGCTAGATAAATAGAAATTAAAAGGAAGAGTCACAAGTGTGAAGTGCCTGCAAACTGCATGAAGCCTATTTAAAAACATTGAGGCTCAAACTAAATGTATGCCCACAAAAAATAACCAGTAAGAGACCCAAAAACCTCCACAATGAAAGTAGAGGTGGTTAGAAGCAAAACTGTATCCTTTAAAAATCAGAAATCAGAGCCTAGTGCGGAACATGGACAGGAGCATGAACTCTGGTAGATTAAGTGCGAAGGTATAATCAATCAGGCCAAGAAAGAGGTTGAAGAGCTAAAGACACAAAACCAAAGCTTTTTAAAGAATGACGCAGCCTGCCCGTGAGAAGGGTCGCTGTATGATCACGGTGCTATGGGAGCACTCCAGGAAGACGAGGTCATTGTGGAGAAGCGAAATGAATTCTTTGCATTGGTTTTTACTGCAGATGTGGGGAAGGACCCCCCCTCATCAAAGCCATTTGTTGTAAGTGACAAATAGGAAGAACTGTATCAAATTGGTGTGTCAATAGCAGATGAAGTTTTGGAAAAACTGAATAATTGATAAGTGACCAGGACTTAGAAAGCAGCGGATATTGACCAGGACTTAGAAAGCAGCGGATATTCACTCGAGTCCTGAAGGAACTTAAATATGAAATTGCAGAATGACTGTGTAATTATGTAACCTATCACTTAAACCAGCCTCTGCACCAGATGACTGGTCCATCTAGCCCAGAATCCTGTCTTCCAATAGTGGCTCATGCCAGGTGTCCCAAGGGGAGTGAACAGAACAGGGAATCAGCAAGTGATCCATCTCCTGTTGCCCATTCTGAGCTTCTGACAAACAGAGACTAGGGACACCATCCCCACTAAGTCTGGCTAAAAGCCTATCCTCCATGAATTTATCTAGTTCTTTTTGAACTCTGTTATAGTCTTGGCCTTCACAACATCCTCTGGCAGGGAGTTCCACTGGTTGACTGTCCACTGTGTGAAGAAATACTTCCTTTTGTTTGTTTTAAACTTGCTGCCTATTGATTTCATTTGGGGACCTCTAGTTCTTGTGTTATGAGAAGGAGTAAATGAATTTCCCTTATTTATTTTCTCCACACCAGTCATGATTTTATAGACCTTTATCATATCCCCCCTTTGTCATCTCTTTTCGTAACTGAAAAGGCAGGGTTTTTTTCCCCTCATCCTCTCCCTTTTTTCTGCTATATATTTGTGCCACTGTGCCCCTGGCTCTATTCATCTGAAAAAGTGGGTTGTGCCCACGAAAGCTCATTATATATTTGATTTATTTTTGTGTTAGTCTCTAAGGTGCTACAGGACCATTGGTTGTGTTTTAGGCTTTTTTGAAAATTTAAGTACTTTATATCCACTGACTCCCCCTTGTCCATGCTCATTGACCCCTCAACAACTCCAGTAAATTGGTGAGATATTCTCTTTACAAAAACCATTTGGACTCTTCCCTAACAAATTATGTTCATCTATGTGTCTGACAGTTCTTTACTATTGTTTCAACCAGTTTGCCCAGTACTGAAGTTAGACTTAACTGCCTCTAATTGCCAGGATCATCTCTGGAGCCCTTTTAAAAACTTGGTGTCATATTAGCTCTCCTCCAGGCATTTGGTACAAAAGTTGATTTAAAGGCTAGATTACAAACGACAGCTAGTAGTTCTGCAGTTCCCCATTTGAGTTCCTTCAGAACCCATGGGTGTACACCATCTGGTCCCGGGGGCTTGTTATTGTTTAGTTTGTCAGTTTGTTCCAAAACCTCCCCTAATGATACCTCACTCTGGGAGAGTTCCTCTGAATTGTCACCTAAAAAAATGGCTCCGATCTGGGAATCTCCCCACCCCCTCCCGCCCCGCCCCATCCTCAGCCTCAATTTACACATAGATGGACTGAAGATCGATATCTATGGCCTGAAAGAAACCTGTTTCTCACCTGGTAACAGATCCAAGTCAAGGACCACACTTAGCCAGACTGTTGCTTTGCCAATGGTTGGGAAGGACAGTGAGATGGGGCTTTCAGCAGAGACCTTAAATCACACCCTTTGCCAAACTAGAGTGTAGATAGTCGTCCTAGAGGTTTCCTGTAACTTTGTGTTGTCTCTGCCTCTACCAGTTGACACCAAGAGCTCTCTGGCTCATGGTGTCGCGCCAAGACACTTGGTTCAGGAGATCTATGATGGGATATTGGTCCCATTCACCCAGGGCACATATTCAGACCCAGCTCAGCGGAAGAGTAACTGGCCACCGTTGCTATCTGAAGTTGTGTGTGAAGTGAGCTTGGTCTGAGTCTAGTTCCAGTGGTCAGTACCTGCTCGTTGGCACTCATCAGGGAGTCGGCACAGGCAGGCGCTGAGGTACCTTGGCATGGTTGCTTGGGGGAAGCTTGCCCCGCTTTTCCCCATGCGGTACCAATTCTGTGGATTGACATGGTTTCTGTTTCAAGGGAGATTAATGTGGCATCTTTTCTCCGTCCTATGCTCGCCTTCCCCACGAAGGTCTGTATGCACCTACTAGGGCATTGGTCGATGTGCTTACCGGTCCCTTGGCATGGGGGAGCATAGCTTCCCTGTATGGGTGCTAGCTGCAAAGACCTCCCATTTGAAGCACTGCATGGTACTAACTCATCTCTCTCTCTTCCTTTCCAGCCCAAATCAGCACAGCAGCTCCTAGAGATGCTGGCAAGTGGGAACAGAAACCGCACACAGCACCCCACAGATGCCAATGCTACCTCCTCTCGCTCCCACGCGGTCTTCCAGGCAAGTGGCAGCAGTGACATCTGCTAGAATGTTGTCAGGACTCTTGTCTGCGGGCTTCCATGCCTAAGTTGAGCCATACGGAGAAGCAGGAAGAAAGTGCCTGCAGCCTTGCAATGCAGGGTCTCCTGTTGCCATTTCTGTTGAGTATAATCAGCAGGGAGACTGTGTCTTTCTCTGGAGAATCTGGCAATAGCTACTGTCAGACAGGACACTAGGCTGGACCGTTGGTTTGTCCTTGCAGCTAGAGCAGACCTAGCTGGGCCATCCACTTCCTCTCTGCCCTGCCAGCGCGGGGTTCTCTTGCACTGTGTGCAGTGCCGGGACTCCTCCCTTCCCTTGAGAGACTCGACTCTCTACTAGATTTCACCGCCAAGAAGCTTTTCTTAACACTCGGCCTAAAGGTTCCCTTGTTTGTTTGGTGTAAATACAAATTATTTCCCTCCCCCTCCCTGCCGTCAGGATTTGGCACGCTTTACATACGGAGCTCCGACTCTCCCCCCGGCCTATCAAGTGCTTGCTGCTCTGGAAGCTTTTCAATTTCTCTTCATACTGTAGTTTCCACGATGGAAAAAACGAGTAACTCCAGGACTGTCCAAAGAGACGTGGATCTCTCTGACTGCAGGCTCTTCTCCAGCTCACACTCAGTCAGCCCAGCTCTCCTCGTTCTTGGCTCCCAGGGTTTCTCTGAGGGACTTTTCCTCACCGGGATTAGCTGTTCTCAAGGTCGAATCTGCCATTGTGCTGACACTGACTAGCCAGTTCCAGTCCAACTTAGGGCACTCAGCCAGGAGGAAGGATTAGCTGTTAGGGCCTGGACCTGCAACTGGCCACTGAAGTCCCTCCTACTGGTGGCTTCTGCTTTTCCTTTAGGCTGGCAATTAAAGGAAGGTACCTCTGTGTACGGAGGTAGGGCTGATTGTTAGTTCTCCTCATAAGAACATTAGAAGGGCCACACTGGGTCAGACTAGCTGTCTGTCTAGCCACGTACCCTGCCTCTGATGAAGGAAAAGGGCAGTTGTCTGGTCATGCATCCATCCCCTGTTGTTCAGCATCAGCTTCTGGCATTTGGAGGCTTAAGGACACCCAGAGCATGGACCTGTCCTCCATGATCTTACCTAGTTCTTTTTTGAGACCACTTTTGGCCTTCGCAACATCCCCTGGCAATGAGTTCCACAGCTTGAATGTGTGTTGTGTGAAGTAGCACTTCCTTGTTTGCTTTAAACCTGCTGCTTGTTAATTTTATCACGTGACCTCCTAGTTCTTGAGTTGTGTGAAGGTGGGAAAAAAGACTTCCCTCTTGACTTTCTTCACACCATTTCTGATGAGATAGCTCTCTATAGTGCTACCCCTTGCTCATCTATCTTCTAAGCTAAACAGTTTCCATCTTTTAATCTCTCCTCGTATGGAAGCAGTTCCATCCCCCTAACCATTTTTGTTGCCCTTCTCTGCACCTTTTCCAATTCTAATATCTTCTGAGATGAAGCAATCAGAACTGTCCACAGTATTCGAGAGGTGGGCATATCATGAATTTATATAGCAGCACTGAGATATATTCTGTCATCTTATCTATCCCTTCCCTAAAGTTTCTAACATTCTCTTAGACGTTTTGACCTCTACTGCATGTTGAGCAGCTATTTTCAGGGCACTATCCAGAATGACTCCAAGCTCAGTTGCTTGAGTGCTAACAGTTAATGTAGAACCCATTGTTTTGGTATGTATAGTTGGGGCAATTTTCTCCTATGTGCATTACTTTGTACTGAACACTGAATATCATTTGACATTGTCACCCAGGTACCCAGTTTGGTGAGATCCTTTTGTAACTCTTCAGAGTCAGCTCTGGACTTACAAAATGACTCAAGATAGTTATCTTCAGATTTTGCCATGTCACTGTTCATCCCTTTTTCCAGATCATTTATGAATATATTGAACAGCAACATTCTTTGCACATATCCTTGGGGAGACCTCCTATTTACCTGTTTCTGCTGTGCAAACTAACCATTTATTCCTACCCTTTGTTTCCTATGTTTTAACCAGTTATTGGTCCTCTTATCCCACTGCTGATTAATTTGCTTAAAAGTCTTTGGTGTGGGAACTTGTCAAAGGCTTGCTGAAAGCTCAGGTGCACTGTATCCACCTCAAGGAATTCTAATAGATAGGTGAAGCATAATTTCCCTTTACAAAAGCCTTGAATGTTCTCTGACGTATTATGTTCGTCTACATGTCTGATAATTCAGCTCTTTACTATAGTTTCAACCAGTCTGCCTGGTCCTGAAATGAGGTTTAATGGCTTGTAATTGTCGGGATTGCTGCTGGACCCTTTTTTAAAAATGGACATCACATTAGCTACTCTCCAGTCAATAGGTTCAGAGGCTGATTTAAGCATTTGGTTACATATGACAGTTAGTAATTCTGCAATTTCATATTTAAGTTTCTTCAGAACTCTTGGGTGATACCATCTGGTTCTGTTGACTTACTACTATTTAATTTCTCAATTTGTTCCAAAACCTCCTCTACTGACACCTCAATCTGGGACAATTCCTCAGATTTGTCACTTAAAAAGAATGGCTGGGGTGTGGGGAATCTCCCACACATCCTTTGCAGCGAAGATCAATGTGAAAAATTGCTTTCGCTTCTCCACAGCAACCCTGTCTTCATTAGCACCTTGATCGTTCAGTGGCTCTGCTGTCTGTTTGGCAGTCTTCTTGCTTCTGATAGTCTTAAAAAGTAACAGATTTTTTTTTCTGTGTCCTTAGCTAGTTTTTCCTCAAATTCTTTCTTGGCCTGTCTTACTATACTTGACTTGGTAGAGTTCATGCTCCTTTCTATTTTTCTCACCATGACTTGGTTTCTAATTTTTAAAAGATGCTTTTTTACCTTTAGCACCTCTTTTACGCTGATGTTAAACCATGGTGGCGTATTTTGGGTCCTCTTACTGGTTTTTTTTTAAATTTTGCATATAAATAACCCTTTATTATTGTGCTTTTCAATACAGGCAGTCCCCGACTTATGCGGATCCGACTTATGTCGGATCCGCACTTACGAACGGGGCTTTTCTCGCCCCGGAGCTCACGGGCGGCGGGTCGCCACCCGTGTCCTCCAGGGCGAGAAAAGCTTCTCCCAGTCTCCCTGGTCTGCTGGGGGAGTCCAGCAAAGCCGCTGGACCCCCCCAGCAGACCAGGGGGACAGGAGCAAAGCCGCCCAGGCGGCGGCTTTGCTCGGGTGTCCCTGGTATGCTGGGGGGGTCCAGCGGCTTTGCTGGACCCCCCCAGCAGACCAGGGAGACAGGAGCAAAGCCACACGGGCGGCGGGGTCCCTCCGCCTGTGCGGCTTTGCTCGGGTCTTCCTGGTCTGCTGGGGGGGGGAGGGGGCGCAGCTAGTGCACCTCCCCCCTCCACCCCCCCCCCCCCCCCAGGAGACCAGGCTTTTGTTGTGGGATGCCTCGGGTAGAGCAGCTGGGGTGCTGCCGGGTTGGTCCTGTGGGAACCTACCGGGCAACGCCCCAGCTGTTCTGTCCCAGGCTCCAGATTCAGCAGCTGTTGAAACTGATCAGGCTGATTCCAGGAAGCTGGGGGCAGAGCAACTCTGCCTCCTGCTTCCTGTAGTCAGCCCCGGTCAGTTTCAGTGGCAGCAGCTGAATCTGGAGCCAGTTCCGACTTACATACAAATTCATCTTAAGAACAAACCTATAGTCCCTATCTTGTACGTAACCCAGGGCCTGCCTGTAGTCTCCATGCTGTTTGCAGGCATGTGACTTGTGACTGTTCCTTTTAATTTCCATGTAACTAACATCCTCATTGTTATGCTGTTTCCCTTTTTAAAAGTTAAATGCTACTGTGGTGGGTTTCTTTGGCATTTTCATCCCAAAAGGGATGTGTGGCAAGGGCTCCTCTTTCCCAGGCCACTGCTTGGGCTGGCAGCTTGTCCCCTTCCCAGGGGCTGGGCTTGCAGCTGGTTTCTGGGGGTAGTGAGCCCAACCGCTCCTTCTGGGACTCCCTGCCCTGCTCTCCAGCTGTTAGGGCTTACTCTCATAGAATCATCGAGCTGGAAGAGACCTCAGGAGGTTATCAAGTCCAGCCCCCTGCCCAAGGCAGGACCAATCCCAACTGCTCTCAAACTCTTGGGCTGTGTCTACATTGGTGCGATCTTGCGCCAAAGCAGCCGCTTTTGTGCAAAAACGTGCTGCCTGTCTACACTGGCGGGGAGTTCTCGCGCAAGAACACTGACGTTCTAATGTGTGAAATCAGTGCATCTTGCGTAAGAACTACGATGCTCCCGCTCAGGAATAAGCCTTCTTGAGCAACTGTTCTTGCGCAAGAGGCCAGTGTAGACAGGCAACATGAATTTCTTGCGCAAGAAAGCCCGATGGTTAAAATGGCCATCAGAGCTTTCTTGCACAAGAGAGCGTTTACACTGGCATGGATGCTCTTACACAAAGGCACATGCCCGTGTAGACGCTCTCTTGTGCAAATACTTTAACGCAAGAACTCTTGCATTAAAGAGTATTTGCGCAAGATCATGCCAGTGTAGACACAGCCTTGCTCTTTGCCTCTCCTCTGCCTCTCACTTTTCCCTCCCCTTCTAACTGGGGAGGCTTTTACAGGCCTCCAGCAGGCCTAAAGTGGAGTCAGCTGGCCCCAATCTGCCATGGCCAGCTCCCTGCAGCTGCTTCTAATTGTCCTATTGGGCTGCCTTTCTCCCACTCTGTAGCAACCCTCTGGCCTGACCCTGCCACAGATGTTACATTTAATTATGTTAAATTAAACCACTATTATTGAGCGGTTCAGCTATAGCCACCTCTTGGACCAGATGTGGAGTTCCACTTAGGACTAAATCAAGAATTGTCTGTCCCCTAGTGGGTTCCAGGACAAACTGTTCCAAGAAGCAGTCATTGGATGTGTCTAGAAGTTTCGTCTCTGCATCGCTTCCTGAGCTGACACACCCAGTTAATATCAAGGGAGTTGAAATCTCCCCTTGTTGTTGCATTTTCTGCCTTCATAGCCTCTCTAGTGTCCCTGAGCATGTCACAGTCACCATCGCCATCTCTGTCAGGTGGCTGGTGGGCTAGTCCACTGCTGACCTCCCCTTTAACGTAGGTAAGGCTGCTGGCCCACAGCCTCAGTGCAGAGAGAACTAGTGAGGTGAGGAGGGAGAGTAGTTGAGAGCAGGGTTTCCTTAGATCAGTGATCTCCAACCTTTTTAAGCACTTTTTGAATTTAAGTGCAATCCAAGAGCTACCTCAAGTATAAATACCCTGGCCCCACCCCCCTTCCGCCCCTTCCCCGAGGCCCCACCCCTGCTCACTTCAACCTCCCTCTCTCCCCCATCCTCACTGACTTTCACCAGGCTGGGGCAGAGGGTGGGGTGCAGGCTCTGGTCTTGGATTAAAGGATCTGGAGTGTAACGGGCTTTGAGCTGCTCTCAGGGCAGGCAGTTGGGATGTAGGAGGTTCTAGGTGCAGGCTGTGGGACGGCATTTGGATTCAGGGGTGCTTGGGGCTGGGACAGGGACTTGGGGTACAAGAGGGGGTTCACTTCTGGGGTAGGAGTTTGGGATGTGGGCTCCAGCTGGGCACTGCTTATCTCAAGGGGCTCCTAGTTGATGCTCCAGTGGGGCTAAGGCAGGCTCTCCCCTGCACCACTCCCGAAAGTGGCCAGCAAACTCCATCCCAAGTCCTGTGGAGAAAGGATACAGAGTAGGAGGGAGCACCCTCCTCGCCCTGCCTTGCCCTGCACAGAAAGCACAAGGCTCCCCATGGGGAGGGGGAGCTCTAAGGCAAAGGGCAGGAGATGCGCAGCAGTGGGGGGAGAGGCAGGTGAAGTGCCGGCACCTCTTGGCCAAACCAGTCCGAGGCTCCAAGATCTACCAGTAGATCCTGATTCACTGGTTAGTGACCGCTGCTCTAGATCATTAGGACGGCCATCCTGAGTCAGACCAGTGGTCGGTCTAGCCCAGGGATGGGCAATCATTTTTGAAGGAGGACCACTTGGAAGGGCCTCGGGTGGAAGGAGCGGGACCAGGAAACTTCCCATGCTCCCCCGCCCACAGACCCTGATTGGCCTGGGGGTGGGGGAGCGCATGAAGTCTTTGTCCCCTGGCACCTAGAGATGTTCTGAACAGCTGACCGTTCCCTCTAGGCGTCGCATGTGCCTGATGGCAGAAGGAGGTTTGCGTGCTCCCCTCACCTCCAGGCCAATCAGAGCTGGGGGCGGGGGAGCACGTGAAATCTTTGCCTCCCGCCCCCACGCTGCAAGGGGTGCATGTCGCCTAGCGTGAACAGCTGACACTTCCCTCTGGTGCCACGTGCCCCTAGCAAGGGGAGGAGACTTTGTGCACTCCCGACCCTGGGTCTTGATTGGCTTGGGGGTGGGGGCGTGGCAGAGCGGCCACAGCTGGATCAACCTGCTTGGTGGGCCAAATGCGACCCACAGAGGCTTGCTTGCCCGGCCCTGATCTAGGCCAATGTCCTCTCTTCTGACAGTGGCTGGTGTCAGGTGCCCCAGAGGGAATGAACAAATAGGGCCATTTATCAAGTGATCCATCCCCTGTTGTCCAGGTTTAGGGATGCCAGAACATGGAGTTGTGTCCCTGACCATCTTGGCTAATAAGTATTGATGGGCCGGTCCTCCGGGGCCTTACCTAATCTTTTAAAACCCAGTTATAGTACATCAAGTATCGATAAACTCCCTTACCTTGCCAGAGCCCAACAAATCTCCTTTCTTAGCCCCCCAAGTGGTAATAGCTGTCAGTCACTCTTCACCGGAGCAGAGGTGGAGCTGGGCTAGAAATGAGAAGCTGCGTGTTTACCACCCTGGGGCTGTGTCTACTCTATACGGTTATTTCAAAGCCAGCCAATTAGCCCGTCATAAGACGGGATTTTCAGGTCTTCTCTCCTGAGCGCTCTCTCTCTCTCTCTCTCTCTCTCTCTGGCCGTGTCCAGACTCAGGGGTTTTTTCGGGAAAAGTAGGCTTTTCCCGAAAAAACTTCCCCTGCGTCCAGACTCAAGCCGCGTTCTTTTGAAATTATTTCGAACGAACGCGGCTTTTCTTTCGATGGCGGTAAACCTCGTTTCACGAGGAAGAACGCCTTCTTTCGAAAGTTCCTCTTTCGAAAGAAGGCGTTCTACAATGTAAAGAGGCCGTCTTCGAAAGAGAGCATCCAGACTCGCTGGGTGCTCTCTTTCGAAAAAGCGGATTTCCTCTATCGAAAGATCCGCCTGCAGTCTAGACGCGATCTTTCGAAAGAGGCTCTTTCGAAAGAAGCCTGCAGTCTAGACATAGCCTCTCTCTCCTCCTACTGCCTCCCCCCTCTCTCTCAGCTCTCCTCCGCCTCCTGCCTCTCTCTGTCTCTTTCTTTCTCTTCTCCTCCTCCTGCCTCTCTCTCCCCTCCGTCTCTCCCCGCCCCCCCTTCCTGTTCCCTCCCGCCGTGGCGCTTGGCTGAGTGCTGCCTGCTCAGCCGGGTTGCCGCGAGGGAGGGGGGCGGGGCGGTGACGTACACGGCTGGGGGCGGGGCCATGTACATCATCGCCCTCCCTTCCCCTCCCACCGCGGGGGAGCCCAAACGGCCCCTTGTGCTGCTGGCTCCCCCGGCGGCCCGGCTGAGGGGCGCAGCACTCAGCTGAGTGCCACAGCGAGAGGAGGAAGGGGAGGCGGTGACCTACACGGCCCCGCCCCCTGGCTGTGTGCATCAGCGCCCCGCCCCCCTTCCCGTCCCACCGGGGCTCAGCTGAGCAGCACAGCACCAGCACCACTCAGCTGGGCCGCGTCAGGGGAGCAAGCAGTGGCAAGCGGCCGTTTGGGGTCCACGCTCCCCATGCATGGGGAATGCGGACCCCAAAAAGCCGCTTGCTGCCCGGGTCCCAACTGAGCGGCGCTCCCGCCAGCGCTAGGGTTGCCAGGTGTCCGGTTTTCACACCGTCTGTCCGGTAGAAAAATTCAGAAAATACCAGACGTGCAATGTCAGGTATTTTGTGAATTTCTGGCTGGGCGCCGGAGGGAAACCTGGCAGGGGAGCGACTGGGAGGCGGAGCGCGATTGGCTTTGGGAGCTCTGTGGTCGCGCGCAAAAGCCGGGTGGAGCAGGGGCTGGGACTCCCAGACACACACACACACCCCCACCCCTGCCTGGCTTTTGCATGGCATCAGAGACTCCCAGTGCCAGTTGTGGCCTGGCCTGTCTCCCAGCTGGGAGCCTCTGGTTGGGAGCAGAAGCCGGGCGGGGGGAGTGCCTCCCAGCCCCGCCCCCGCCAGGCTTCTGGCAAGTAAAGGGAGCACCTGCTGACTACAGCTGTGGCCAGTTGCTGCATCCCCCCCCACTCGCCAGGTCTGCTTTCTGTCCCCCCCCTCCCATCCAGCCCCACGGCCCCCGATCCCCTCCCAGCTCTGCTTCCCGCCCCCTCTACCTACCGGCCAGCCCCACGGCCCCCGGACACCCCTCCCCCACCAGTGCTGCTTCCCGCCCCCCTTCCTCCAGTCCCCCCCATCTTCCCCTCCAGCCCCACAGCCCCTAATCCCCCCCAGCTCTGCTTCCCGTCCCCCTTCCAGCCAGCCCTGCTCTCTTCCCTTCCCTCCGTGGCCCGCTCAGCTGGGCCCCGGCAGGGGAGCAAGTGGCCGTTTGGGGTCTGCGCTCCCCATTCATTGGGACCCCAAACGGCCGCTTGCCGCCGCTTGCTCCCCCGCCGGGGCCCAGCTGAGCAGCGCAGCACTCGGCCAAGCCACTACGGAGGGAGGGGAAGGGGGGCGGGGCCGTGTACGTCAGCGTTACAGACGCACGGACAATGGGCTACTATATAGATGATAGTAACTCGAAATAGAAGCCTCGAAATGAGTCCAAGGCAGGCTCCCTTAATGTGGCTGCGCTACCTGAACTTAGAGCCCCAGGAAGCACTTGGAATGACCCTGGGGAGCAGTTCTTTTGGAATCACAGCAGCTGAGTGTCCACACGGACCCTATTCCAAACTAGCAGTTTTGAACTAGGCGTTATTCCTTGGTGAATGCGGGGTTATTGTTTCGCTATAGCAAGGCCTTTACTTGGAAATCATTCCGAAATACTGGGCCTCCTGTGTGGTGCTCGCCTTGGTATTTCGAAGTAACTCTGTAGTGTGGACATGCCCTGGAGGAGCCCCCCTGTATGGACACTCACCAGGTTGCTTTTTGGACACAACTGTTAGATCCCACATGCTGTTAGGGTGCTTGGATCGGGCCAGAGTCTAGACACTGTCTCAAGGTTGGGCTTCCAGGCACACTTTCAGGGTGCAGATCCTCTGTCTAGTACCCCTTCCTGAGATGGGATTCTGCAGTCCGTCTGCTGCTGGCCTCCCCCGTAGCAAACGCATGTCGCCCGGGATCCACCAAAGCTACAGCCCCTCGGTGCTATTTCACCCTTTGGACAGTAGAGAAAGGGACTCAGAGCATTTCTCAGTCCGTCGTCCTTCACTAATAGACAAAGCACAAGAGCGATACAAACCTACAGCAGGTACCAACCCTCATTCCAGCATCCTCACCCCTCGGAGCCTTGGGGGGTTGGTCCCTGGACGGTCTGCTCCTGCACAGCCTTGTTACAAAGAGCCCTCGGTCAGAGCAGAACTTGTCCTTTTCTACAGTTCCAGTTCCCTCCATCAGCTTCAGGTCCCTTGTCTGGTGCCACTGCTTGGTTAGAGCCCACCTACCACTCAGACTGGGAACACCGGTTCCCCTGACGAGCCCACCAGCCTAAGGACAACTCATTCTTCCAGGAATGGGTCCCATGCAGGTTAGTGACCTGACTGGTCTCTTGTTAACTCGTTGCCAGTGGGCACAGTCTAAGATTGCCCAGTTCAGTGTGGAGAGTAAAAGGCAAACACGAAGGTTCAGTACAAGTGACAGTCAACGTGGAGTTTGTGGACTGCTACACCTGCTAGCCCGTCATAGCCGCTATCTGCTGCAGAGTTCTCCCTCAACCTGAAAGCAGAGTTGGTCTTCTGGCCTGTGAGTTCCTAGAACGGAGTGTGGGGAAGGCAGAGCAGAGTTTTCCCTCCGCCGGTCCCCCAGGCATGGGGAAGGCAGCTGACCTGTAGCGTGGCAAAGTGACACAGTAGATCAGCGAGTGGAGAGGAAACACAGGCTCTTGCTTTCATTGCTTGTGATATGGCTAGCCCCGCAGCGAATCCTCCGAGTGGTGACCTTACAGACCCCTGGAGAGTTCATATTCAGGCCTCTGCTGTCCGTTACCATAAGACATTGCCTGCTGAATGGGCTGAGCTGGTCTTAAGGCTTTGCCTTACCATTCCTCATTATCTTCTCTTCCTGTCCTTGCAGATCTATGTGAAGCAGCAGGACCGTGTCGTTGGCATCACACAAGACCTGCAGGTGGCCAAGATGAGCCTGATTGACCTGGCAGGCTCGGAGCGCGCATCAGCCACCAATACAAAGGGGGAGCGGCTTCGAGAGGGGGCCAACATCAACCGTTCACTGCTGGCCCTGATTAATGTCATCAACGCACTGGCAGATGCAAAGGTAATGGCTCTGCTTCCCCCTTGCATGGCATACCCTTCTTGGAGCACCACCTTGCATTCCTGCAGTACAAAGGGCAAGGGGGGAAAAAGGCATTTGACATAAGGTATTTCCTTGTCTGACAAACCTAAGGAACTCTCTGCTGCAGGATATTGACACATCTAGCTCAGGAGGACTTCATAGGATTAGGAATAGTCTCTGATATTAACTGTGGTGAAACAGGGCTGGACCAATGGCCTCTTCGTGCACTTGCTTCCTAACCTATGTCATGGGAATGAGCCTGAGCACTAGGCTATAGGCATGCTGGGCATCTTAGAAATCCCTGTAACTGAGACGAGGCCCTGGTCTCTCCAAACAGAGCAGAAAATCCCACATCCCCTACCGGGACAGTAAGCTCACACGCCTGCTGAAGGACTCTCTTGGGGGTAACTGCCGGACCATCATGATTGCTGCCATCAGCCCATCTGCACTTGCCTACGAGGACACCTACAACACGCTCAAGTATGCCAATCGGGCCAAGGAGATCAAACTGTCGGTGGGTCCCACACAACTGTATACAGACTTCTGTCGGGGGCAGGAGCTGGCTCCATGAGCTTCACCGCCTGTCATGGGGCCTCTGGATAATTAAAAGGGTCTTATAAAGGGTCCACTAGTAGGCCCTATTTAGACCTCTGAGCGATCTAGTCCTCGTGTCTCTGCCTTCTCCAGACTAGCACAGCTGGAGTTGCTGACAGTGACGCAGCTCAGTCTGGAGGAGACGTGGGCATTGGCTAGTGCCAAGCGTCACTTTGTGGGTTGGCATGAGTGACCATGAAAGGGAGCGTCTCCCTTCACAGGTGTCCCTGCACCCAGCACATCTGCTTAAACAAACCCATAGCGGGACTGGCACTAATGTTACAGCAACAGGGCTGCCTGGCCTCTCGGTTCGCTCCCACAGAGCCACATCTGTTTCTTTAACCTCTCCTCTTCCCAACCCCCTTTCCATCCTGCAGTTGAAGAGTAACGTGCTCAGCCTGGACTGCCACATCAGCAAATATGCAGCTATCTGTGAGCAGCTGAAAGCAGAGGTGAGGTGCCTTGGGGGTGGGGGGGCTAGGCCCTGTTCTGTCTATAGCCGATGCCAGAGAGCAGCGCCACTCTGGGGCTGAAAGAACCATGAGCTCTCACTGGCTGTGCTGCCAGAGCGCTGCTTAGCCCAGGCGTGGCCAGCGTCTTGCGTTAAGGATTGCAGAGGACTGGCATGGACTCCTAGGGCCGCAGTGAGAGCTCTGCCGCTGGACATAGCGGGGCCCAGGTATTCTCAGATCCTGCAGCACTTGCTCCAGATGCCAGTAACGAATCCAAGGGGAATGGCTTGTGACTTCGACTGTGCCATGGGACAGCCAGAAACCGTGGCACAGCAGCGTGAACGGCCCTGTTGCTCCCTGTCATGGCTCAATTCCCCAAGCTGGCACTTCAAATGTAGCTATGGGGGCTGGCTAGCAGAATAAACTCTGTAAGAACCTCTCTGTAACTCCCAGAGACAAACTTGTCTGGTCTCAGTTTCCCTGAGATCCCAAAAAAAGACTGATCGCTGCCATCACCAAGCGTATCTAAAAATATCAATAAACCTTTTTCCAGGGAAGAAACCACTTGGGATCCCTTCCTTGAGGCAAAGTTCCCCCTGCCACAACCTCCCTTTTGCTTGGAGTTGGGAAAACAAAGAGAGAATCTGCAGAGAATAATGGGGCTTTGCTTCCCTCAGTTAACGCATTTCACTTAGGTATGTAGGTGTAAGGACACACAAATTAACCAATACTGGTTAGCCAAAACAAAAAGAAAACATTTGGATTATTAAAACGGCTGTTGCAAGCATCATACGTATAGTAGCCCAATGTCTGACTCTGTAACGCTGAAATGCTGGCTGCTGCCTGAGTCACGTCCTTCGCCTCCAGCTGTGGCACTCAGCTGACTTCTGCGCTGCTCAGCCGGGCCGCTGCAGGGGAGCAAGCGACCTTTTGGGCGCCGCAGTCCCTATGCAGCACCCCTGCAGAAGTCAGCTGAGCGCCACGGTGGGAGGGGAAGGGGCCTGGCTGTGTACATCACCGCCCCGCCCCCTTTCGCCTCCTGCCGTGGCGCTTGACTGACTTATGCGCCGCTCAGCCGGGCCGCCATGGGGGAGCCCGTACGGGCGCGCCGCTTGCTCCCCCACGGCGGTTCGGCTGACCGGTGCAGAAGTCAGCCGAGCGCCACGGTGGGAGGCAAAGGGGGCGGGGCAGTGACGTGCACACCCAGGGGGTGGGGCCTACATGAGTGTGCATCCCCGTCGGAGAGCGGAGAGAGTGAGAGGCAGGAGAGGGAGGAGAGAGAGAGAGAGAGACGGAGAGAGAGGCAGAAGGCAGAGGAGAGCTGAGAGAGAGAAGGGGGGGCAGGAGGAGGAGGGGAGAGAGGCGGAGTGAGAGACCGGAGGCTCAGGAGAGAAGACCGACATGGGACGTGGAGAAGAGACCTGAAAATCCCGTCTTGTGATGGGCTAATTGGCTAGTAGTCAATAAGTCATGGATTGAAATAGACTCAGGGATTTTCCCTGGACTGTAATTCTTAGTTACAAAAGAACAGAGAAAAACAATTAACCAGCTCAGACATGATTTCCAAACTCCCAAACAAGGAAAACAATAAAAGCAGACGGACTATCTAAACTTTTCCCTACTTACACATTTTAATGAATTCAAGGCGTCTGTTCCTGGGAGAGTCTGTCTCTCCTGCTACCTGGGGAAAAATCGTGCTTGCTCCAAAACAAAGGGAAAAAAACCTTTCTCTTTGAAATTCCTTATCTGCATTTCATTGGCTGAATGCCCAAAGCCCCCTCCCTCAGGTGCATCTCCACACTTAGCTTAACCCTTTCCTCGCTCTCTAGGTAAGCCAGACTCTCCTGCAGCTCCTATTCATGACACTCCCCAAAGCTCCTTGTGTTCCCAACCAGCTGCCAGAATCTCCCCGATTCTCCCTTACCTCTCCTTCAAGGCAAGTGCCAATAAGTCTGCAGTACACTAGAAAACGCTGGGGCCAAGTCAGATGGTCTGTCTTACAACTGGGGCTACGTCTAGACTTCATCCCTCTGTCGACAGAGGGATGCAAATCAAGCATATTGAAATTGCTAATGAAGCAGGGATTGAAATATCCCGCGCTTCATTAGCATAAACATGGCCACCGCTTTTTTGTGTGAAACGGAGCTTTTTCGGAAAAAAATGGCAGTGTAGACGTGGATCTGTCGAAAATAAAGCCTTTTTCGACACATCCTGTATTCCTCAAAAGATGAGGTTTACAGAATCTGTCATCAAAGGGGTTATTTTCGACAGATCTGTGTCTAGACTGCCTTTTGTGTGTGTGTGTGAGTGAAAAAGCTTCGTTTCGAAAAAAAGCAGGGGCCATGTTTATGCTAATGAACCTCAGGATATTTAAATCCCTGCTTCATTAGTAATTTCAATGTGCCTAGTCTACATCGCTCTGTTGCCAGAGGTGTAGTCTAGACACAGCCTGAGAGTGCCAATCTCAGGACAGACTGTGAGAAACCTGAGATGGGGGCGGGAGGGTTCTGCAGTTAGATCTCCCCATGCCGAGAAGGGCGCGCTCCTTGGTCACTAGGTCCCTCCAGGGAGCCCCAGTCGCCTGAAGCTCTCCAGCCCTCTTTACCAGCCAGACAAACTGGACTCAGTGACAGTTAATAACCCCCCAAATCTCCTCACATTAGGTAGTTCCCAACCCCCAGAGTTACTTGCACCAGGTCAATGGATGCTTTGGATCGCACACCAAAGACAACGCTGTCGGCTAGCTTCTCTAGCAAATACCCAAAGCTTTTAGTAGTTAACCATTAGACTGGGGAGGTTAAAGCAGATACAATCTATTCACAGGGGGTCGAGGTTTGTAAGTCTCAGGGCTCCCCGGCATTGCTCTGGGGGTCTCTGTCCACTGGTTGAGTACTCCACCTCTTGGAGTCCACACTGGTTCAGAGGTGCAGGATCGTCCCGCTCCCAGAAAACGAGTTGACAGCTTCGGGAGCTGTTGTTGACTCGGAGACTCTTCCTTTGGCGTTAGCCTTCTGCTTCTTTCCATTCCCAAGTAATTTAGCTGCAGTGACACACAATGCAATGGCCTGCCATTCCATTCTAGCAGGGACCGGCAAGTCAAGCCATACAGATCCCATTCCTTACTTCTCATGAGGCTGACACGCCGCGGAAATTCTCACTAACACACTTGTGATGTGGGGTAGATGATACATAATTCTCGGAAATTGTAAACAGGTGAGTGAAGACAATACGCCCGGCACTTCACTCGTTCTCATGCGTTTAGAGAAAATGTACTTACAGGGCATGTGCCGTGTCAATGCAGCAGGACAGCAGCCCCCTTTGTGAACTGGCTTGAACACACCGGGACCTTTTCACTTTTCTTGGCAGTCTGCACACCAGTGAATTGCCCTGAGCTGACAGTCTGCTAGACAGATCACAACGCTGGCAGGTGTCAGGGCAGAGCAAGCAGGGGGCTAGGGCAGTGGCTGGATTCGGCTGGATTGGAGTGCTCAGACTGGAAGGTGCTGCACAGTCTGATACAGGGTCCCGGGGGCTGGCAGACTGCTTGGGGGCAGGTACCAAGGACTCAAGTGTCATGGTGAGGTCTGGCGAGGAGTCTCCTGCGAATGCACCAACTGCTCCAGTCTAGTGTCTGGTGGAGTCTAGCTCCAAGGGGCAGACGGGCCCGGGCATGGTTGGGCGGTGTCCCTCGCTGCGGGGGGGCTCAGCTGAAGGAGGAACACGGCGAGTCCCGAGGACCCAGGTTTCTCCGGTTGCCGGCGAATGCCATGAATGGATGGAGGAGTTGGAGCTAAGTGGGGGAATTTCCCATGCAGGTGGCAAACCTGCGAGAGAGGCTTCACGCTTACGAGAGAAACGCCCAGGATCCAGCCCCCCATGTCCCGGCTCCTCAGGCGCAGTCTAGCCCCTGGCAGGTGGAGCTGCTCAGGTAGGTTTCTTTGACCATCCATCTCCCAGGCCCACATCAGGGGTGTGCGGGGTTCATTTTACCCAGCTGATGCGTGTGAAAGCTGATTGGAAAGCAGCCGCCTTTCTTGACTCGCTGCGCACATGATCACTCCTGCCCGTGATGGAGCCAGATGGTCTCAAGCCCTGGTCTTGACCATCAGTGCTTCCCGGAGCCAGTCGGGCTGAGCGGCTCACTGAGGAGTGGAGGGAAGGGGCCCAGGCTTTTGCCAGACTAAGCACTGAATAGGGCTTGCTAAAGCTGACTGCAAAGGGAAGGTCTCCAGTTCCCTAGAGAAACCTTTAAGTGGTGGCAGCAAGCACCGCGCTTTCCATCCCCTTCTGCGCTGCCCCCAAGGACCTTGTCCTGACGCTCTTGTGGCTTCTTCCTCTGGCCCGCTGCAGGTCAGAGGCTGCACAGGAGGGGTCTCCAGAGCCGGAAGTCCCTGAGGAGGGTAACCAGGAAATGGTGATGCAGCAGCAGGAGCTGCAGGCGAGACCGCCCGTTCAGCACCAGGGGCTGGGAGCAGTGGAACAGGTGAGGGAAGGGCTGCTTGGCAGAGGAGTGCTCAGGCAGGGATGGGGTCTTGGAGAGTGAGGGGAAGAGGGATCGGTAAGGGGGACCCAGAACTGGGGAGACCCTGAGAGGCAGAGCAGGGATGTGGCAGTAACGGTGGAGGAGAGAGCAGCAGGGCAAGTAGAGAAGCTGAGAATTGTGGCCTTGGAAGAGGAACATGATCGTGGGGAAAGGATAAGAGGCTGCTGGAAGCTGTGTTCAGACACACACAGTCCCCCTCCCCCCGCAACTCCTAGCTGACAGCCATCCCAGGGCCTTGGTTCTGCGCTGTAAGGCAAGGGTCCGGCTGAGGAGCTCAGTGAGCTGTGTGCGTGTGACGTGATGTGCCGTGCCTCCCCCAGTCCCTCGTGCTGCTGGGAACGGCCCCATCTGCGCTCTCTGTATTACGGGCTACAGCCAGGTCCTGCTCTCCTCCGTTAAACCTGTGCCTGGTGAGGGTGGCAGGGGCTGGCAAAACTGAGCCAAGCACTGGACACTAACGGCCCCTCCTTGTGATCAACGCAGACTCCAGAGAAGGAACTTCCTGACCGTGCCGCTGATCTTCCGCAGAAAACCCGGAAACCAGGCGCTCTGCCCCGGGATCAGACAGAGAGGTGAGCGGTCCCTCCTGTGGCGGAATGAGCTGTGCAGCACTTCCAGCAGTGGGGCTGTGCCTGGGCTGCAGGGCGTGGGGGCTCGGAAGGGGCAGGAGCAGCCATAGGGATGTAGGGCCTCTGTCCTACCGTAGCCCACTGGAAACGTCAGGTGGGACGCCCCGACTGGATTGTAATGGGGGATCTCTGTGAAATGCCCGAGGGAGACCCAAGCAAGGCCTGGCCAAGGTGCCGTGTGCAGGGGAGACTCCAGAGCAGGTCTCGGCGCCCAGGCGCAATCCCGGTCCAGCCCAGGGCACTTGCGGACTGGTGGCAACAGAGTCCCGGTCAGACAGGCTCGGCCGCAGAGCAGAATCAGATGGCGTGTGAGCCAGAGCTCCCAGGCAGAATTCACCTCGGGGGCCCTCTGCATGTCCTGGGCCGGTGCGTGCTGCTGGGATCCCTGCCCTGGGTTCTGTGGGAAGGTGACTGTGCAGAGGAGGCCTGGGGTGGGGGATTGAATCTTCAACCTGGCAAAGTCTGACCGGCAGCCTGCCAAGGAGCAGAGGCAGGGCCCAGCCCAGCGCCCCCAGCGCCCTGCTCCGGGCTCTGGAACCAGAGGGCCCGTGGCGCTGCGCTGGGGGGGACGGAGCGGGGGCCCGTGGCGCTGCGCTGGGGGGGGGGGCGGAGCGGGGGCCGTGGCGCTGCGCTGGGGGGGGCGGAGCGGGGGCCCGTGGCGCTGCGCTGGGGGGGACGGAGCGGGGGCCCGTGGCGCTGCGCTGGGGGGGGCGGAGCGGGGGCCCGTGGCGCTGCGCTGGGGGGGGCGGAGCGGGGGCCCGTGGCGCTGCGCTGGGGGGGACGGAGCGGGGGCCCGTGGCGCTGCGCTGGGGGGGCGGAGCGGGGGCCGTGGCGCTGCGCTGGGGGGGGCGGAGCGGGGGCCCGTGGCGCTGCGCTGGGGGGGGCGGAGCGGGGGCCCGTGGCGCTGCGCTGGGGGGGGCGGAGCGGGGGCCGTGGCGCTGCGCTGGGGGGGGCGGAGCGGGGGCCCGTGGCGCTGCGCTGGGGGGGGGGACGGAGCGGGGGCCCGTGGCGCTGCGCTGGGGGGGACGGAGCGGGGGCCGTGGCGCTGCGCTGGGGGGGGGGACGGAGCGGGGGCCGTGGCGCTGCGCTGGGGGGGAGGACGGAGCGGGGGCCGTGGCGCTGCGCTAGGCCGTTGGTGACAGCGTTGTCCATCTGACGCAGTGTAGCTCATGTCCCGGCCCTGTGTCCCAGGCTTGTAGTCGCTGTCCTGCAAGTTGCGCAGAGGCAGTACGCTCTGCTCCAGGCTGCCAACCTCCTCACCCCTGCCATGGTCTGCGAGTTCGAAGAGCTGGAACGGCGGGTGCAGAGAGAGACCGGGAGGCGTCGAGAGCCGGCGGGGACTCTGGGCAGACCCCAGGTGACCAGGGCGAGTGCCCCAGCCCAAGAGGGACGGCAGCACTCGGCTAATGGTGAGTGCGGGTGCAGTCTGCAGAACCGCTGCCCCCCTGCCCCCGCTTTCTGCTGCCCCCAGGCTTTGACGTGTGTGCACGAGCGACAGGGCAGAGGAGCCTGGTCGGCTCTGCGCTGGCTCGTACTTTGGGGCCCTCACTGCGCCTCCCTGCCAGGGGGAACGGCCCGGCTCTGGTGCTTCACCCTGCCAGGGGGAACGGCCCGGCTCTGGTGCTTCACCCTGCCAGGGGGAACGGCCCGGCTCTGGTGCTTCACCCTGCCAGGGGGAACGGCCCGGCTCTGGTGCTCCTCCCTGCCAGGGGGAACGGCCCGGCTCTGGTGCTTCACCCTGCCAGCGGGAACGGCCTGGCTCTGGTGCTCCTCCCTGGCAGGGGAAACGGCCCGGCTCTGGTGCTCCTCCCTGGCAGGGGGAACGGCCCGGCTCTGGTGCTCCTCCCTGGCAGGGGGAACGGCCCGGCTCTGGTGCTTCACCCTGGCAGGGGGAACGGCCCGGCTCTGGTGCTCCTCCCTGGCAGGGGGAACGGCCCGGCTCTGGTGCTCCTCCCTGGCAGGGGGAACGGCCCGGCTCTGGTGCTCCTCCCTGGCAGGGGGAACGGCCCGGCTCTGGTGCTCCTCCCTGGCAGGGGGAACGGCCCGGCTCTGGTGCTCCTCCCTGGCAGGGGGAACGGCCCGGCTCTGGTGCTCCTCCCTGGCAGGGGGAACGGCCCGGCTCTGGTGCTCCTCCCTGCCAGGGGGAACGGCCCGGCTCTGGTGCTTCACCCTGGCAGGGGGAACGGCCCGGCTCTGGTGCTCCTCCCTGGCAGCGGGAACGGCCCGGCTCTGGTGCTTCACCCTGCCAGGGGGAACGGCCCGGCTCTGGTGCTCCTCCCTGCCAGGGGGAACGGCCCGGCTCTGGTGCTCCTCCCTGCCAGGGGGAACGGCCCGGCTCTGGTGCTCCTCCCTGCCGGCGGGAACGGCCCGGCTCTGGTGCTCCTCCCTGCCGGCGGGAACGGCCCGGCTCTGGTGCTCCTCCCTGCCGGCGGGAACGGCCCGGCTCTGGTGCTCCTCCCTGGCAGGGGGGAACGGCCCGGCTCTGGTGCTCCTCCCTGGCAGGGGGAACGGCCTGGCTCTGGTGCTCCTCCCTGCCAGCGGGAATGGCCCGGCTCTGGTGCGCCTCCCTGGCAGGGGGGAACGGCCCGGCTCTGGTGCTCCTCCCTGGCAGGGGGAACGGCCCGGCTCTGGTGCTCCTCCCTGGCAGCGGGAACGGCCCGGCTCTGGTGCTCCTCCCTGGCAGGGGGAACGGCCCGGCTCTGGTGCTCCTCCCTGCCGGCGGGAACGGCCCGGCTCTGGTGCGCCTCCCTGCCGGCGGGAACGGCCCGGCTCTGGTGCTCCTCCCTGGCAGGGGGAACGGCCCGGCTCTGGTGCTCCTCCCTGGCAGGGGGAACGGCCCGGCTCTGGTGCTCCTCCCTGGCAGGGGGAACGGCCCGGCTCTGGTGCTCCTCCCTGGCAGGGGGAACGGCCCGGCTCTGGTGCTCCTCCCTGGCAGGGGGAACGGCCCGGCTCTGGTGCTCCTCCCTGCCAGCGGGAACGGCCCGGCTCTGGTGCTCCTCCCTGCCAGCGGGAACGGCCCGGCTCTGGTGCTCCTCCCTGGCAGGGGGAACGGCCCGGCTCTGGTGCTCCTCCCTGGCAGGGGGAACGGCCCGGCTCTGGTGCTCCTCCCTGGCAGGGGGAACGGCCCGGCTCTGGTGCTCCTCCCTGGCAGGGGGAACGGCCCGGCTCTGGTGCTCCTCCCTGGCAGGGGGAACGGCCCGGCTCTGGTGCTCCTCCCTGCCAGCGGGAACGGCCCGGCTCTGGTGCTCCTCCCTGGCAGGGGGAACGGCCCGGCTCTGGTGCTCCTCCCTGGCAGTTCGGGACGTGCCTGCATCGCGCCCGGCTGGAGGAGGGCGACGCCAGAGGGTGCAGCGCTGGGGACCCAGGCAGAGTTGCAGGAGAGGACATGTGGCCCTCGGGGCAGGCGTGAGCGTGGCACTGCCACCGCTTTCACTAGGGCTTCCCTAGACTCCACTGGCGCCCTCCCCCTGCAGGCACCCCCGGCAGCACCCCCCCTTTGTGTGGAGACCCTCCGCGCGTGGACCGAGGGGGCCGTGAGCACTCTTCAGTCGGTGTCTCCCGCTCAGTCCTGCCCTGGCTTAGTGCCCCCGGGCGTCACTGAGCCGGCGGCGGGGTCGTGGCCTGGGGCGTAACCCGGCTTCCTCTGGAGCACTAAGAGCCAAGGGCAGTTTTGTGTCAAAGGAACCTCCCTGTAGCTCCTGCCCTGTGGGGAGACAATTTAAAATGTTGCCTGTGGCCATTTAAATGGCAATTTAATCCCATTCACAAAGCCTGGGCACAGCCCGTCCACCTCCCAGCCCCGCCCGGCCGCAGCTCCGCAAGGCCCCTCTCCATACGCGACAGATCGGGGCTTCCTGGGCTTGCCGGGCAGGGAAGTGAGGGTTAGAGACCTCCCAGGGCTCAGCTGTAATTCTAGGGTTAGACGTCAGTGCTCTTGGTGCGCGCACCCCCCAGTGGCCCCAGGGCTCTTCCAGCTGCTGGCTGGGGAAGCTTACCCCTCGCCCCGAATCAGCATCCGGACAAGGGCCTGGAGATCTGCCTCGCAGCTTCTGCCCTTCGCCAGAGGCACCTGCCAGCTCGAGTCAGTAGCAATACCAAGTGCCTATGGGCTCTGCCGCCGCAGCACCTCCCCCACCCAGGTCAAGGTAAGAGCTCTGTGCTGGGGGTGGGGTTCACAGAGCCCTCAGGAGTCATCGAGTCCAGCCCCCTGCCCAAGGCAGGACCCACCCAACTCAATCAGCCCAGCCGGGACTTAAAGACCTCCAGGGATGGAGATTCCAGCCTCTCCCTAGGGAACCCAGCCCAGGGCTTCCCCACCCGCCTAGGGAAATAATTTTTCCTAATATCCAACCTAGACCTTCCCCCCTGCAACCTGAGCCCATTGCTCCTTGTTCTGCCACCTGCCCCCGCTGAGAACAGCCTCTCGCCAGCCTCTGTGGAACCTCCCTTTAGGAAGTTGCAGGCTGCTCTCAAATCCCCCCTCACTCTTCGCTTCTGCAGACACAACAAGCCCAAATCCCTCAGCCTCTCCTCGTAGCTCATGTGCTCCAGCCCCCGCATCATTTTGGTTGCCCTCCGCTGAACCCTCTCCAGTGTGTCCACATCTTCCTGTAGTGGGGGGCCCAGAACTAGACACAATACTCCAGATGTGGCCTCCCCAGTGCCAAATAAAGGGAAATGATGACATCTCTAGATCTGCTGGCAATGCTCCTCCTAATGCATCCTAATATGCCATGAGCCTTCTTGGCTACAAGGGCACCCTGGTGACCCACTTCTTCAGATCATGTTCTGAAAGTGAATTGTCATGACCATTATATAGCAGAGGGATACAATGGAAAAAGTAAACACATTACAAGCTAACAAATCAGCTACCTAGAACAGAAGGTGGGGGCGAGGGGACAAGGAAGAGACAGGCAGCTTCCCCACCTTTGATAGTCGTAGTAACTCCAGATCAGCCACTCAATTGACTCTTACAATAAGCAATTTTCTCTTTCCTTGTCCCTTCCTTGTCCCCTCGCCCCCACCTTCTGTTCTAGGTAGCTGATTTGTTAGTTTGTAATGTGTTTACTTTTTCCATTGTATCCCTCTGCTATATAATGGTCATGACAATTCACTTTCAGAACATGATCTGAAGAAGTGAGTCTGCCCCATGAAAGCTCATCACCTAATAAACCATCTTGTTAGTCTTTAAACTGCTACCTGACGGCTTTTTTGTTTTCCCAAGAAGGCAGTCAGGTTGGTCAGGCACGCCTTGCCCTTGGTGAATTCATGTTGACTATTCCTGATCACTTTCTTCTCCTCCAAGTGCTTCAAAATGGATTCCTTGAGGATCCCCTCCATGATTTTTCTGGGGACTGAGGTGAGGCTGACTGGTCTGTTGTTCCCTGGATTGTTCTTCCCTTTCCTAAATATGGGCACCACATTTGCCTTTTTCCAATTGTCCAGGTCCTCCCCCACTTTCCACAAATTTTCAAAGATAATGGCCAAAGGCTCTGCTGTCACATCAGCCAGCTCCCTCAACAGGCTTGGCTGCATTAGATCCGGCCCCATGGATTTGTGTGTGTCCAACTTTTCTAAATAGTTCTTAACCTGTTCTTTCTCCACCGAGGGCTGCCCACCTCCTTCCCATGCTGCATTGCCTAGTGCAGTAATCTGGGAGCTGATCTTGTCTGTGAAGACTGAGGTAAAAATAGCCTTAAGTACTTCACCTTTTCCCACATCATCTGTCACTAGGTTACCTCCCTCATCCACTAAGGGTCCCAATATCCTCCCTGAAAACATTCTTATTGCTAACACGCCTGTAGAAACCTTTCTTGTTACCCTTCACATCCCTTGCCCGATGCAATTCCAATTGCACATTGGCTTTCCTGATTATACCTCTGCATGCTCAAGCAGTGTATCTATACCCCTCCCTGGTCACCTGAGCAAGTTTCCACTTCTTGTCAGCTTCCTTTTTGTGTTTAAGTCACCAAGGATTTCACTGCTAAGCCAAGCTGGTCACCTACCGTATTTGCTTTTCTTACTGCGCAGCAGGATGGTTTGTTCCTACTCCTTCAATAAGGCTTTTTTAAAATCCAGCCAGCTCTCCTGGACTCCTTTCCCCCTCATGTCAGCATCCCAGGGGATCCTACTCATCAGTTCTCTCAGGGAGTCACAGTCTGCTTTTCTGAGGTCCAGGGTGTGTATTTTGCTGCTCTCCTTTCTTCCTTTGGTCAGGATCCTGAACTCGACCATCTCCTGAGCACTGCTCCCCAGGGTGCCACCCACTTCTACTTCCCCTGCTAGTTCCTCCCTGTTTGTGAGCAGCAGGTTCCTTCAGCACTTGTACCAGGAAGTTATCCCCAACATTCTCCAAACACTTCCTGGATTCCCTGTGTCCTGCCGTATCGGTCTCCCAACAGATGTCAGGGTGACTCAAGTCCCCCATGAGAACCAGGGGCTACGATCTGGAGGCTTCTCTCAGTTGTCTGAAGAAATCCTCGTCTGCCTCATCCACCTGATCTGGTCTAGAGCAGACACCAAACACAGTATCACCCCCGTTGCTGCCATCTCTAAGCTTTTCTCCCCGTTGTTCTCTAGGCGACTTGGCCCAGGGTAACATCTACTTCTTTATCTTGGTCGACTTGGGTAGGAGAGGGTAACGCCTGGCCTCTGGATTGCAGGAAAGGGAGAGACCTTGGGTGCCCCTCCCTGAGAACAGCCTGCTTGTGCGCAGACCAGGGGCTGGTTTTACACATCGAGCTCAGGCCCACCAGGCAGGACAGAGGCCTTAGAGCCATGTCCCTCCCCCCCGCTTTGGGCTGGGGGCTGCAGGAGACACCGCAGTACTGCTCGGGGGCTGCCCCAGTGTCTGCTCAGGGTGGGCTGTTTCTCTTAACACTCTGCCTATCTACATTCCTAGTGGTGCCATCGGCCGCCTGGCCGCAGGGTCGCCCGGCCGCAGAGTGTGCCGCGCCGATGACCAGGTCTCTGACCCGGTCCTTGCAAGAGCCTTGGTTGCCCCCCGGTCCCTCCTCCGAGGCGCCCTGCCCGCCAACCAAGAAGCGGAGACGGTCGGAAATGAGCAGCCCATCCAGCGCGGGAGCGTCTCCCACGCCAAAACCGCAGGCGAAGCGTCAACGGAAACGCTCCCTTCCGGGCCAGCCAAGGGGCTCCCCAACCGAATCGGCTGCTTCTCTAGCGACAGCCAGTCACGGCACCCCCAACGCTGCGCAAGCCACATCCCAGCGAGTGCCGTCTTGCGTCCCCAAGGCCTGCCCCTCAACTGTCACCAGAACCCGGGTGCCTCTGACCACGTCTGCTGCCCAGAACTGCTGCACTCCAGCTGCACTCCCCGTCCGAGACCTGAACACCACCTTCGACCTTGCTGAGGACGGCTGTCCGTCCGGTGTGGCCAGCCCTGTGACCTTCCCTGGCTGGGAGAACGTCCAGTACCACTTCAAAAAGCCCGAAGGCCCCTTCATGCCCAGGTTTGTGCTCTGGGACTCTCCCACCTTCTCGTTCCACTGCCGCCGAACACCTTAGCCCGGGGGCCTCCCGCTCACGGCCTGGGGCTGCCTGTGGCCTGAGCAGTTCCACCATCCAGCCACGTACGGCGCCTGGCACGAGTCCCTGCGGCCCTGGGCCGGTGTCCGCACCCTTCCCCCAAGCTCTGCCGCTTCCCGCCCCTGCTCTGCCCTCTCCCCCCATCACGCTCCTTCCCTCAAGCCCCCTCCCTGCCCGGGATTACTGGAGTGGGGGGGACGGGGGACAGCAGGGCTCGGGCCCTCCTGCACTCACTGTGGTGGCAGGAGCCACGGAGAAGTGGAGCAACGCAGCAGCCTCTGCTCCCCTGTCACTTCCCAGGCCAGCCCGGTCGCTGTGCTTCACCATGGGCATGCCCCGGCCCCAGCGCGGGCTGGCATGGGAGATGACAGCAAGCTGCAGTGAGTGGGGGTGGGGCCGACCCCCTGCTGCCTAGTGCCCCAGGGGCTAACCTGAGTGTGGGGGACTAGCCCGTCCATAAGACGGGCGCAGCTGTCGCTGGGCCCCTGAAGCTCGTGGCCTGGGATGGCTGGGCCCAACCGTCCTATGGACGGGGTGGCGCTGCGCACACCCCCTGCCACGGGGCCCTGCCGGCCGTGGTGCGGAGCCGCTCTAGCCCCACTGTGCGCTAGTGGTGCCGGAAGCCCACAGGGCTAACTTGCCTTCAACACTCGCTGCCTCGCCCTCCTCAGGGAGCTCCTCTCGCAGTGGGGGGGTTTGGAAATGAAACGCAAGTGTCCGTGTTGCCTTCGAATCAGTGCTCCGGGGCGGGTTCACGTGCCGGCTGCCCCGGGCAGAGGACAGGCCCAGCCTCTCTCACCGCCACAGCTTGGGGGCAGGGGAGACGCACCTCTCCATGGCCGCTGCAGCACCAGCGGGCACAGCCGGGGGCGGGGCGCGTGTTCCAGGTTCAGCTGCCCCTGCACTCTCCATCCAGAGCGAGGAATGCAGCAAGCGGGGCGCTTCCCCTTCATCAGGGAGCAAAGGAAAAGCCAGCGATGTGCCCATACCAATCGGGGGGGGGGGAGTTTCAGCCCCCCAAGGGGTGCCTGGCGAGTGGGAGGCCCAGGGGTGGGGCGCCCCAGCCAGCCCCTTTCACCTGCCTGGTGATTGTCTCTCTTCCGTGGGGCTTTAGGAGACTCAATCCCATTCCAGGCTCATCCCACTGGCCTGGCACAGCCAGCCCCTGCCCTTGCTGTAAGGTCGGGACGGGGAAGCTGCCTCCTGAACGCAGAGGCCCTCGCTCCCGCCGTCAGGAGGCGCTCTTGCACAGACACCGGCCCTCTCCAGTGTCTCGGAGATGGCAGTGCCAGGCCGGGGCAGCTGGGCCTGCGCTTCGGTCTGAGGCTGCCTCAGCGCACGTAGTAACCTGTTGTCCCGTTGCATTCAGAGCCGCGATGCCTGTGCTCGCCGTGAAGGGCTCCTCCCTCCCGCCGGGCAGCACCCCAAAGCCGTCCTCCTCGGCTCCCAAAGCCCTGGGGCCGAAGCGAAGGCGTCCTGAGAGGTGAGAGCAGCCAGCCCACGCCCCGACCCATGTGCCCCTCTGGTTCCCCGGCAGCTGGCTGAGGAACCCTGGGAGCCAGCGAGTCTCATGCCTCCCTTCGCGGCCCGGCTGCTCTCTCGCCAGCCCCACACTGCCGGCCGGGGAGGAGGGGAAGCGCTGCCCTGCAGCGGGAGCTGGGGGCTCATTGCCCTGCCTTGCCTTGCAGCGCTGCCTCCCGCTCCCTGGGCGGGCTGCGGAGCCAGAGCCGCATTGCCAGACTCCAGAGCAGCCGGACGTCCCTGCAGGCCTCAGGTAAGCCTTGCTCGTGGGGCTTGGCTGGGCAGGCTGGGGACGGAGGGGAGGGGATGTGCTCTGGGCGCAGGCAGGTGCCAGCCTGGTCTTGCTTAGTGTAGGCGCCTGATGAACCTCGCCTGCTACGTCTGAGCAGCGACCCCTTCGCTCACCGGGAGGGGCAGGGAGCAGCTGCCTGGCCCCCGTGCCGCGGTACTGGGCAAGCCGAAAGCACAGGCAAAGCCTTGCCTCTCCCGTGCGGCCAGGCAGCCCGTCCGCCCGCCCGCCAGAGCCACCGCTCCCAAGAGCATGCTCAGCCCGAGGGTGCAGAGGGCTGGCCTGGGCACGCCGTCGAGCAGCGCTGGTGGGCCGGACGGTACCCCGCAGCCAGGGAGGGGGCGGATCCTTTCCGAGCCGCAGCTCCGGCACTGCCCCTTGGGAGAGCCAGCGGGTGGGAACGGGGCTCCCGGGCGCCTCGATGGCAGTGTGGGCCTGCTGCTGGGCAGGGAGGTGCCGGGGGCTGCAGACGCAGCGATCCTGCCAGTGGGGCTCAGGCCTCTGCTTTCACCTCCAGCACGTCCCTCCTGCCCGCTGGCCAAGAGGAGCAGAGCAGACCTGGAGGCAGCTGGTGGGAAGATGCTGGCACCACCCAGGCCCCAGCCCATGAAGCTCTTCTGCTGAAGTGTCCTTGGCCGCGTCAGCTCAGCGCTGCCTGCAAACAGCAGTCTGACCCCTCCATCCCCCTCCCCACCCAGAGCGGGCCCCTCGCCCTGGGCATGTGGCAGCCCCCTCAGCGCCAGCTCTTCTGTAGTCTCCCTGGGCGCTCCTGGCTCCGCTGCCTCTGCCCAGTGTCGCACTGAAAGGGGCACGCAGCCCTGCCCCGGTGTGTCCTCGCCCACCCCCCCAGCCACGGGAGGAGAGGGGGCCTGGCCCCAGAGCCACACAGCCCCCCGGCGGGCCTGGCTCCCAGGCCAAGCGGCTGTGGCAGAGCACTGCTGGGCTGCACATCTCCGCCCCTCCCTCCCCCGCAGAGCTAAGCTTCCTGGAGCCCCCTGCCCAGAGCGCTCTGCCTCAGGGGCCAGAAACTCCCGAGCCAGAGCCAGAGCCAGAGCCTGACCTGCTACACCAGCTCTGGGATCGGTCAGGCCTGGCTGCTGCTAATGGAGCCAGCCGGGGCTGGTTCTTAGCCGGGCTCTGGGCAGCACGAAGGGCTGTGAGACTGGGCCGGGCTGTGTCTGCACCCGGCAGCTTATCGCTGTGTGTAGCTCCTGCGCAGACTCCTCTGCGGCGCCGGTGCTAACAGATGGCTGCTGCTCCCCCCTCTCTAATAAAGCTCTGAGGTGCAATTCTTCTCACTTCCCTCCCAGCCGCAGCCGGCGCGGCTCCACGCGGGGATGGGCCCGGCGGCAGCTTCCTAGATGGCCAGTGCCTGTCGCTCGGGGCCAGGCTCAAAGTCTGCACCGAGGCCTCTGCCCCCAGGGCTTCTGTTTGGTGCGGTGGCAGCTGGAACGTCGCCAGGGCCCGGGGCAAAGGGCCGAACCCCCAGGTAACGGCGCTTGGGCGAGAAAACGTGCGGGAGCAGCCCTGCCGAGTGCCCACCTGACCGGGGCGCTGGCTCCAGGACCATGCAGCAGGAAATGGCCCCTCTAGGCTGCCAGCTGATGGCCCAGCCCCCTCCACTGCCCCTCACCCTGCCCCTAGCTCCAGGCCAGTCCCAGCCCTTGGTTCTCAGCTCCCTCTGCCAGTGGGAGGGAAAGAGTCTCACTAGCTGCCCAGCTCAAACCACCTTCCTGAGCCTGGCCCAGCCGTGCCTCCTGGGCCCGGATTTTCCTTCCTTCTCACACTCCTGGGCTGGCGGAGGGGCTGTGAGCCTGGGTCTGCATGGCAGGAAAACGCCCAGGGCAGGCCCGAGTCCACTGCCCAAGGCCCTGAGCCGCAGTGCAGACCTTGGGGCTCAGCTGGAGTCGGGGCGCTGGGCCCCCATGGGGGGAGCTGAAGGGAGGCCTGCACGTGCAGAAAAGGGTCCAGTAGAAAATCTCCACCCCCCGTCTAGTGCCCTGGGAGCCGCTTGGCTCCCGTAGAACTGTGCGCTTGGGGGCAGGGCTGGTTGCGCAGAAACGTGACACTCCAACGAGGGGGCAGCAGACCCCCCGGATTGAAATCTGCTCCGGTGCAAGTAGCTAAAAGCAGGTTCCTTCCCCAGGGAGCTGCCCCCAGCGCTCCTAGTGTGACTGCCTGCCAGCCCGCCCCACCACCCAGGGTCGTTAGCAAGTGGCTGCTTCCCGACTTGGGGGGAGGGTACAGACTCCCTCTGACCTAATTATTCCAGCCCCTTCCTAGCGTGCCGAGAGCTGGACGGCAGCGGCAGCGGCTTGTGTGCACCCGGCTTAGCAGCGGTGCGGCTGCAAGGTTATAATTAAAACTTCCCAGCTCCCTTAAAGTTAGTTCCTCTCATTAAGAGGCAGATGGGGGCTGTGGGGAGAGCCCAGCCTTGCCTCCCTGCAGCTGAAGTGACTGACGTTTTTCACAGGAGACGCTAACACTTTGATCCCATCTGCGTAGGAGCTGGGAAAAAATAAATATCTGGGGAGATTAGCTGAGCCTCTCTGTTCACCCCAAAGACCTCCCCCCTCCCTCCCGCAGCATCTCGCTCCAGCCGGCCTTCCTGGGCTCGGAAACGCCGCTGCCTCCGCTAACAAGCTCTCAGCTGCGCTGCCTGGCACGGTGAGGCAGGCAAGGCAATTAGAAAGTGTCGCGGGGTCAGAGTCGCCGGCTGCTGCTTGAAAGGACGGGGGGTGCTTCTGGGATCAAATGGGGGTGCAAGTGCCACGTTCCTGCGCCCAGCCCTCGGTGAGCTCTGCTGGACCACGCCTCCAGTGCCAGGACAGGGCAGCGTGGGCCAATGGCCAGAGCAGGGCACTGTCTGCTGTTGACTCCCTGAGAAGGTCTCACCGTTGTTGCTCATTTCTGACTTGCTTCCTGTCCCTGGAAGCTCAGTGGAGCCCCCCCTCCCCCCCCCCGAAGGCCTCAGTCTGCAGGGAGCCAGAGGGCAGGGGCGAAACAGGAGCAGGCACCCAGGGAGACGGGTGGCAGCCAGCATGGGATGCTCCCGGGCTTCGTACGTGGGCCAAGGAGCTGGGCGGTTTAATGAACTGCAGGCGGTGAGCTAGGGCCCCCGGGACGGAACCCCCCTTCGTATGGGGCAGCTCTGAGCCAGGAGTCTGCCTGAGCATTGGCACGCTGGCCCACGGGGCACTTAGTCCATAGCCCCCCGCATATGCAGCTCCCTGGTGAGGGTGCACCCCCTGCTCAGGCAGAGGGGAACAGCCCAGGGGAGCCTGCCAGGCACTGGGCTAGGAGTCACCCTCCCCCTGGCTGGGATTGTGGGTGGGCAGCCTCGGAGCGCGCCTGCCGGCTGGGGCCTCCCTCCCCACTGGGCACTGCCGGGTCTGGCCAGGGAGGGGAGGCAGCGGGGCTGGGAGGCGGCAGCACCTTCCTCTGAAATTTGCTTTACAAATATTTCATTGGTGTGTTGCTGAAGCTCATGGAATCACATCTCTAAGCCACATCCCGCCCCTGGCTGCCATCAGGCAGGGGGCACCAGTTTAAAAGCCCTGAGTGGCTTCCCCTAAACCCTAAGGGTGGCCCTGGGTAGCGCTATGGGATGGAGAAAGCTGCAGGCTGGACACTTGACTCTGAGTTCCCAGAGATCCCTGGGCAAGTCCTGTCTAGCCCACAACACATTGCAAAACTGTCCCCAAAGTCACTGCAACAGAGAGCAGCATGCGGCACGCTGGGTTCCCTGTCTGATGCACCGCACCTTGCATGGTCACGGGTGGAAGTGCAAGAGCAATATACTAACTGGTATCTATGTGGTGCCCAAAGTTTGTAGTGAACATGGGGCTGAAGGGTTTGCTGAGTGCTGTGACTCCAAACACACCGGCTGTGTCTAAACTGGCAAGTTTTTCTGCAAAATCATCTGCTTTTGCGGAAAAACTTGCCAGCTGTCTACACTGGCCGCTTGAATTTTCGCAAAAGCACTGACGATCTCGTGTAAGATTGTCAATGTTTTTGCGGAAATACTGTGCTGCTCCCGTTTGGGCAAGAGTCTTTTTCCGAAAGACTTTTGCGCAAGAGGGCCAGTGTAGACAGCAGAGATTTGTCTTCTGCAAAAAAGCCCCAATTGCGAAAATGGCGATCGGGGCTTTTTTGTGGAAAAGTGCGTCTAGATTGGCACGGACGCTTTTCTGCAAAATGTGCTTTTCCGGAAAAGCATCCTGCCAATCTAGATGCGCTTTTCCGACAATGCTTTTAACGGAAACGTTTTCAGTTAAAAGCATTTCCGGAAAATCATGCCCGTGTAGATGTAGCCACTGAGATTATAAATCTGTGGAACTCCTTGCCAGAGGATGTTGTGAAGACCAGGACTTCAACAGGGTTCAAAAAATAGATAGATACGTTCAATACTTATTAGCCAGGATGGGCAGGGAGGGTGTCCTTAGCCTCTGTCAGAAGCTGGGAACGGGTGGCAGGAGGGATCACTTAATGGTTTCCTGTTCGGTTCACTCCCTCTGGGGCACCTGGCATTGGCCACTGTCGGCTGACAGGACACTGGGCTGGATGGGCCTTCGGTCTCACCCAGTGTGACTGTTCTGATGTTCTTATGATGGACACTTCTCCAAACCAAGAAGCAGAAGAGGGAAGAGACACGTCACAGAGCTGAGACCTCGAGCCCACATGTAACTCAGGAGACAGTAAACACTCCCTAAATAAAGACAACCCTCTGGAATTGTTGAGAAACAAGCCTGTGTGTGTGTAGTGACTCTGGCTGCGTCTAGACTGGCATGATTTTGCGCAAAATCTTGCCACCTGTCTACACTGGCCGTGAGTATTTGCGCAAGAGCACTGACTGTACTGTACAAAATCAGTGCTTCTTGCGCAAATACTCTGACACTCCCGCTCAGGGATAAGCCCTCTTGCATTGCACAAGAGGCCAGTGTAGACAGGCAACATTAATTTCTTGCGCAAGAAAGCCCGATGGCTAAAATGGCCATTGGAGCTTTCTTGCAGAAGAGAGCGTCTACACTGGCATGGATGCTCTTACGCAAAGGCACATGCCCGTGTAGACGCTCTCTCGCGCAAATACTTTTAATGGAAAAACTTTTCTGTTAAAAGTATTTGCGCAAAATCATGCCAGTCTAAACATTGTGTGTGTGTGGGAGGGGGGTGCGCTGGGGGAGGGCTCCTAAGGGGAGGCTGGTAGACAGTGGCCCAGGCCCACCTGACAACTGAGCTCGCTGGAGGAGTCAGTCGGGTGACACTTTGCCCGGGAATCTGAACAAAGCAGGAGGTGGGTGGCCTGGGGGCTGTGAGCAGTGGCTGGGAGTGTGTTAGGTTTCGGCTAACTTGGGGAGCTCAGGGCCCCCCCTCCCCAAGATGGGTTGTGTTGAATGTTCCTGGTTCCTGTACCAAGAAGTCTGAGCTACACTGTCCCTGTGAACCAATAAACCTTCTGTTCCACCTGCCAGCTGACAGTTGTCTGGCTGTGGATGGGGGTGCAGGGCCTGGCGACTCCCACATGCCATGAGAGGGTGCATCTGGCAAGGTCCCTGGGTCTGGGCTACACAATAATTTCAGTCATGACTTAGAGAAGGGAGGGATGAGTAGGGTAATAACCGGGGCTTGACAAACCGCAGCAAAATCCACTCACCAGCCCCGCACTGTGCATGTGCCAGACCCACATCAAGCATGTGCCCGCCACCGTTGAACGGGGCCACCGGCTGAAATCTACTCGCCACGGGTGAGTAGACACACTGATTTGTCGAGCCCTGGTGGTAACACTTGCAATGGCCCCAAGCCGGAGGGGCTGCAAGCACTTTGGAGGGCAGGTTTAAAGTTCAAATTGATCAGAATTCAACAGATGAAATTGGATGAAATGCAAAGAACTTGATGTAGGGAGGGAAGATCAAAAGCCCAGTTGCTGGCTGAGCCCTGCCTGGCCAGGTGGTAGCTCTGGTGGGGGGAAGAGAGCGATGCAGGTGCAGGAAGGCGGATCTGGTGGTGGGGGGGTTAACTGGATGTGCGTGTAGTCAGGAGATCATGCTCCGCGCTGCCCAGCCAGGGGGCCTCAGCTGGATGCAGTGAGCCAGATGTGGGCAAAGCAGAGACACCCCAGGGGAAAGCTATGAGAATGCCCAGCAGGTTAGAACCCTGATGTCGGAGCAGGGGTGAAAGGGGCCAGTAGGAAGCAGCTGCCGGTTCTGGCCCGCACACTGGCAGCCACCCCTTTGCCCTCCACCCCCAGTGGCCCAGCGGGTAGGGGTGCTAGCAGCCTGGCCTCTGATGGGGGAGCAAAAGGGAGAACTGCCCTGGGGCCTGGTGACTTAAAGGACCCAGGGCCCCCAGCCAGCACTCCTGCAGGAGGGGCAGCTGGAGCTCCCCCCAGGACTCTCATATCCCCAGCCCCACCCTTCCGCAGGAGGGCCCCAGACGTGCCTGGGGCCCTGCGTCCAGGTGAGTCTAGGCACTTGAGAAAAGGCCTAAAGAACCGGGCAAAGGCCGAGGGGTCTGAGAGCCGCTCAGCGTGGGACGGGCTGTAACGTGGCTGGGGATCGCGGCTCTCCCTGCCCGGAGAGGGAGCAACGGGCCTAAGCTGAGCCAGGCGTTGGGTGAGAAATGGGACAGGCGCCGGGGAGCCCAGGAAACCTCCCTCCCTGGTGGGGTTTGGGAACAGGCTGGAGCAGCCCTGCTGAGGTGCGCGGCTTGCCTGGCCCTGCCTCCGCCCAAGTCTGGTGGCTTCTCGAGGCCCCTTCCAGCCCGACCGAGCTGATTCTGTGGAACCTCCCCCCGCCGAGAGCTTGCAGCGCTGGGATCCTCGCCTGCGGGGCCGTGACGAAACCACAGAGCCGGGACTGGTCTGGCCAGGGCAGCGCCAACGCCTCTGTTCTCCCCGAGCCCCCAGAACGGGCCATTTGGGCGGGGACGAGGCGCTGCCGCAGCCCTGGGCCATGCGAGCTGGGGCACTCCCGGGGGGCAGAGTGTGACGTAGTGGGGGGACTTGCTGGGCTGTGGTGACCTCTTCTGTCTGGAGCAAGACCCAGCAGGGAAAACCTCACTATGCAAAGGTGACTCCATACCGGTTGAACCAACCCCCCATGGGGAGAAACAAAGGGAGGTGGATGCTGCCCTGGCTGGGGGCAGGGCTTGGAGAGGGGGAGTTAGTTCCTGGCTGGAAAGCAGGGAAGAAGGAACTGGGGAGGGGGCTGGGATTCCCCCATCTCAGGGGGGCACTGAGGCCTCTTAGCCCCAGTTCCTGTAACCAGATTACATCTGTGCTGTATCCTGGAGGAGCAATAAACCACCCTCAATTCTACTGGCTGGTGGAGTCGGTTTGTGCCATTTCGGGGTGCAGGAGACGGGGGACCCCCAACGCGCCGTCACACAGAGATGCTATTTCACCGCCCTGCGGGCCCCGCTGTGCGCAGGGCTGGAACCGGTGTCCTGCCCTGGGGCACCCACAGCAGGCTGGGTGCTGGTCAGCTGGAGGGGATCAGCAAAGAGCCACGGGGATGATCCGCTGGCCCGGCAGTGCCGGTTAGCGCAGCGGAGGAGGGGAGCCAGGCAGCGGCTGCCCGGGGTAACGATGCTCTGTCTACGCCGCCTAGCCGAGAGTGATCCCGAAGGCCAGAAATAAGGGGCACAGTTTGAAAGGGCGGGGGGAGGCGGTTTACAAGGGCTGTGGTGGGTTCTCCACCTCAGGCAATTTTTCAATCCAGAGCGGCTTTTCCTCTACGAGCTCCACGCTGGGGATTATTGTGTGTCTGCCCCGGGTTACACAAGAGAGCGCAAAGGGGCCTTCTGGACTTGGACTGGGCCCTGTGAATCTGCCATGAAACGGAGCAGCGGAAACCCAAAGGGGGGGAGGAAATGCGTTCTCCAGACCGACTGGGTGGAGCTTATTTGTCACCTGCAGCGGCAGGGGCTTACAGGGGAAATCCTTGGTGAACTTAAGCACAAAAAGGAAGCTCACAAAAAGTGGAAACTTGGACAAATGACCAGGGAGGGGTTTAAATGTCTAGCCCGAGAATGCCGGGGGGTTATCAGGAAGGCGAAAGTGCAGATGGAATTGCAACTGGCTGAGGATGGAAGGATCCAAGAAAGGTTTCTACAGGCATGTTAACAAGGAGAAGGTGATCAGAGGGGGTGTGCGGCCTCTGATGGATGAAGGAGGTAACCTAGTGACAGATGATGTGGGGAAAGCTGAAGTATTCAAGGCTTCCTTTGCCTCTGTATTCACGGACAAGGTTGGCTCCTGGACTTCTGCGCTAAGTGACCCAAGATGGGATGAAGATGGACAGCCCTTGGTGGGTAAAGAACAGGTTAGGAACTATTTAGAAAAGCTAAACGTACACAAATCCATGGGTCCGGACTTAATGCACCCGAGGGTACTGAGGGAGTTGGCAAATGTCATTGCAGAGCCTTTGGCTATTATCTTTGAAAAGTCGTGGAGATCGGGAGAAATCCCGGATGATTGGAAAAAGGCAAATGTCTTGCCCATCTTCAAAAAAGGGAAGAAGGACGATCCAGGGAACTATAGGCCGGTCAGTCTTACCTCGGTTCCTGGCAAAATCATGGAAGGGATCCTTAAGGAATCCATTTTGAGGCACTTGGATGAGAGGAAAGTGATTAGGAATAGTCAGCATGGATTCACAAAGGGCAAGTTGTGCCTGACCAATCTGATTAGCTTCTATGATGAGGTAACTGGCTCGGTGGACATGGGGAAGTCAGTGGATGTGATATACCTTGACTTTACCAAGGCTTTTGATACGGTCTCCCACAATATTCTTGCCAGCAAGTTAAGGGAATGTGGATTGGATAAATGGACAGTAAGATGGATAGAAAGATGGCTAGAAGGCCGGGCCCAGCGGGTAGTGATCAACGGCTCGATGTTAGGATGGCGGTCGGTTTCTAGCGGAGTGCCCCAGGGTTCGGTTCTAGGACCAGTTTTGTTCAATATCTTTATTAATGACCTGGATGAGGGGATAGATTGCACCCTCAGCAAGTTTGCGGATGACACTAAGCTGGGGGGAGAGGTAGATACGCCTAAGGGCAGAGATAGGGTGCAGAGTGACTTAGACAAATTGGAGGATTGGGCCACAAGAAATCTGATGAGGTTCAACAAGGACAAGTGCAGAGTCCTGCACTAGGCACAGAAGAATCCCAAGCATTGTTACAAGCTGGGGACCAACCAGTTAAGTAGTAGTTCTGCAGAAAAGGACCTGGGGGTTACAGTGGATGAGAAGCTGGATATGAGTCAACAGTGTGCCCTTGTAGCCAAGAAGGCTAATGGCATATTAGGTTGCATTAAGAGGAGCATTGCCAGCAGATCCAGAGATGTCATCATTCCCCTTTATTCGGCTTTGGTGAGGCCACATCTGGAGTACTGTGTCCAGTTCTGGGCCCCCCACTACAAAAAGGATGCAGACGCACTGGAGAGGGTCCAGCGGAGGCAACCAAAATGATTAGGGGGCTGGAGCATATGACCTATGAGGAGAGGCTGAGGGACTTGGGTCTGTTTAGTCTGCAGAAGAGAAGACTGAGGGGGGATTTGAGAGCAGCCTCCAACTCCCTGAAGGGAGGTTCCAAAGAGGCTGGAGAGAGGCTGTTCTCAGTGGTAGCAGATGGCAGAACAAGGAGCAATGGGCTCAAGTTGTGGTGGGAGAGGTTCAGGTTGGATATTAGGAAAAACTATTTCACTAGGAGGGTGGGGAAGCACTGGGATGGGTTACCTAGGGCAGTAGTGGAGTCTCCATCCCTAGAGGTGTTTAAGTCTCGGCTTGACAAAGCCCTGGCCGGGTTGATTTAGTTGGGATTGGTCCTGCCTAGAGCAGGGGGCTGGACTTGATGACCTTCTGAGGTCTCTTCCAGCTCTATGTTCTATGATTCTATGGAGCGCCTGCTGGCCCGTGTCAGAGCCGGGGCAGGGGCTCGAGGGCCTGGGCTCTGATCCACCCGAGCAATTTGGATGTTCCTGTTGAGCATGTTTCAACCGCCCAGGGGCAACTCCACTGCCGTTCCCCCCGCGCGTCCCCACGAGCCGCTGGCTGCTGCCCCCGCACAAGGATCGTTGCCCCTTCGCTACCCTGCCCTCTCCAGCGTCTGCCTGCAGCTCCCTGCCTGCCCCAGCCCCAGCCGCCTGCTCCAGGTTGAAGGAATCCGGCCGCGCCGTGCCCGGCTTGAGAGTCGAGGGCGCAGCAGCGTCCAGCGCCGGGCCGGGTCCCTCTCAAGTAGCCCTGGAAAGAACCCGGCCCAGCCCCGCCCAGGGCCCAGCTGGCAGCCGAGAGCTCAGCTCTGGACCGTCCCAGGGTGACGCCGCTGGCACATTTCCCACCGCTGGCATGGAAGCGACCCAGCGCGCTGCACGGCCAGAGGCAATGGGGCCACTTCTCACAGCGGGCGAGGGGCTTCTGTGCCCTGCTGGGACTCACCCAGTGATCCCAGCCCAGCCCCCGCCGCTCCCTGACTCGGTTTCCCTGTCTGCAGAGTGGGGGAAGTGACGTATCGGCGGGGTTGTCAGGAGACTGACTAGGTACCGCCGCTCTCCTGCACTGGCCGCCTGCCCCCGGCCTGGCCTTGACAGGCAGATCCAGACACGTGCTCCCTCAGGGGCCAGCAGCTAGCGCCATGGGGGCAGGACAGGCGCTGCGCTGGTCCAGGTAGTCATAGTCACGGTGTCACGGATACATCTGGGGCGCCGGGCTCTCACTGTCCTGGGGTGGGGTCGCTCGCTGCAGGGCCCTGAGCTAACCCTAACCACTCGTCAGCGCTGCCCGGCCCTTGCTGCAGGGCTGTGCCACCCCCGCCTGGTGCCACCTCGCCACATTCTGCCAAGCTCCTTCCCTCATGTGGGGCACCGGCCTGTCTCCCCTGAGCCCGGCCCAGCAAACAGGCCAGCCCCTGCCTCTGCCCTCGCTACGGTCGCTTGCTGCCATCTAGCTGCCAGCTGGCGTCTCTGCCTGGCACCATGGAGCTGCAGCCCAGGGCACTGGGTGTTCGAGTCCTGCCACTGCCTCAGTTTCCCCTGTACAGTAAGGCTGAGCTGGTCATTCGGGGGCTGGGTGGTGCTTTGTAGCCTCAGTGGCAGGCGAGCTGCCAGCTCCCACCGGGCTCTGCTCTTCCATGTTGCTGGCGTTGGCCCCACAATGCGCCTCAGACGCGGATATGAGCCTGAGGCAGGGATGCTGGGGCTCTGCTCCCTCTCGGGCCCAGCCCCCGCTCTGCTCCCCCCCGGGCCCAGCCCCCGCTCTGCTCCCCCCGGGCCCAGCCCCCGCTCTGCTCCCTCCCGGGCCCAGCCCCCGCTCTGCTCCCCCCGGGCCCAGCCCCCGCTCTGCTCCCCCTTGGGCGCAGGGTCCTTCGCGCCGACGCTAACTGGGCCTGGTTGATGGCCGCCAGCGCCGTCTCCGGGGGGAGCTTGGAGCCGATGAGTCCTGCCCCCGCCCGGCCGCCCCCTCGGGCTAAGCCCGGGCTGGCAAGGGCAGGGTCTTTACCCCGAGCGCCTGCAGGCTCCGGCAGTAGCGGGGGAGTCTGGCTAGAGGCAGGGGCCTGGGCCTGACCCAAAGGGAGTCTCATTCCCCTTCCGTGGGTCAGCCAGTCTCAGCCTGAGCCCCACAGGAAACCCCAAGGCTGCCGGCGTCTGTGCCCAGTGCCCCCGGGGTGGTACCGGCCCTGCCAGCTGCCACTCCGGCCTCCTGTCTCTCCAGGGCCAGCCCCGGGCCCAGGGCCGAGCCTGCCCCACGGCCTGAGGCGGCCTGGGCACACGGCTCCGAGCACTCAGGGCCCCCCAGCAAGCAGGGCGCCCCAGGGCAGGCGCCGAACGAGCTCCCCCGGCCCACCCACCCCGCCTCGGCACCCGGCAGGCTGGAGCTGCCTCTCCAAAGCCGCCCCTTCGGGCTGGCGGGTCACGACTCACAAATCCCCTTGTTACCCTGGTTGGGGGGGCAGCAGAGGGGCTGGCCGGAGGGGGGTCACCCTCAGCCGGGGTCAACATGGCCCCATCGCTCCCAAGGACAGCCTGGGCCTGGAGGGGTCCTGCCCCCTTCCCTCAGCTGTACGGAGTGGGGTGGGGGGCAGGCAGGTGGTGCACCCCAGGAAGTTTCTGCTTTCACTGCCCCTCACTTCTGGGCAGGGGTAGGGAGGCCAACGCTCGGGGCGGGGGGAGGGTGTTTCTGTCTGGGGATGGCTTTGTCCAAAGGGCCTGAGGCCCTCTGACCCTATGCGGTGTTTAGGGCCCCGCTCGCTGCCCTCCCCTGAGACGCCCCCTTCGCGTGGGCGCTGAGCAGCCAGTGGGGGGGCTCACACCGTGTGCGTCAGTGTCACCGTCCTGCACAGCCAGTGGGGGGGCTCACACCGTGTGCGTCAGTGTCACCGTCCTGCACAGCCAGTGGGGGGGCTCACACCGTGTGCGTCAGTGTCACCGTCCTGCACAGCCGGTGGGAGAGCTCACACCGTGTGCGTCAGTGTCACCGTCCTGCACAGCCGGTGGGGGAGCTCACACCGTGTGTGTCAGTGTCACCGTCCTGCACAGCCGGTGGGGGAGCTCACACCGTGTGCGTCTGTGTCACCGGCCTGCACAGCCGGTGGGGGAGCTCACACCGTGTGTGTCGGTGTCACTGTCCTGCACAGCCGGTGGACGAGCTCACACTGTGTGTGTCGGTGTCACCGTCCTGCACAGCCGGTGGGGGAGCTCACACCGTGTGTGTCGGTGTCACTGCGCTGCACAGCCGGTGGGGGAGCTCACACCGTGTGTGTCAGTGTCACCGCGCTGCACAGCCGGTGGGGGAGCTCACACCGTGTGTGTCGGTATCACCGCCCTGCACAGCCGGTGGGGGAGCTCACACCGTGTTCGTCGGTGTCACCGCCCTGCACAGCCGGTGGGGGAGCTCACACCGTGTGCGTCTTTGTCACCGCCCTGCACAGCCGGTGGGGGAGCTCACACCGTGTGTGTCAGTGTCACCATCCTGCACAGCCAGTGGAGGAGCTCACACCATGTGTGTCAGTGTCCCCGCCCTGCACAGCCGGTGGGGGAGCTCACACCATGTGTGTCAGTGTCACCGCTCTGCACAGCCGATGGGGGAGCTCACACCATGGGTATGTCTACACTACCCCGCTAGTTCGAACTAGCGGGGTAATGTATGCATACCGCACTTGCTAATGAAGCCCGGGATTTGAATTTCCCGGGCTTCATTAGCATAAGCGGGGAGCCGCCATTTTTAAATCCCCGCTGCTTCGAACCCCGTGTAGCGCGGCTACACGGGGCTCGAACTAGGTAGTTCGGACTAGGGTGCCTATTCCGAACTACCGGTACACCCGAGGTGTACCGGTAGTTCGGAATAGGCACCCTAGTCCGAACTACCTAGTTCGAGCCCCGTGTAGCCGCGCTACACGGGGTTCGAAGCAGCGGGGATTTAAAAATGGCGGCTCCCCGCTTATGCTAATGAAGCCCGGGAAATTCAAATCCCGGGCTTCATTAGCAAGTGCGGTATGCATACATTACCCCGCTAGTTCGAACTAGCGGGGTAGTGTAGACATACCCCATGTGTGTCATGTCACCGCTCTGCACAGCCAGTGGAGGAGCTCACACCCTGTGTGTCAGTGTCACCGCTCTGCACACCCGGTGGGGGAGCTCACAGGGGGTTTTGGTGGCTGTTACACAACGCAGAGCCATAGTATGGGCCCCGGCATCTTGGCGCTCACTTGGCGGGGTTGGCCCAGATGGTTTGTGGGTCTCTGCTGCGGCCTCCCTTGCTCGCTGCCTCGCCCGTGTCAGAGAGCGGCCGCGGGGGGCTCGGAATCCCTGAGCTGGCTGCTGGCGGCTCTCTCGGGTCCCAGGGCTTCCCAGACCCGCGTGGCGCTGAGCCCGGAGCCCAGTGCCATGTGCTTTCCCCTCAGGCCGGCTGGGGACAAAGGCAGCCCCGTTGCTAGGCACCGCCGCCTGTTCCCGCGGTCACAGGGACAAAGCATCCCCGGCGGCCGCCAACAAGGCTCCTTTCATGCCCTTCCCATCGGCGACACGCTCGCCGACCCCCCGCTGGCGCTGGCTTCAGAGCTGGGCCCCGGCCGGGGCAGCCCAGGCCCCTCCCGGCCGCTCGGCTCCACCAAGGTCCCCAAACAAGTACCCAGCTCTGGGGCACCAGGGCAGAACCACTGTGAATGGCTGCACCGTGCGGGCCCTGAGTCTGTGTCTGCACCAGAGCCATGCCCGTGTGAGACTGTGCGCGCGTGTGTGTATACGTGTGAGTGGGTGCATATGCATATGTGTGTGCAAGCGCACACGTGTGCCCAGTGGCCCAGGGCAGGCTGCCAGGAGCAGAAGGATGCTGGGGGGAGGGGCAGACAGCCTCTAGGGGTCACCAAATGAAATCAACAGGCAGCAGGTTTAAAACAAACAAAAGGAAGTTTTTCATCACTTAGTGCACAGTCAACCTGTGGAACTCCTTGCCAGAGGATGTTGTCAAGACCAGGACTTTAACAGGGTCCAAAAAAGAGCTAGCTAGATTCATGGAGGTTAGGTCCATCGATGGCTGTTAGCCAGTGTAGGAAGGAAGGGTGTCCCAACCTCTGTCAGGGGCTGGCATGAGCGACGGGAGTGATCACTTGATAATTCCCTGTTCTGATCCCTCCCTCTAGGGCAGCTGGCCCTGGCCACTGTGCACAGACAGGACACTGGGCTGAATGGGCCTTTGGTCAGACCCAGTCTGGCCGTTCTAATGTTCTCCCATGTGGGGCAGAGGGGTGCAGGGTAACTGGCAGACAGGGGATGAGGTAACTGGCTCGGTGGACGTGGGAAAGTCAGTGGATGTGATTTACCTTGACTTGAGCAAGGCTTTTGATACAGTCTCCCACAATATCCTTGCCAGCAAGTTAAGGGAATGTCGATTGGATAAATGGACGGTAAGATGGATAGAAAGATGGCTAGAAGGCCGGGCCCAGCGGGTAGTGATCAACGGCTCGATGTCAGGATGGGGGTCGGTTTCTAGCGGAGTGCCCCAAGGGTCAGTTCTAGGACCGGTTTTGTTCAACATCCTTATTAATGACCTGGATGAGGGGATGGATTGCACCCTCAGCAAGGTTGCAGATGACACTAAGCTGGGGGGAGAGGTAGATACGCTGGAGGGCAGAGATAGGGTCCAGAGTGACCTGGACAGATTAGAGGGTGGGGCCAAAAGAAATCTGATGAGGTTCCACAAGGACAAGTGCAGAGTCCTGCCCGTGGGCCAGAAGAATCCCAAGTATTGGTACAGGCTGGGGACCGACTGGCTAAGCAGCAGTTCTGCAGAAAGGGACCTGGGGGTTACAGTGGATGAGAAGCTGGATAGGAGTCACCAGGGCGCCCTTGTAGCCAAGAAGGCGAATGGCATATTAGGGGGCATTAGGAGGAGCATTGCCAGCAGATCTAGAGACGTGATTATTCCCCTTTATTTGGCAGAACAAGGAGCAATGGGCTCAAGTTGTGGTGGGAGAGGTCCAGGTTGGATATTAGGAAAAACTATTTCACTAGGAGGGTGGTGAAGCCCTGGGCTGGGTTCCCTAGGGACGTAGTGGAGTCTCCATCCCTGGAGGTGTTTAAGTCCCGGCTTGACAAGGCCCTGGCTGGGTTGATTTAGTTGGGTTGGTCCTGCCCAGAGCAGGGGGCTGGACTCGTTGGCCTGCTGAGGTCTCTTCCCGCCCTGGGGTTCTATGGTTCTGTGATTCTCCACCTCCCCATGTGGGGCAGAGGGGTGCTGGCTCTCTGGCTGGGTGGGGGAAGGGGGCCGTGTAGCCCTGGGCTCCTGCCCTGGTTTCTGCCTGCCGCCTGCATGGAGGAGGCTGGAGGAGTCTGGAAAGGGGGTGGGGGCAGGAGGGCCCGCAGGGACCCTATTCGGAGGCAGCCGTGTGCTGGGTTCCCACAGCCCTGGGCCCGTCTGGGCTGGCTCTGGCTGGTCCCTGGCTGAGCGCTGGCGGGACGCACCCTGGACAGAAGCGGGAGCCGAGTCTGGCCGTGGCCCGGGCCCAGCAAAGAGCCTTTGTGGAGCTGTCGGCTCCTGGCCGGGAAGCGGATGGATGAGCTGTCCCAGGAAGGGCATAGCTGAGCCTGCCTCTGGCTCTCCATAGTGAGGCCCCAGGGCGCAGGGCCCCAGGCAGCGGGGGGGGGGGGGGCAGAGCAGGGGCTCTGCTATTTCCAGCTGGGGTGGGGGGAGGAGGCTGAAGAGGAACTGGAGCTGGGCCGGGGGCCGAGGGGCCGAGGGGCGATGAGGCGCCGGGACCTGGACCAGGCGATGGGGGGGGGGACCAGAGCTCTCGGCTCACTCGGGGAGGGAGAGGGGCTCGTGGCATTGGGGGCCGACAGGGCGACTCGAGGGTTCTCCCATGTGGGGCAGAGGGGGGTGGCCCGGGGACTAGTGAGGGGCCTGGCATTCTCAGCAGGGGTCTGCCCCCCCACTCTCTGGCCGGCAGGGGGCAGAGCCAGGTGGCCGCAGGAGGGGCCAGAGGGGCTCAGTGGCTGTGGCTGGTGAGGGTGGGGGCAGATCCCAGCCCTGGGCCCTGGACCCACTCAGGCTGCATCACTCAGGAAGGGGTGGGAGCAGAGGTAGGGAGTGGGCGAGCAGGGATGAGACAAGGCAGAGAGCAGAGGTGGGAGGAGGCGGGAAGAAGGGGGAGCAGGGGGGGAGCAGGAGTGGAGGGAGGCGGGAGCAGGGGCGGGAAGAGGGGGAAGCAGGGGTGGGAAGAGGGGGGAGCAGAGGTGGGAGGAGGCGGGAAGAGGGGGGAGCAGGGGTGGGAGGAGGCGGGAAGAGGGGGGAGCAGGGGGGAGCAGGAGTGGGGGGAGGCGGGAGCAGGGGCGGGAAGAGGCAGGAGTAGGGGCGGGAAGAGGGGGGAGCAGGGGGGAGCAGGAGTGGGGGGAGGCGGGAGCAGGGGCGGGAAGAGGCAGGAGTAGGGGCGGGAAGAGGGGGGAGCAGGGGGGAGCAGGAGTGGGGGGAGGCGGGAGTAGGGGCGGGAAGAGGGGGAAGCACGGGTGGGAGGAGGCGGGAAGAGGGGGGAGCAGGGGAGGAGCAGGAGTGGGGGGAGGCGGGAGTAGGGGCGGGAAGAGGGGGAAGCAGGGGTGGGAGGAGGTGGGGAGAGGGGGGAGCAGGGGCCAGGCGTGGTGTTGAGGGGGGTGGGGCCAGTGTCCCATCCCCCTCTCACCAGTCGCCCCGGTGGTAGATGTCCAGGCGTGAAACGGGAGGGCGGTTTGTGCCCGTCCGTGGCGCGAAGCCGGTCTCTGGCCCAAGCCGGAGCTGGCCGCGTGCCTGGGGGCCGGGAAGAGGAGGCTGCTGACCAGGCACGTGGCCCCAGCCACGGGGATCAGCGACCGGCGGGAGCCAGGCCGGCCGGGGAGGGCTCTGCGGCTCTGCACGGGGCTCTCGCCCAGGCCTGCCTGGTGGGTCTGTCCCACTGCTCAGGGTCTGGCTGCCATGTTTGGGGCTGGGAAGGAATTGAACCCCGGTCAGATTGGCGGAGGGAGGTGACTCTGCACGCTGGCCCCGCCTCCAGCCCCAGCCCCGCAGCTCCCATTGGCCGGGAGTGCAGCCACTGGGAGCGGCGCTTGCGGGTGTGGGCAGCGTGCAGCGCGACCCCCCCCGGGGACACAGGGACATGCTGGAAGCTTCCGGGCGCGGCGCAGGGCCAGGGCAGGCAGGGACCCTGCGGCTCCAACACCCAGGGGCTGCCTGAGGTAATTGCCGCCCGGCCAGAGCCTGCTCCCTGCACCCCCGGTCCCAGCCTGGTGAAAGTGAGGGAGGGGGTGGGGCCTCTGGAAGGGGGCGGGGCAGGGTCTCTGGGAAGGGGCGGGGCCTCAGGGAAGGGGCGGGGCAGGAGCGTGTGCATTGCCGCCGCTGGGTCCTCGCAGAGCTCACGGGAGGCCAGCTCAGCTCAGCTCCCGGCGCACCATGTCCCTGTCGGCCAGGCACAGGGCGCCGCCGGCTGGCAGTGGGGGAGCCCAGGCCCTGGGCCGCCCGGAGAGCCCCCAACTCCCACCCCCGGGGCCAGGAAGAGCCCACAAGAGACGGGAAGGGGACAAGTGGCCAGAACGTCTCTGGCCCCCTCCCAAATTCGTCCTGACTAAGCCCAGCCCCAGTGTGAGCTGGAAGGGCCTGGTGGCGGGAGCCCCGCCAAGGACCCTCCTTCCGGCGCCTCGGGCACTCGGCGTCCTTGGCTGGTGGCCTGCCGCCTCCCATGCAGCTTTGGTCCTTGTGCTGAGCTGGCACCGAGGGCGCCCAGCGTGCGGCCACCACAATTACCTGCTCTCAGGCCCGGGCACCGCAGGGCCTGCCCCCAGCCCTGCTCCGCCCGCCAGCGCTCCTCCCGGCCTGGGAACAGGGCCCCGGAGCCCTGAGCGCCGCCCGGCTCGCCCTGCTGGGCCCGGCAGCATCCCGGGGAGAACCGGGAGCAGCCGCACGTCTCCGCAGCGTTCCCAGAGCCGCTGGGCTGGCAGCCAAGCCCAGAGCTCCCAGCGACACGGAGCGGGAGTCTCGTAATTAGCTTCTGGCGCGGCTTGGACACTTCAAAGACTCTTTCTAGTCAAGACAAAGCCAAGTTCTGTGCTCCGGTCGCTTTGGCGGGGAGCCGCCGGGACGGCCGCGCAGAGCTGGCACTGGGCAGGGCGGGGGGCAGGCAGGAGCAGGGCCCATCTCACTGGCGCTGGCGTCGCCCCCTGGAAGCAAACACATCCCGAGGACAATCCACACACACTCAGTTTGCACACACGTGCACAGCGTGCACACCCTTTGTACACACTCACACACCCACACACAGCCCTCACATCCCGGACATATGCTCACCCTTCCCATCCCCCTACAAAACCACATCCACCCCTCGCACAGCCACGTGTACCCCCTGCACACACGTCCCTCGCACACTTCTTACCCCGGGGAGCCCTGCTGACGTGCCCTTTGTACATCCGTCCCTTGCACACTCCTTTCCCCGGGGAGCCCTGCTGACGTGCCCTTTGTACACCCGTCCCTCGCACACTCCTTTCCCCGGGGAGCCCTGCTGACGTGCCCTTTGTACACCCGTCCCTTGCACACTCCTTTGCCCGGGGAGCCCTGCTGACGTGCCCTTTGTACATCCGTCCCTTGCACACTCCTTTGCCCGGGGAGCCCTGCTGACGTGCCCTTTGTACACCCGTCCCTTGCACACTCCTTTGCCCGGGGAGCCCTGCTGACGTGCCCTTTGTACACCCGTTCCTTGCACACTCCTTTCCCCACGGAGCCCTGCTGACGTGCCCTTTGTACACCCGTCCCTTGCACACTCCTTTGCCCGGGGAGCCCTGCTGACGTGCCCTTTGTACACCCGTTCCTTGCACACTCCTTTCCCCACGGAGCCCTGCTGACGTGCCCTTTGTACACCCGTCCCTTGCACACTCCTTTGCCCGGGGAGCCCTGCTGACGTGCCCTTTGTACACCCGTCCCTTGCACACTCCTTTGCCCGGGGAGCCCTGCTGACGTGCCCTTTGTACACCCGTTCCTTGCACACTCCTTTCCCCACGGAGCCCTGCTGACGTGCCCTTTGTACACCCGTCCCTTGCACACTCCTTTGCCCGGGGAGCCCTGCTGACATGCCCTTTGTACACCCGTCCCTTGCACACTTCTTTTCCCGGGGAGCCCTGCTGACGTGCCCTTTGTACACCTGTCCCTTGCACACTCCTTTCTCCGCGGAGCCCTGCTGACGTGCCCTTTGCACACACATCCCTTGCACCCTCCTTTGCCCGGGGAGCCCTGCTGACGTGCCCTTTAAACACCCGTCCCATGCACACTCCTTTCACAGGGGAGCCCTACTGACATGCCCTTTGTACACCCGTCCCTTGCACCCTCCTTTGCCCGGGGAGCCCTGCTGACGTGCCCTTGCACACACATCCCTTGTACGTTCCTTTGCCCGGGGAGCGCTGCTGTGTCCCGGGGCCTGGCTGCGGTGCCTGGCACGCCCTGTGCTTACAGGAAAGGCTGCGGTCACTCCTGCCAGTCTCTGGGATGCTGGGAAGGGGCACGGGCAGGCCAGGCTGTCCCCTGCCGCAGCCGCCTGCCAGGAACACGCAGCCACGAAATGAGTTCATGGGAAGCTGGTGCCCGCCCACCAGAGGGGCCGGGGCTCCGGGAGCAGGGGCAGGGGCAGGTCCTTCCGCGTTTGTTCTCCTGGCCCAAAGCAATAGCCGAGGCGTTCTGCCTGCTCTGCCGTCCTTTGTTCCCCTGCCAGGGGCCTGGGCAGTTGGCCTGGTACACGGCGGGCTCTAGGACCTGGCTCACAACGCCACCTCCGCCCGCCCCCGGGCTGGTCCTCTATAAACCCGGCTGCACAGGGAGAGTTCCCAGGCTGGCCCCGGCTCAGGCACAGCCGGGAGGATGAGCCTGAGGATGGAGAGCCAGCGCCTGTCCTCCTACCGGCGCCGCTTCGGCCCGCAGGCTGCTGCCGGCCACCAGCCCCTCCGGGCCTCGCCCCTCATGTGGCTCCTCTCCCCCAGCCCCAGCCCCCGAGTCTCCATGACCAAGAGGAGGAGCTCGAGCCTGAGCATCCAGGCCAGCTCCAGGGTCCCCCCGGGCAAGGCAGACTTCTCCCTGGCCGAGGCGCTCAACTCCGAGTTCAAGGAGACGCGCACCAACGAGAAGGTGGAGATGATGGAGCTGAACGATCGCTTCGCCAGCTACATCGAGAAGGTGCGCTTCCTGGAGCAGCAGAACAAGGTGCTGGCGGCGGAGCTCAACCAGATCCGGGACAAGGAGCCCACCAAGCTGGCCGACATCTACCAGGAGGAGCTGAGGGAGCTGCGCCGGCAGGTGGACCAGCTGTCCAATGCCAAGACCCGGCTGGAGATTGAGCGGGACAACCTGCTGGAGGACACCAACGGCCTCCGGCAGAAGTAAGGAGCCGCCTGGACGGGCCGACGGCTCTGCAGCCGGAGCGGGCGCGGGGAACGGCCCGGTGGTAACCAGGCTTCGCCGCGAGGGCAGCGACTAACGCGGAGTAGCTGCAGTTCTGGGGGGACCCTGGGTGTGGGCATGAAGGCAGGGGGAGCAGGGACTGGATTAGCGGGAAGGCGGGGGTGCAGGGGCCAGGCGTTAAGAGGAAGGGGGGTGCAGGGGCCGGGCGTTAAGAGGAAGGGGGGTGCAGGGGCCCAGTTAGCGGGGAGGCGGGGGTGCAGGGGCCAGGCGTTAAGAGGAAGGGGGGTGCAGGGGCCGGGCGTTAAGAGGAAGGGGGGTGCAGGGGCCGGGCGTTAAGAGGAAGGGGGGTGCAGGGGCCCAGTTAGCGGGGAGGCGGGGGTGCAGGGGCCAGGCGTTAAGAGGAAGGGGGGTGCAGGGGCCGGGCGTTAAGAGGAAGGGGGGTGCAGGGGCCCAGTTAGCGGGGAGGCGGGGGTGCAGGGGCCGGGCGTTAAGAGGAAGGGGGGTGCAGGGGCCGGGCGTTAAGAGGAAGGGGGGTGCAGGGGCCCAGTTAGTGGGGAGGCGGGGGTGCAGGGGCCGGGCGTTAAGAGGAAGGGGGGGTGCAGGGCTGTTTTAGCGGGGAGACAGGGTGCAGGGACCGGTGGTTATTATGCCAGCTGGAGCCCACCTCTGCCATTCACCTGCTGGCCAGTCACGTCCCCGCTCTGCGCCCAGCTGCCCCGGCGGGTGGCTTTGGACGGGCTCTGCGGGTGGGGAGAGCTCAGTGGAGCCAACTCCGCCCCGGTAACCGACCGGCCCACTGGTGAGAGATTACGCTGCCCACACCCGCACGGCCCCGTGTGCCCGCACCAGATGGGCCTGTACACGTTGCCTGGCACACGTCTGTGCCTGCACTAGCAGCTGGATTGCAGGGCGGCAGCTGGCCCAGGCCTCAGGGGGGCACGAGCGTGGCAGCCCCGGGCCTGCGTAGCCTGGCTCACACTCCGACCTCTCGTGCGCCGGTGGTGAGAGACGTGCACCGTTCCTGGCACAACCCACACGGGTCGAGACACCAGAAACGACCTTAACCTGGGAGCCAGATGGCAGAATGTGGGAGGGTGGCCGAAGAGGTGACGGTTCGCCAGCCTCAGACAGAGGTTTGCTTGTGGGGGTTGCTGGCTCTTTCTAGAGGCAGTGTTGTCTAATGGTTAGTGCAATGGAGGGGAGTTTGACTTTCAGGATCCCAGTTGCCGTGCTGGGAGGGGAGAGTGCTCTGACAGCACATGGAAAATCATGACTCCTGAGTTCTGCTTGGAGAGAGGACGGGGTCTAGGTGCAGGCAGCAGGGGCTTGGAGTCGTAACTGCTGGGTCCTCACCACTCACTGTGGGCAAGAGCTGGGCTGGGCAGTAACTCTCGACGGGGCCACGCCAAGATTTTGGTGAGGGATCAAGAGCCGCGCTTGTCTACGGATGGGGTGCGGGATCGGGGTGGAGGCTGGGTGCAGAAGGGAGCTTAGGGTTCAGCCTGGGACAGGGGATTGGGGTGCAGGGTCTGGGAGGAGCTCTGGCCACAGGAGAGGATTCTGGCCTGGGGGAGGGGTGCGAGAGGGGGTTCAGGGTCTGGGAGGGAGTTGGGGTGTGGGAGGGGGTGCGGTGCCAGAGGCAGGCTCTGGTGGGGGGACACTTACTTAAGCAGCCCCTGACCGCTCTGTGCCAAGTGGCTCTCTGTGCGGGGGGGGCTTCACACAGTGCCTCTGCCCCCAGCAAAATCTCTCAGCTCCACTGGCCGATGGAGGGTGAGCGATTTGCTGCGGGCAGGGATCGCACGAAGCCTCCCCCACCACAGCACAGAAGCCACAGGGAGCAGCCAGTCACTTTGAGCAGCGCTGCTACCTGCCCGGGGGGGGGGGGGGGGCGATTACAAGGGCTGTCGGCCTGGATCCAGCCATGGGCTTTATCTTGCCCACCCTCGGGCAAGAGGCTATTTGCTGCGCTGGAGGGGTAATTGCAGAGTCCTAGCGCTGCAGGGAGCTACAGACACGCTCGTTTTCGTTGCACTGGGGAAGGGCTCACGATTGTTGCTGCTGGCGAGACCTCGGTGGGAGGTGCCCCGTGCAGTTCTGTTCGTCAGAGAGCTCTGATTGGTCGAAGCGGAGCTGTCCGGGGAGGGACGGTGGGGACGCATCGCTGGGTTCGGGCGCAGTAGTTTGGGAATGGCCGAAACAGCCCATTGCTGCATTTCCACTTTGGCGGGGAGCGCCTGGTGCTCTCCAGGTTCCACAACAGCTTCTGTAACAGGTTAAGACATAAAAAGGACAGAACTGAAACAAACCGGACCAAGCGCCCTCGGCACGTGTCACGTTACTGGGGCGAGAGACATTTTTGCCCTTTCTTGCCCCGATCCAGGATGAGAAACAAGGTGGGTCTGTTCCGACCTCTCCCAGGCGGGGCACCCAGCACCCCCACCCGGCGCTCACCGTCAGGGGCGCACGAGCCTTGGTGGGACTCTGGCAAACACCCGCAACGGGGGCCAGATTCCTGTTCGGCTTATGGTGAGTTCAGCCCTTGAGCCAATCAGGCCTCCGCTGTGTTTGCTGAGCCCTTGAAAACCTGGCTCAGGGCCCGTTGAAAACCCTGGCCCTGGTGTCTCTGGAGCTCCGGTGAGGTGGAGGGTCCGTCCTTCCTCAGGCTACCTCTGGTCTCTTGCGCCCGTGAGCTGTCTGGGCTGGGCCGTCTCTCCCTCTCTGTCCCGGCAGCCTGGGGCTCGCTGGGCCTACGTGTGACAGCACGCACTAGTGACACCCTGCGCTGCGGACAAAGCCAGCAGGTCACAAGCCGAGGTGTGAAGGGCGACATCCCTGGCGAGTCAGCCCCCCTCGCACGCACACCAGACACACACACACGCCCAGCTCTCACCCAACAGCCCCGCACAGACAGCAAGATTTTTGTCCCGCGGCTGGTCAGATTTCCTGCCCAGCCGGCTGAGACACGTCCAGAAAAGGAGCACGGAGCCGCGGGGGTGCCCCAGAGACAGCTCACATCCAGCGGAGCACGACACGGGGGGGGGGGGGGGGCGATCATTTTTGACTGGGGGCAACTTCAGAAATTTTTGAAGTGGCTCCAGGCCACCCCAGAAGGGGCGGAGCCTCAGGTGGAAGGGGTGGGGCCATGATACTTTCTGATTGGTCCGTGGGTGGGGGAGCATGAAAAGTCTTTGCCCCCAGTCCCCCAGAGAGAACAGCTGGCGGTTCCCTCAGGCACCTGCCCCCTTTGCCTGTCTGCAGGATCCCCACAAACCCCAGCACATCCCGCGTCGCGCACGCCCCGTGGTGGGCAGCACCAACCACAACCCCTGGCCTGCCTGAGCTAGGGAGGGCGAGACGGGCAAGAGAGACCACTGGCCCCCACTTACACAGCGAATCAAGGGCCCGGGGTTCAGCCCCTGCAGAATGCCGTGTCACAGAGGAGGTCGGGGTCGGGGTCTGTGCGAAGGGGACGGTGTGTGTGTGTGTGTGTGTGTGTGTGTGTGTGTGAGACAGGAGGGTTGCATTGGGCGTGCGACAGAGGAGGGTTGGGATGTGTGTGCAACAGCAGGGTTAGGAGTGTGTGCGACAGGAAGGTTGGGGTGTGTGACAGAGGAAGGCTGGGCGTGCGACAGAGGAGGGTTGGGATGTGTGTGCAACAGCAGGGTTAGGTGTGTGTGTGACCGAGGAAGGTTGGGTGTGTGACAGAGGAGGGTCAGGTGTGTGTGAGACAGAGAAGGTTGGGGTGTGTGGCAGAGGAAGGTTGGGTGTGTGACAGAGGAGGGTCAAGTGTGTGTGAGACAGAGAAGGTTGGGCGGGTGTGTGACAGGCAGGTCCATGGGTGTGTGCAACAGGCAAGTCAGGGTGTGTGTGCGACAGGCGGTTCGGGGCGGGTTTCCATCAGTGAAAGGGGCCATAGGGGCTCCGGACGCTCCCTGGTTGTTTTGCTCTTGAGGGTTGGTTTTTGGGGTTGCCCGGCGCAGCCGCCAGGGGACAGAACTCCGCCAACGGCCTGTTTGCTCCTGTTCCAGGCTACAGGACGAGATTAACCTGCGGCTGGAAGCCGAGAACAACTTGTCTGCCTACAGACAGGTGAGCGAGGCTGCCTGCGCCCAGCCAGGCCCGGCCTGGGGAGCTGGCAGATGGCGCGGGACAGGGTGGGACTCGGGTAGACGGGAGGCCCGGTGTGGGGGACTCCTGCTGAGATCCCCACTCCTGAGGCGCCCGGCTTGTCAGGGGAGAGAAATGGGGGGCTGAGTGCCAGGGCTCCAGAAAGGGTGTGTGAGACACCAGCGAGCCCTGGCCAGCGACGGGGGGAGGCGAACCCCCAAGGCCCCGCCAGTCTGACCTGGGAGGAAATTCCTGCCCGGGGAGGCCCCGTTGGCACCCGACATTTCCCTGTCCGAGTCGGGGAGGAGGCCGTGCCCTGCCCGCTGCCTCAGTGCGCAGGCTGAGAGCCGATGTCCGGCTAGCGGGGGGCGTGCCCCTGCCCCTCACGGGAAGCGGGTGCCAGCTGCACTGGCCATAGTGGGGCACTGCTGTCCCCCCTTCCCAAGTCCTGGGGCACTGGGCTGGGAGGAGACTGGAGGGCCAGGCACAGGGCCAGCGCCAGTTGGACCAAGGACCAGCCAGTGCCACCTCGGAGCCATGGCCTGTCCCGGCTCCGGCTGTGGCCTCTCCTGACATGCGGGGGGGCCAGGGGGCAGTGGGAACCCTTCCTGACCACAGCAGGAGCTCAAGCTCTGGAGCATGGGACTCTAGGAACATGCAACAAACCAGGGGGAGGGAGGACTTGCTGAGCCCTGCCCCCCCCATCTTGTCACACAATGTCATGAGTGTGCCCAGCTCCCTACAGCCTAAGTCGATTGTTGGCCCCCAACACCCAGCGGAAGGTTGTTCCAGGCTGGGTGAAGGGTGCTTGGTGCTGTTGTGGTACAACCCCACCTACCTCCCGCAGTCTGTCCACACGGGATCCAGCAGGGGGCGGTCCAGTCAGCCACTGCCCAGGGCGGCTGGCGCCTGTGGGCGTGAGGGGCGGGGAGGGCAGGTGGCGTGTTCGGGGTGTCAGTCTGCAGTGAGCCCACAGGCACGGCGGGGGGGGGCAGGGTACCAGGTGCAAAAGAGATTGGAAACCACAACTTCATGGTCTTTCCAATCTGGGGTGGGGGGCTCCTGTGGTCCTGGACGTGGCCTTGCACAATGGGCCGACAGGGCGCAGCCTCACACAGTCCAAATCCCACAGACACAACCCCACAAACCCCTACTCCCCTCACACACACAACCTCACAAACCCCTACTCCCCTCACACACACAACCCCACAAACCACTAATCCCCTCACACACACAACCCCACAAACCCCTACTCCCCTCACACACATACACACAACCCCACAAACCCCTACTCCCCTCACACAACCCCACAAACCCCTACTCCCCTCACACACACAACCCCACAAACCCCTACTCCTCTCACACAACCCCACAAACCCCTACTCCCCTCACACACACAACCTCACAAATCCTTAATCCCCTCATACACACACACACAAGTTCATAAACATCTGAACTCTTCACACACACACAATCGTACATACCCCTAATCCCCTCACACACACAACCCCACAAGCCCCTACTCCCCTCACACACACACAAAGCCTCACAATTCCCTGTCTCCTCACACACACATACAACCTCACAAATCCCTAATCCCCTCACACATGCACAAAACCTCACAAACTCCTACTCCCCCTCATACACACACACAACCTCACAAACTCCTAATTCCCTCTCACACTCAAAACCTCACAAACCCTTACTCCCCTCACACACACATACAATCACACAAACCCCTAATCCTCTCACATACATCCAACCTCACAAACCCCTAATCCCCTCACACACACTACACAAATCCCTAATCCTCTCACACATGCACAACCCCACAAACTCCTAATGCACTCACACACGCAATGTCACAAACCCCTAATCTTCCTACACACACAACCTCACAAACCCGTACTCACCTCACACAAACACACAAAGTCTCACAAACTCCTACTCCCCTCACACATACACAAAATCTCACAAACCCCTAGGCTACGTCTACACTGGCCCCTTCTTCGGAAGGGGCATGCTAATTTTGAAAGTGGGAATAGGGAAATCCGCGGGGGATTTAAATATCCCCCGCGGGATTTAAATAAACATGGCCGCCGCTTTTTTTCCGGCTTGGGGAAAAGCCGGAAAAAAGCGTCTAGACTGGCCCGATCCTCCGGAATAAAGCCCTATTCCGGAGGATCTCTTATTCTTACTTTGAAGTAGGAATAAGAGATCCTCCAGAATAGGGCTTTATTCCGGAGGATCGGGCCAGTCTAGACGCTTTTTTCCGGCTTTTCCCCAAGCCGGAAAAAAAGCGGCGGCCATGTTTATTTAAATCCCGCGGGGGATATTTAAATCCCCCGCGGATTTCCCTATTCCCACTTTCAAAATTAGCATGCCCCTTCCGAAGAAGGGACCAGTGTAGATGTAGCCCTACTGCTATCAAACACACATACAACTTCACAAATCCTTAGTCCCCTCACACACATACAGCCTCACAAACCCCTACTCCACATACACACACACACACACACACACACACACACACACACACACACACAAAACCTCACAAACTTCTACTCCCCTCATACACACACAACTTCACAAACCCCTAGTCCCCTCACATACATACAACCTCACAAACCTCTAATCCCCTCTCACACACACAACCTTACAAACCCCTACTCCCCTTACACACACACACACACACACAACCTCACAAATCCCTAATCCCACACACAAAACTTCACAAACCCCAACTCCCTCACACACAGAAATCCTCACAAACCCCTACTCCCCTCGCACACACACAGAACCTCACAAACCCTTACTCCACTCACATACACACAACTTTACAAACCCCTACTCCCCTCACACACATATACAAACTTCACAAACTCTTAGCCCCCCTCACATAATCACACAAACTCCTAATCCTCACACGCACACAACCTCACAAACCTCAACTCCCCTCACACACATACAACCTCATAAACCTCTAATCCCCTCATATACACAACCCCGCAAATCCCTAAACCTCTCACACACACAACCTCACAAACCCCTAATCCTCTCTCTCACACACAACCTCATAAATCCCCATTCCCCTCACACACACATAACCCCCCCCACAAATCGCCCTCATACCAATACAACTGCACACACCCGAAATCCCCCCCCACCAACTCACCCCACACATCCCAAGTCCCCCACAAGCCCCCCACACTCCTCTCCCAGAGACACAGCGTGTCACACTCGCCCCGACGCCCCACACACAGACACAGCCCCCCACTCCTAGACCCCTCCCAGGTGAGATAACATGGCCAGGAACTGTCAGGCCGGGCCAAGACACAGAGTCTGAAACAGCCGCCCAGTAACCGGCTGGGGCACCGTTCAGTGAGCTCTGCAAGAGCTGGGCACAGGGGGGCGTGGGCGGGTGACGGGGCTGCTGCTGCTGCAGTGAGAAAGGGCTGGAGGGGCCCCCTCGCCTGGAGGAACCTGCCCCTGAAACCCCTCATCCCTGGCCAGAGCCTCCCCTCTCTGCACCCCAACCCTGAGCCCCCTCCCACACCTCGAACCCCTCATCCCCAGCCCCACCCCAGAACCCCCCCAGGCACCCCAACCCCGAGCCCCCTCCCCCACCTCGAACCCCTCATCCCGAGCCTCACCCCAGAGCCCCTCCCGGCACCCCAACCCCGAGCCCCCTCCCACACCTCGAACCCCTCATCCCCAGCCCCACCCCAGAACCCCCCCAGGCACCCCAACCCCGAGCCCCCTCCCCCACCTCGAACCCCTCATCCTGAGCCTCACCCCAGAGCCCCTCCCGGCACCCCAACCCCGAGCCCCGTCCCACACCTCGAACCCCTCATCCCCAGCCCCACCCCAGAACCCCCCCAGGCACCCCAATCCCGAGCCCCCTCCCCCACCTCGAACCCCTCATCCCCAGTCTCACCCCAGAGCCCCCCCAGCACCCCAACCCCGAGTCCCCTCCCACACCTCAAACCCCTCATCCCCAGCCCCACCCCAGAGCCCCTCCCGGCACCCCAACCCCGAGCCCCGTCCCACACCTCGAACCCCTCATCACCAGCCTCATCCCAGAGCCCCCCCAGCACCCCAACCCCGAGTCCCCTCCCACACCTCAAACCCCTCATCCCCAGCCCCACCCCAGAGCCCCCCCCCGGCACCCCAACCCCGAGCCCCCTCCCACACTTTCAACCCCTCAGTCCCACCCCGCTACAGTCCCCTCTCAGGCCCTGGGCTCCGTGCGTGCTGGCTGGGGGCTGCGTGGTCCTGGCCCCAGGGGAGCGCTGCAGAGCACAGCAGGTGGCCCTGGGGCGACACAGTCGCAGGCCAGAGGCCCTGGCTGCCAGGGTGGCTTTGCCATGTTGCTGGCAGGGAAGATGCGAACGGGGGCCAAGAGCTGACTGAGCCGGCGATCAGGCCCCAGGGGGCGGCTCAGCCCACGGTTGTCCCATGAGAGTTGCTCAGCCCCTAAGCTATTGTGCACCCGAGCTCCCCAGGCCAGTGTGCACGGAGCTGCACGTGCAGAGTCCTGGCGGGAGCCGTGACCTCGCCTCCCCGGTTCTCGCCCAATGGCAGGATGTTGACAATGCTGCATTAGTGCGCTTGGACCTGGAGCGGAAAGTCGAGTCGCTGCAGGACGAGATCAACTTCCTGCAGAAAGTGCACGAGGAGGTACCATGTGACTGTGCTCCTGCCCCGAGGGTGCGGGGTGGGGCTCTGTCCTTGCTGGGCCGTGCTCTGAGCCCGGCCTAGCTACCTGGACAGGTAGAGCCTTGTGGTGGGAAAGGTGCCTCATTCACCCTTGGGGGGTCATCTCTCCCCCCGCCCGCCTTGTGCACCGTGGGTGGGCGCCTGCCACCTGGCCTGCTATTCCCACTAGCTGGCAGGAGAAATCTTTGGCCAGGTGATGTGTCGATTCTGTGAGGGGTGTCAGAGGGTCTGCGTCGGTATAATCTACCCCCCATAGGTCAGTCCCACCCCTTTTGTTGGCTGGCAGGGGCCCATCTTCCACGGCGTGGTACAGCCCGTCTCCCGCGTGTGGCACAGCCCCTGTCCTGTGGTGTGGCACAGCCCATCTCCCGTGGTGTGGCACAGCTCGTCTCCCGTGACGTGGCACAGCTCGTCTCCCGTGGCGTGGCACAGCCCCTCTCCCGTGGCGTGGCACAGGCTCTCTCCTCTGGCGTGGCACAGCCCCTCTCCCGTGGTGTGGCACAGCCCCTCTCTCCTGGCGTGGCACAGGCTGTCTCCTCACCTCCGCCCCACCTCGCTCGTGTCTTTGCAGGAGCTGCGAGAGCTGCAGGAGCAGCTGGCCACGCAGCAGGTCCACGTGGAGATGGATGTGTCGAAGCCGGACCTGACGGCTGCGCTGCGGGAGATCCGCATTCAGTATGAGTCCATGGCCTCCAACAACATGCACGAGACCGAGGAGTGGTACAGGTCCAAGGTACTGGGGCACTGGCAGCACTGGGCGCCCTCCATAGCCCTCAGACCGGGGCTGCCAGGGAAGCAGGCTGGGGGCCGCACACGCCTGGCTCTCACCCCAGCCACGGCGGGTCTGGACTGGGCTGTGCCGAGGTGCTGCCCCCTGGGCCGGCCAGGGGAGCTCGCAGGCCGACTGGAAGGGCTGGTTCTGAAGTGAACCCTGTGGTGAGTCCCCCGTGGGAACACTCACACTAGTGTGTGTCCTTGGCCAGCACCTTTCGCACGAGGGTCCCAAGGCTCCTCACGGATTGTGCCCCACCCTGGGGCCTGGGGTTGCTCTCCCCCTTCGGCCCACGGGGGAGGGGAGAAGCAGAAGTTAAGGCTCCGAAGGTCACTGGCCCAGAGCCGAGGCCCTGCCCAGCCATGAGCGCATCGGTCAATCAGCCGGCCCGCCAGGCGGGGCGTCCCTCGCCCCCGGGCCACGCGCTGACGGCTCCCCCCTCAGTTTGCAGACCTGACGGAGGCTGCAGCTCGGAACGTGGACGCCCTGCGCCTGGCCAAGCAGGAGGCCAACGAGTACCGGCGGCAGCTGCAGGCCCTCACCTGCGACCTGGAGTCCTTGCGGGGACTGGTAGGCCTGGCGCTGGGGCGGGGGCGGGGGCAGACAGTAGTGAGATGGGGCACCGGGCCCTTGGGTGCCCTCCATTAGCACAGGCCTCCCAGAGACGGTCACTCCCTCACCGAGCCCTGCCCTGGCTCCACGCTCCCCCGGCTCCAATGGACCGAGCGTCCAAACGGAAATAGGGCTCAGCCGACATACCTGTGGGGCACCCTGGGGAAGGGGATGGGGTCTGCTCCCGTGGGGCACCCTGGGCTGGCCGGGTCTGCTCCCGTGGGGCACCCTGGGGAAGGGGATGGGGTCTGCTCCCGTGGGGCACCCTGGGCTGGCTGGATCTGCTCCCATGGGGCACCCTGGGGAAGGGGATGGGGTCTGCTCCCGTGGGGCACCCTGGGCTGGCCGGGTCTGCTCCCATGGGGCACCCTGGGGAAGGGGATGGGGTCTGCTCCCGTGGGGCACCCTGGGCTGGCCGGGTCTGCTCCCGTGGGGCACCCTGGGCTGGCCGGGTCTGCTCCCGTGGGGCACCCTGGGGAAGGGGATGGGGTCTGCTCCCGTGGGGCACCCTGGGCTGGCTGGATCTGCTCCCATGGGGCACCCTGGGGAAGGGGATGGGGTCTGCTCCCGTGGGGCACCCTGGGCTGGCCGGGTCTGCTCCCATGGGGCACCCTGGGGAAGGGGATGGGGTCTGCTCCCGTGGGGCACCCTGGGCTGGCCGGGTCTGCTCCCGTGGGGCACCCTGGGGAAGGGGATGGGGTCTGCTCCCGTGGGGCACCCTGGGCTGGCCGGGTCTGCTCCCATGGGGCACCCTGGGGAAGGGGATGGGGTCTGCTCCCGTGGGGCACCCTGGGCTGGCCGGGTCTGCTCCCGTGGGGCACCCTGGGGAAGGGGATGGGGTCTGCTCCCGTGGGGCACCCTGGGCTGGCCGGGTCTGCTCCCATGGGGCACCCTGGGGAAGGGGATGGGGTCTGCTCCCGTGGGGCACCCTGGGCTGGCCGGGTCTGCTCCCGTGGGGCACCCTGGGGAAGGGGATGGGGTCTGCTCCCGTGGGGCACCCTGGGCTGGCTGGATCTGCTCCCCTGGGGAAAGCAGGAAGAGTAGCAGCTGCCGCGGCTGAGTGCTGTGGTTGGTGCGGGGGGACGGGCCACGCGGGCCCGTGGGGCAGTCCATGCTGTAGCCGTTCCGGAGCTCGGTGGCCCCTGCGAGGACCACGTGAGCCGGGGCTGCAGGGGCCACCTCACCCGCTGTGACCCGATCCCTGAGGGCAGGTCGAACGCAGGCGGGTCCCAGCCCCTCCCCTCTGCCCCGCGCAGAACGAATCCCTGGAGAGGCAGCTGCGGGAGCTGGAGGACCGTTACGTCTCGGAGACGGCCAGTTCCCAGGACACCATCGTCCGGCTGGAGGAGGACACCCGCAGCCTCAAGGAGGAGATGGCCCGGCACCTCCGGGAGTACCAGGACCTGCTGAACGTCAAGCTGGCCTTGGACATTGAGATCGCCACCTACCGCAAGCTGCTGGAGGGCGAGGAGAGCCGGTGAGGTCCGGGGGAGGCTGAGCACATCTGAGCTCACCGCCCCGCCAGGCACGGCTGCAGGGGTGGCCAGGTCTCGTGCTCGGCCCCAGGGAAGGGCCTGAACTGAACGGCCCGGGCCTTGCAGGGAAGCGCGGGCGGGATCCCAGCCTGGCAGCTGGGCCCTTCTCTCCGTGGGTGCTGCCAGCGAATGGCTTTCCTCGTCCCCCGCTGCCCCAGAGCTCTCGGAAGCCCTGGCCCGGCCCCGTGGGCCTCCCGACAGAGACCTCCCTCCCCCCGTGAGACGGAGGCGGCCTTGCCTGGGAGGTGCCTCGGCTGGCCGGTCTCACACTGCGCCTCCCTTTGCCTTGCTCCCGCAGGATCACCATCCCCGTGCAGACCTTCTCCAACCTGCAGATCCGAGGTCAGGACGCTGCGCCCCACGGGGGAGGGGTGGGAAGGGCGGGCGCGGGGTCCCCTTGCCACGGCGCTGCCCCCGCGCCCAGCTCTGCTCTCGTGGGGCAGAGGGGGCATGCGGGGCTGGGGTCCGGGACGGCCACTTGCAGCTAGAGGCCAGCCCAGCTCGTGCTTCGGAGCCGACGCCCATCACCGTGCAGTTGGCCAGATGCATTGTGGGATTTTCCCCATCTTCCTGAGGCAGCTGGGGGAGCACAGCTGGGTGGACAGGGAGCCAGGCCACCAGGCTCTACTGCCCCAACCTGACACGTGGCCTCGGGTGGCCCTCCCTTCTGCCAGCGCCTGGGGATCTCCTGTGCTCTGTAGTCACCGGTGCCATGGGGAGGCGGGGCCTGGGGCCCCACGGCTCTGGCCTGGTCAGCCCGGAAGATGCGGGGGGGGAAGCCTGCACATGGGCTCCCTGGGCCCAGCTAGGTGACATGGGGACCCGGTAACGGGAACCGGAGCCCTGGCCACGTCCCCGACACCACTGCTCAGTCAGCAGCCTGCTCCGTGGGGCAGGGGACCCTGCCATGGGGGATGGGGGAGCCCCAGGGGAGCTGGGGGGCAGGAGGAGATTCGGAACAGCGGGGCCTTGGCCAGGACGGTGTGCCTTTCCAAGCCGGAATCCAGGCACCCGGACCGGCAGCGACGCTCCCAGCGCAAAGCGCCAGCGCCCTCGCAGTTCCCAGCCCATGGCCTCCGCAGCCCATCGAACGGACGTCCCCGTCGGGGCAGCCCAGTGGGAGCAGGCAGGGGACAGGCCCCGGTAGCCCATGGGCTGTGTGAGTCCAGCAGGGCGCAGAGCCCTTTGCTAGCAGATCTCGGAGCCCCGTGGTTGGCTGGGCTGTTGGTGCGAGGGAGGCTGGTTTCGTGGCTCCCGTACCCTGTGCAGCTCTGGCCCCGTCTGCTTCGTGCTGCCTTGTCCCGCTTGGCTGGGCTTTCTCGGCGCCGAGACAGTGACGCGTTGGCTCTTCCCCGCAGAGACCAGCCTGGACACCAAGTCCGTGTCTGAGGCTCACCTAAAGAGGAGCATCGTGGTCAAAACTGTGGAGACCAGAGATGCAGAGGTAAGTGATGCCCTCCTCCCCCGCCCCCGCCCATCAGCCTTCCCCCCCTCCCTACCGGGGACCCCCTGGCCTTGCCATGCTGCATTCCCTGCTTCCAAGTACCAGGCCTGGGGTGATGGGCAGGTGCGCTGGCTGGACAGTGCTAGGGGGCGGGGAGGGGAGGGGGCTGTTCTGCCTGCAGAGTCAGAGACCCCCATGTGTCTGGCGGGGTGTCCCACGGGGCCGGGGTGGAGGCAAGCCAGGCCCTGGTGCTGTGCGGGAGAGCCGAGCAACACAAGCCACAGCCCGGCACGGCAGCTCCTTTGAAATCAGGGTGGGGTGTCCCAGCCGCGCGCTGCCAGGGGTGTCGTGACGCCCTCGTTTGACCAGGTCGACGCGGTCCCGTCTCGATCGGGTTGAAACGCTCTGGCACGGGAAAGGCATTTCCCTTGGCCGCGGGTCCGTGGGCTGCTGCGTGGCCGTCGCGCGGCGGTTCCCAGCCTTTTCGAGCACACGGAGACTTTGCGATCTACTATCGCTGCATGGCCCCGCCAAACGATCCCTTTTGCGAGCGCCCAGCGAAACCCTTCCCGCCGCTCGGAGGGCTTGGAACGGCTGGCGCGGGGCGACGCTTCCAAAAGAGAGAAACCGGTGAAAGAGACCGACCCGTTCATGAGCCGACTGGGCTCGGAGCTGCTCAGCTCCCATTGGCTGCTGTTCGCCCGCGCTGCTTCCTCAGCCCCTGTGCCCTCCGTCCCCTGCCCAGCCACGGAGCGAGGGGGCTCTCGTAGCCAACAGCAGCTCTGGAGCTGCCAGCTGCTCAAGGGCAGAACTTCGGGAGTGGGGCGGGGGCAGCAGCTGAGGGCCAGACTTGGCTTGCTTTGGATCCTGTTCCCTGGACGCTAAGGGAGCGAGGGGAAAGTGCTTGCATCCCATGCATGCCTCTCACACACCAGCCAGGCATGAGCGGGATGCAAGCACTTTCCCCTCGCTCCCTTAGTGCTGGGGAATGGGATCAAAAGCAAGCCACATCCCAGCATGCATAGCTGCTGCCTCCTCCCCCACGCCCGCGGTGGGAGGGGGGAAGAAAAGGAAAAGAAAAGTAAGGTGGGCCAGATCCTTACTTCTAGAAACTCTCCCCCCCTGCCATGCCCTCGCGGAGCCCCGGGGACCCCAGGCTGGAACCCGCGGTGTTAGAACACTGGCTGACTGGTCTGTCCCTGGTGCCACGCACGATAGTCTAATCTCAGTCTGACCAAAGTGAGCCGGAGCGACGTGTTTTCACCTCTAGCAGATCTGATGGTCCCAGAATTCCACGGGCTGTTTTTCAGTTTGTGTCGTGGGAAGTTCTGGCCCCTTGTTCTCACTCGGGGCTAATTATTTTCCGAAACTCAGAATTTCCAGCTGAACAGAAATGCCAGTTTCCAGCCAGTTCCACGGTGCGGTTACGGCATCGCATGGAGATCTCGGCTCCCGGCCCCCCGTGCCCCAGGCCGTGGCGCGCTGGGCAAGGCCGAGCCCTCCCCTCGCCCACCCTTTGTCCTGTCTGTAGGCTGCGGTAGTGCTGGTGCGGCCAGGCCAGCCCCAGGCTAGGAGCTGGGGGAGGGAGTATATTGTACTGGTCCAGCTGTTGGCGAGCCAAGCTGCTGAGCCACGCAGAGCTCGTCCAGCCTGGGCGCGGCCCTCGGAGCAGCCGGGGCCACTGCTAAGCAGGCGTCCGGCGTGTGGGGGGCGGCTGAACCGAAGCCGGCAATTCCAGGTGGATTACTGTGCATAAGGGTTGCAGTGGGCACCCGTGAGCAGCAGGCACCGTGGCGTGTTACCAACGGATGAGGCTGGAAACGTAAATTCCTGACACCCCGAAACCCACAGTCTCACCAGGCACTCTCTGCCTCGTGACAATCCCTGGCACCCCCCACGGCCTGCCCGTGTCACGCTGCCTGGGGCGGGCAGGCTGCCGAAGAGCAGGCCAGCTGGGGGTCTTGTGCGTCTGCTGAGACTCTGCCCCTCCGCGTCCGGCCAACAGAACGAGACTCGGTGTCTCCTTGGGGGGATTTTTCATCCTTCCCCCGGTGCCAAGCTGCTGCGTGAGTTCACGCGCAGGCCTCCCCTTCCCGGCGGGCGGGGAACCCCACAAACCCCAGGTCGAGCGCCGCGCCTCAATGCCCTCTCCTGCGACCCTGCAAACCCGCCCTGCAGCGCTGGAGCCTGGGCCCAGCGGGATCCGCGGGGTTCACGCCCGCAGTGACCCACAAGCTGCCCCTGACGTCCAAACAGGAACCCACCCTCCCAGCACTGACCCCATGTGACCCCTGGTGCCAGTGAGCCCCGGGCCTTGGTCTGCCAGCGTCCCAGCCACTTCAAACCCTTTCTGCAGAGCACCCTCGCCCACCCTCGCCCACCGCATCAGGGACACCCGCAGGCCGCTGGCCCCGCCCCGCCCCGCGAAGGGCTCCGTGCCGCTCGAACACGTTGCCTCTGCCCTGTCTCTCCTGGCATTTCACCCAGCCCGGGGCAGCAAGGGAGGGGGCGGGACGGTGCACAGCTCGGCACAGCCTCTGCGGGGCAGACACGGCTCGTGGGATGCCAGGCCCTGGGGGGCGGGGCCAGGGCCCTGGGGGCCGGGGCCAGGGCTCTGGGGGGTGGGGCGGGGTCAGGGCCCTGGGGGGGCGGGGTCAGGGCCCTGGGGGCGGGGCCAGGGCAATGGGGGCCGGGGCCAGGGCTCTGGGGGGTGGGGAGGGGTCAGGGCCCTGGGGGGCGGGGTCAGGGCCCTGGGGGGTGGGGCGAGCAGGGCCCTGGGGGGCGGGGTCAGGGCCCTGGGGGGCGGGGCCAGGGCCCTGGGGGGCGAGCAGGGCACGCTGAGCAGACGTGTGGAGGTGCCGGGGCAGAGCTGCCGGGGGCGGCCCGCGCGCTTGCTCTGGCCGCGAGGAGGGAGGGGCCCCGCAGGCGACGCGCGCCAGGCACCCCCGTAGCGACAGAGACGAGGCGGCTGGGGCGCCCCCGACCCCCACGTCCACACAGGGACAAATCCCGCAGGGAGTGGGGTTTGCTAGGGCAGGGGCGAGCAATCATTTTTAAAAGGGGGCCACGTCATTCATTTCTGGAGTGGCCCCAGGCCTCCCTTGAGGGGGCGGGGCCTCAGGCAGAAGAGGCGGGGCCAGGAGATGTCCCGCCCACAGATGCTGATTGGCCTGGGGTTGGGGGAGCGGCAGGGCTTTGCCCACCCCTGTGCTAGGGATTCGCTCCTGGGGTCGTAGAACCCCGGGGCGGGCAGAGCCCTCGGGAGCCAGCACGTCCGGCCCCCTGCCCAACTAGACAGACATCAACCGTCCAATCACACACAGCCAGACCCGCTTGCCCCGCCCCCTGCCCGCCCCTCATTCACCCCCCCCCCACTCGCTGTCCCCCACCCTCACATTCATCGGGCTGGGGCGGGGGTTGGGGTGTGGGGGGGGGTGCAGGCTCTGCGCTGGGGGTGGGGCCGAGGGGTTCGGAGCTGGGTGGGGGCTCTGGGTTGAGCCGGGAGAGTTCGGGGGCCTGGGGGGGGCTCAGAGCCAGCCTTAGCCGCTCTGTGCCACCGACCGGCCGTTGGGCCAGTGCTCCGGCCAGTGACAGTGACGGTCGCCTCCTCGCCCACAGGTGATCCAGGAATCGCCCCAGGAGCACCAGGGCTGAGGCGGGCGCCCAAGGGACGGCTGAGGCGCATGTAGCTGTAGATGTCGCGCTCGTAGATCCCGTGTGACACGGAGCCAGGAGGGCCCCGCCCGGAGCAGCGTGTGGCGCGTGCCGGGGTTAACGAGACTAACCGAGGAGCTAGTGTAACCAGCGCCCTTAGCACTGCTGCCCCCCTGCCCTCCCCACTACTCCTCCCCCCCCACGCTACTCCTCCCCCTCCCCCCTGCTGCGGCAGCCCCCGACCTGCCTCCCGCTGCTCCATCGCCTGCTGGGGTCCCAGGTCAGCGCTCACCCCGAGCCAGGGCTGGGCTAGGCCCCACGGTGCCACCCAGACACGGGCCCTGCCGGACGGGAGGGGGAGGCAAAGCTCCCCGAGGCCCAGCTCGTGCCCACACAGAGCCAAACCCACGGCCCGGGGACTTCCCCTGCCTCCAGCCCCAGGCCTCAGCCCCCCGCCTGTGGCCCAGCACCCAGGCCAGGCCAGAGGGCGAGTGCGCCCAGGGCTCATGCTGACTGTGCCCAGGGAGCCCCCATGGCATTGACGGGGGCAGGAGGGGGGATGCTGCAGAGACCTGCCGTCCATCAGCCCTGCCCCCCATCCCAGTGCCCCCAAGATGGGCTGGGCCCGAAGGAGCCGTGTCCTGCTCTCGGGCCCTGCCCTGGCCGGTACAGCACCACCTGGCCTGCGGTGGCTAGTGGGCGGGGGGCAGGGCTGGGCTGCCTGGGCCGGTGCCCCCTTGGGGCTGCGGGCTTGGGACGAACAGTCGTCTGGCCTGAGCGCCAGGCAGATTCAGCCGGAGGAGCTGGGGGCCGGCGGGACAGAGCCGTCCTGCAGCCTCACACTGCACCCAGGAACCCGCCTAAGGAGGGGGTGCGGCACAGGCGTGGCCCTGGCCCGGGCAGGCGCCTCTGCTGGCTCCCCGAGCCTCGGGGCAGTTCTCAGGAGGGGCACCGCCCGCCTCAGCAGCACCTGAATGGCTAAATGCCCCCCCCCCCCCCGTGACCCTCTCCTGCCCCCTTCCCCCACAGGCACCAGTCGCCAGCCTGGGAGGGGTGGAGGAGAGGCTGGCAGCCTGAGGAGACCTGGCTGTGTCGGCAGGAGCCCAGGGTGAGGGAGCCGTACCGGCCCCGTCTCTGGCAGGGGGGCAGCACCGTGCCCCGGGGGAGCCTGGCTCAGGCTGGCCCTGCCTGGGCTTGGGAGAGTGGCAGTCGGGCTCTGGAGCAGGGCGGGGTTGTGCCACGGCGGCGAGGGGGACGCAGGCGGGGCAGGCGGGGGGAGGCAGAGCAGGGCTGTTACTGTCAGGGGAGAGCCAGCAAGCGGCTGATCACAGCCAGCCAGGGCTTCTCCCCGCTTGGACGGTGCTAATGCAAGTGGAAATGGTGAGGGGAGGGGCGGGCAGGGCGAGGAGCGGGGGGGCCTGTCTGGGCGCCCACTGGCACGGTCTGGGGCAGGAGACGTTCAGCGACCGCCGCTGCGCTGGGGAGGAAGGAGGCTCCGCTCTCAGGGTGAGCGCTTGGGGGGCTGGGCCCTGCTGGCGCTGCAGCCCCCCTTGGGCCGTGACACGTGCCAGGGCTCTATAGGTGCCACCCTGCAGCTTCAGCAGCGGGGGAGGGAGGCAGCAGCAGGCCCAGAGCTGACACGGTCTGCGACCCAGCGAGCCGTCGGCTGGGCCTGCGGGCAAAGACCCTGCCAGGCATCACACCTGGGCAGCGCATCCTGCGAGGGCTACACTGCATTTCCAGCCAGGCCCCGGTGAGCCAGGCATCCCGCAGGGCGGGGCAAAGAGGGGTGGGGCACGGAAGGGCAGAGCAGGGAAGGATGGGGTGGGGCTGGGCAGGGCAAGATGGGGCAGAGCAGGACAGGGCAGGACGGGTCAGGGCAGCTGAAACTCATCATGAGCAGATCAGAATAACACTCCCCCCCCCTCCCCCGGTCTCAGCCTGCTGGACGGGGTCCCAGTCCCACCCCGGGGCTGCTGTATCCTGCTGCATCCCAGTCCAAGGAGCCCCGAGCCATGTTTCCCTGGGGCGCGGCTAGTTTAGAATATGGGTTCCCAAACTGGGGAGCGTGGCCCCGGGGGTGTATGAAGAAATTCCAGGGGGGGTGCGAGGCGACCCAGCCACGTACAGCCCCGTCAATCCTGCCCCAGGGGGGGCGTGAGGGTTTCCCAAAAATCAAAAAGGGGGCGTGATGCCGGAAAGTCTGGGAACCGCTGGTTTAGAAGCAAAGATCTGCTGGTCCCTCGAGCGTTTCGTGCCAGGCGAATCGAGTGCCACTCACCTGCCCTCCTCCAGCTGCGCTTCCCAGGGGCCTGAGTCCCGCTGCTCCCTGCAGCCAAGGGCACGTTGTCCTCTGCGGTGCAGCTGTGTCACCCAGCAAGGGCCCACCCAGACCCTGTGCCCTAACCACTAGACCCTACTCTCCCTGCAGAGTCCTCACGAGAGCTTCCCGAAGCGTTGAGGAGGCCGTGCTGGGCCCCCGCAGCCGCGCAGGGCCCTGTGTGACTCACAGCTGGGTGCCAGGCTGCTCAGCAGGGAGGAGAGATCCTGCGCGGCTCAGGATCTCAGCGGGGGCCCAGCACTGTCTTAGCAGGGGCCAGGCAGGGGTGGTACGCAAGGGGCATGCCAGGGAGGGGGGTGTTGAGGGTTGTGTGCCCTGCCCCCCACTCAGCACTCTCGTTAGTGAACGCCCTGCTACCCAATCCCAACGCTAATAGCCGCAGCGCGAGCACAGAAATAAAGCTAATGCAAGTACTGCCTGCTCGCGGGTGGATGGTCGTATCTGTGGGCTGCCCCGCGCCCGAGCTGGTCGTATCTGTGGGCTGCCCCGCGCCCGAGCTGGTCGTATCTGTGGGCTGCTCCGCGCCCGAGCTGGTCGTATCTGCGGGCTGCCCCGCGCCCGAGCTGGTCGTATCTGCGGGCTGCCCCGCGCCCGAGCTGGTCGTATCTGCGGGCTGCCCCGCGCCCGAGCTGGTCGTATCTGCGGGCTGCCCCGCGCCCGAGCTGGTCGTATCTGCGGGCTGCCCCGCGCCCGAGCTGGTCGTATCTGCGGGCTGCCCCGCGCCCGAGCTGGTCGTATCTGCGGGCTGCCCCGCGCCCGAGCTGGTCGTATCTGCGGGCTGCCCCGCGCCCGAGCTGGTCGTATCTGCGGGCTGCCCCGCGCCCGAGCTGGTCGTATCTGCGGGCTGCCCCGCGCCCGAGCTGGTCGTATCTGCGGGCTGCCCCGCGCCCGAGCTGGTCGTATCTGCGGGCTGCCCCGCGCCCGAGCTGGTCGTATCTGCGGGCTGCCCCGCGCCCGAGCTGGTCGTATCTGTGGGCTGCTCCGCGCCCGAGCTGGTCGTATCTGTGGGCTGCCCCGCGCCCGAGCTGGTCGTATCTGCGGGCTGCCCCGCGCCCGAGCTGGTCGTATCTGCGGGCTGCCCCGCGCCCGAGCTGGTCGTATCTGCGGGCTGCCCCGCGCCCGAGCTGGTCGTATCTGCGGGCTGCCCCGCGCCCGAGCTGGTCGTATCTGCGGGCTGCCCCGCGCCCGAGCTGGTCGTATCTGCGGGCTGCCCCGCGCCCGAGCTGGTCGTATCTGCGGGCTGCCCCGCGCCCGAGCTGGTCGTATCTGCGGGCTGCCCCGCGCCCGAGCTGGTCGTATCTGTGGGCTGCTCCGCGCCCGAGCTGGTCGTATCTGCGGGCTGCTCCGCGCCCGAGCTGGTCGTATCTGTGGGCTGCCCCGCACCCGACCTGGTCGTATCTGTGGGCTGCCCCGCGCCCGAGCTGGTCGTATCTGTGGGCTGTCCCGTGCTCGAGCACCCCCAGCTGTGCCAGTGCCCCTTGTGCCCTGCCTGGCAGCCACCTGCTAATCCAAGTGGGGGTCCTGCCCAGCCTTTGTCAGTGCAGCCCAGTCCCGACCTGTGCCAGGGCGTCTCCCAGCCCCGTTGCTGGTGAGTCTCTAGCAAGCTCGGCACTGTGGGCGCATGCAGCCAGAGCAGCCCTGCCCCTGCCTCTTGCCCCATGTTCCGTTGTGAGCGCCCTGGCCTGGAGGCTGGGCTGGGAAACAGGCAGGGAAGAGGGTGACACTCCTAGCCTGCCGAGGCCGGGCTCACAAGGACTGTGTGTGCGCACCGTCAGGCAGCATTAGCTGGCAACTACAGGGAGGGGAAGGCGTGAACCCAGAATGGCAGCAGTGAAAGGGAGTGGAACTGGTGTGAACCGACACCCCGCCAGGTATGAACTGATACACCCCACCAGTGTAAACTGACACACCCTGTCTGTGGGACACATGCCCCATCTGTGGGGCTTTTGTGAATTGACGCACCCCACCAGTGTGAACCAACACACCCCACTGGTGTGAACTGACACACCCTACCAGTGGGAAGTGACAACCAAATCGTGTGAACCCCCACACCCCATCTCTGGGACTGGTGTGAACCGACTCGCTCTGCCGGTGGGACTGGTGTGAATTGACACACCCAACAGGCGAATCATAGAATCATAGAGCTGGAAGAGACCTCAGAAGGTCAAGTCCAGCCCCCTGCTCTAGGCAGGACCAATCCCAACTAAATCAACCCGGCCAGGGCTTTGTCAAGCCGAGACTTAAACACCTCTAGGGATGGAGACTCCACTACTTCCCTAGGGAACCCATCCCACTGCTTCACTACCCGCCTAGGGAAATAGTTTTTCCCAATATTCATCCTGGACCTCTCCCACCACAACTTGAGCCCATTGCTCCTTGTTCTGCATCTGTCACTACTGAGAACAGCCTCTCTCCATCCTCTTTGGAATCTCCCTTCAGGAAGTTGAAGGCTGCTCTCAAATCCCCCCTCACTCTTCGCTTCTGCAGACTAAACAGACCCAACTCCCTCAGCCTCTCCTTATAGGACATATGCTCCAGCCCCCTAATCATTTTGGTTGGCCTCCGCTGGACCCTCTCCAATGCGTCCACATCCTTTCTATAGTGGGGGGCCCCGGCTGCTTTCCAGAATAAGTGGCCCAGTGTAGACACAGCCCTCGTGTCTTGCTCACAACACGCCTGTTAATGCAGCCCAGAATCATGTTTGCTTTTTTTTGCAAGTGTCACACTGTTGACTCATATTTAGCTTGCAGTCCACTCTGACCCCTAGATCCCTTTCCGCAGGACTCCTGCCTAGACCGTCATTTCCCATTCTGTGTGTGTGACACGGATTGTTCCTTCCTAAGTGGAGCACTTTGCATTTGTCCTTATTAAACTTCATCTGATTTACTTCAGACCATTTCTCCAGTTTGACCAGATCATTTTGAATGATGACCCGATCCTCCAAAGCACTTGCCACCCCTCCCACCTTAGTATCATCTGCAAACTTAATAAGTGTACTCTCTATGCCAATCTCTAAATCATTGACGATATTGAACAGAACCGATCCCAAAACAGACCCCTGTGGAATCCCACTTGTTATGCTTGACTCTAAACCATTAATAACTACTCTCTGAGAATGGATATCCAGCCAGTTATGTACCCACCTTATAGTAGCCCCATCTAAGTTGTAGTTCCCTGGGGGTACGTCTACACTACAGCGCTAGTTCGAACTAACTTAGTTCGAATTAGTTAATTCGAACTAAGCTAGTTCGAACTAGCGCATCTAGAACTAAAAACTAGTTCGAACTAGCGTTTTGCTAGTTCGAACTAGCGCGTCCACACTGATTGGACGCAGGGGGGCATTTAAGGGCAGCTGAAACCGGTTCTGGCAGGGCATCAGGTCAGCAGTTGCTTTGTGTGGCTGCTGTCTGAGGCTATCTGAGGCTCGTGCTTAAAGGGACCCCCCCTGGACAGCCGGTTCTCAGCTTTTCCTGCTTGCTTGCCAACCTCGCCGAGGGACAGCAAAGCGTCGGTCTCTGTGCCCGTCTGTGTCGGTGCTTCCCTTCGGGGGGGCCGCCGCAGGTGGCAACATGGAGCCACGGCTCGCCCTGCACCTTCTGGTGCACGTTCTGGACTTGCTGCTGCAAGCCTGCCAGCAATGGCTCGAGGCTGCCTGGCACCACCTGGGGAACGTCAGCCCCCTGCCTCTCCGCCTGGCCGCCCTGGGGGCCGTGGAGGAGCCGCGGCGGCGCCCCGGCACCGGCGTGCCCCGCCGCATCTGGCGTCTGGACACCAGCAGCGACTGGTGGGACCGCATCGTCCTGGAGCGCTGGGACGACCGACAGTGGACCCAGAACTTTAGGATGAGGAGGGACACCTTCCTGGAGCTCTGCGAGTGGCTCGCCCCTGCCCTGCAAAGAAGGGACACTCGCATGAGGCCCGCCATCCCCCTCCAGAAGCGGGTGGCCATCGCCCTCTGGAAGCTCTCCACGCCGGATAGCTACCGATCCGTCGGGAACCAGTTCGGCGTGGGGAGATCCACTGTCGGAGCAGTGCTCATGCAGGTACGGCGCTCGTCGGCCACCGAGCCGGGGGGGAGGGGGGCTGCGAGGAGGGGATGGGCCGCCCCAGGGACAAAGGGGGGGGCGGGAGGAGGCGAAAGCGCCCCGCACCGGAGGGGTCGGGCTGTCCCGGCCGTACTACACGCCGCCAGGGGGGTTGCTTCCGGGAGTGGGGCGCGGGGCACTGCCAGGGCACGCACGCTCCCAGCCACCCGGGCGCCCCACTGATTGACGCTTTGCTGTGTCTCTCTCCGCAGGTGGTCAAGGCCATCAACCGGGTGCTGCTCCGCAGGGTGGTCCGCCTCGCCAACCCGGATGCCGTCATCCGGGGATTCGGCGCCCTCGGCTTCCCCAACTGCGGGGGGGCCATCGACGGGACGCACATCCCCATCCGTGCCCCGGAACACCAGGCGTCCCGGTACGTGAACCGCAAGGGGTACTTCTCCGTCATCCTGCAGGCCGTATGTGACCACCGGGGACAGTTGACGGACATAAATGTGGGCTGGTCCGGCAAAGCACACGACGCCCGGGTGTACCGGAACTCCTCCGTGTGCCAGCGGCTGCAGGACGGGACCTTCTTCCCCGACCGCCACATCAGGGTCGGGGACGTGGACATGCCCGTCTGCCTGGTGGGGGATGCCGCCTACCCACTGCAGCCCTGGCTCATGAAGCCCTACACGGGACACCTCAATCCCTCCCGCCAGGCCTTCAATAACAGGCTGAGCAGGGCCCGCATCGTGGTGGAGGGGGCCTTCGGGCGACTGAAAGCCCGCTTTCGATGCCTCCTCACCCGTCTGGACCTGGCCGAGCACAACATCCCTCCCGTGGTGGCGGCATGTTGTGTGCTCCACAATTTGTGTGAGCGGAAGGGGGAGGCTTTCTTGCCAGCCTGGATGGCTGAGGCTGACCGCATGGCTGGACACTACGGTCAGCCCCGCACCGCCGCCGTCCGGGAAGCCCAGCGGGGGGCCATCCGGATCCGGGAAGCCCTGCGGGAGAGCTTCCAGGTGGAGGAGGAGGAGGACTGACCTCTCCCTGCATGCCCCACCGGGGCCTTCTTCCACCCTACCCCCCCCTTCCCCTTTCCCCTCCCTACCTACTGTCAAATAAAGACACCTGTTTTTCCAACAAAAACGTCTGTTTATTTCAGAGAACTGGGGTGGGGGAGGGAGGAATGAAGGTGGGAGAAGGGAGGGGGAAACCTGGGACGAGGGAGCTGGAAGGGGAGGGGAGGGAAGGGAGGAAGGGAAAGGAAAGCTCAGGGGTGGGAGTCTGGGTGCCTCTCCCGTCTCGCCACACTGCGGGTCCGGGGGCGTCGGTGGGGAATGGTTGTGGAGGGGGGGGCAGAGAGGACAGGGGGTGTGGAGGAAGCAGGAGCGGAAGCAGGAGGAGCAGGAGGAGCAGGGGGAGCAAGAGGGGGAGCAAGAGGGGGAGCAGGGGGAGCAAGAGGGGGAGCAAGAGGGGGAGCAGGGGGAGGAGGAAATGGAAAGCGGTCTAGCAGGCTCTGGAGGTGGCCTCGCAGGGCACGGCCCTGCTCCTCCAGGGCCTCCAGACTCCTCTGGCGCAGCCTGAGGTCCTCCTGGACCCAGTGGTCCTGGAGACGGAGCTGTCGGTCCAGGAACCGGAGATGCCGCCTCTGGTAGTCCTCCTGGTTCCTGGCTGTCCTGCTTGCCCGGGCGCGGGCGGCTGCTGCAGGCGGGGTGGTGCGCCCTGCAGTCCCCGGTGCTGCAGCTGTGGTGCAAGAAGACCAGCGGTCAATTACCCCAGGGGCCCAGGTGTGTGAAACCCAGCTCCCCTCTGCAAGGCCAGGGCCCCTGCAGGATCCCCAGCTGCTGCTCCGTAGTGGGCAAGGCCCAGGCGCACGGTCCCGGGGCTCCCTCTCGCCCCAGCCCCCCGTACACATAAGGGGAACACGAGGGTACTCACAGGTGGATGCCTCCCCGGCCTCTGATGATGCAGGCGAGCGGCTCTGTGGGGTGCCTCGGGGGTCCCGGGTCCTGGGAAGGCTGGCAGCAGGCTCCTGGCTCTCAGAGCCCTCTTCCTCCTCCTCGGTGTCCAGGAGCGGTCCCTCTGCCCCGGGGTCAATCACGTCCCGGGGGGCAGGGACGGCATGAGGCCCCAGGATGCGGTCCAGGGCATGGAAGTGGGGGCAGGCCTCCGGGTCAGCCCCTGGCAGGCAGGCCCGGGAGTAGGACTGCCGCAAGTCTTTAATCTTGCAGCGCACCTGCTCCCGGCTGCGCTGGTGGCCCCTGGCGGCCAGGCTGGCAGCCATGCGTCCGTAGACGGCCGCGTTCCGGTGGCTAGTGCGGAGATCGTGGACATTGGAGGCTTCCCCCCAAACCTCGATGAGGTCCACGATCTCCGCACTTGACCAGGCGGGCGCCCGCCTTTTGCGCCCCCGGGCAGGCTCCCGGGAGCCGCCAGGCTGGTCGTGGGGAGCAGTGGAGGGCTGGGAGCCCTCGGATGGCTGGCTCATAGTGTGGCAGGTGCAGGCTGTGCAGGCACGGGTGCTTGCAGCCTTGCAACTGGCACAAAGTGAGTAGCCAGCCCGTGGCCCTTTAAGGGCTCCGGGGCCGGGAGGGGGGCAATAGAGTTTCCCTGGTGTTGGCCAGAGTGGCCACCAGGGAAACCTGGGAAGCCTTAGCCTCCCACTAGTTCGAACTAAAGGGCTACACAGCCCTTAGTTCGAACTAGCTAGTTCGAACTAGGCGTTAGTCCTCGTAAAATGAGGTTTACCTAGTTCGAACTAAGCGCTCCGTTAGTTCGAATTAAGTTCGAACTAACGGAGCGCTAGTGTAGCGCATAGGAAAGTTAGTTCGAACTAACGTCCGTTAGTTCGAACTAACTTTCTAGTGTAGACATACCCTGGTTTATTGATAAAAAGGTTATGAGACACCGTATCAAATGCCTTACTAAAGTCTATGTATATCACGTCCACTGCTTCCCCCTTGTCCACAAGGCTTGATATCCTATTAAAGAAAGCTATCAGATTGGTTTGACATGATTTGTTCTTTACAAATCCATGCCGGCTGTTACCTGTCACCTTATTATCTTCCAGATGTTTGCAGATGAATTCCTTAATTACTTGCTCCATTATCTTCCCTGGGACAGAAGTTATCCCAGGAGGCATACCTGGGTGGTCGACAAATGCCTTTGATGTTGACACCCGTGCGTCCAGACTATCGCGCTGATCAGCTGTTTGTCGGCTCAGCGCGGCAGCCATGTAAATTTAAATGAAGTGGCGATTATTTAAATTGCCGCTTCATTTTCCTATGTCTGGTAGCCTAATCTACATGCCTCTGGCGACAGAGGCATGTAGCTAGACGTACCCCAAGTTTCCTGTTATTGTTTCTCCCTCTTCACTAAGCAATGGGCTTACCCTGTCCTTGGTCTTCCTCTTGCTTCTAATACGTTTGTAGAATGCCTTCTTGTTCCCCTTTATGTCTCTAGCTAGACTGAGCTTGTTTTGTGCCTTTGCTTTTCTAATCTTGCCCCTGCATACTTGTGTTATTTGCTTATATTCATCCTTTGTAATTTGACCTAGTTTCCACTTTTAATATGGCTCCTTTTTAATGTTTAGATCATGTAAGATCTCCGGGCTAAGCCAAGGGGGTATCCTGCCATATTTTCTATCTTTCCTATGCAGTGGAATAGTTTGTTTTTAGGCCCTTACTAATGTCCCTTTGAAAAACTGCCAACTGAATTCAGTTGTTGTCCCTCCTAGTCTTGCTTCCCATGGGAGCTTAACTACCAGCTCTCTGAGTTTACTGAAATCTGCCTTCCTGAAATCCATTGTCTCTACTTTGCTGTTCTCCCTTCTGCCCTTCCTTAGAATCACAAACTCTGATTTCATGTTCACTTTCACCCAAGCTGCCTTTCATTTTCAAATTTTCAGCCAGTTCCTCCCTATTTGTTAAAATCAAATCTAGAACAGCTTCCCCCCAGTAGCTTTTTCAACCTTCTGAAATAAAAAATTGTCTCCAATGCAGTCCAAGAACTTATTGGATAGTCTGTGCCCTGCTGTGTTAATTTCCCAGCATATATCTGGATAGTTGAAGTCCCCCATCCCCAACAAATCCTTCAGCGGAGGTGGAGTTATTAGGGAGACCAGAGAGCTCTCCCTGTCGGCATAGACAGCCTTCACCAGACATGCTGCAGCGATGCAGCTGTGCCAATGTGGCACTTCTGGGGTGGACTAGATCTAAGTCCGTGCAAAATATTTGCTTTATTGTACAGAGCGGCTGGCCCAATGTTGCTCGGCAGGTCAGTGGCACAGGAAGGAACAGCCCCCAGACGTCCTCGTTCCAAGACCGTCCCTAACAAGCCGAAGCTGCGAGTCGTTGAATGCTGGTCTCACCATGGTTCAGTTCTCTCTTGCTCCACAGTGAAAGGAAATTAGTGAGCATGCAGTAGTAGCATTTTGCTGGCATGTCTTGCTAATGCGCATGAGGAAAAGTCCCACAGCGCCAGTGAAAATGTTCCAAGACATAATCACAAATGAATAGGAGAAATCATTTCCCTGGCTTGCAGCCAAGACTCGCTGGCCAGGCTACCTCATGGGAGTGCATCTGAACACGTGAAAGCAGCAGCGGCCGACGTGGATGCTGATGAAAACCAGGGTGATGAGGACATAGCTGGTGAGGATGGCCTTGATGGCGTATCTCGTCTCAGGGTCAGCGAGGGTTCGCTTGCGTTCGCCCCGGAACCCCACAGAGAGCCGGAAGCCTGCAACCATTTGCCCTTCACGCCAGCAGTAGTAAATGCCCCTGTCGTCCAGCTGAGTAAATCGAATGTGCAGGTGGTTGCCATGGTCGATGAAGACCCGCATGCTTTTGTTGACCCCGGTGAGGAATCTGGTGCGGTACAGTCGAGTGGAATCTTTGTCCCATGCCACTGCATGCTCTGGCCTGGCTCCGGGGCAGGCAATTATCAAACCGCTCCCAAGCTGTTGCTTGTGGAACTGAATGGGGACTTGGGGCAGCCAGGGCTTCTGGCCAACCTCTGCAATGAGGTTGGAGATGGACACCACTCCTTCCTCGGGGCCCTTTCTCTGCACACAAGGCGTCAGGCAGCTTCGGATGACAACCTCGGGCTTCCTGAGCCGGATGGTGCCCTGGAAGCGCCTGGGGACAGATTTTGAACCACAAGACACCATGTCGGTGGTGACTGTGCGGTACCTGGGGTAGAGGTAGGCGCTCTTCACGTAGCAGAGGCCAATTCTCCGTTGCTCACCTCTCACCCCACAACGGTCACACTTGGTCCAGTCCCAGAAGGTGGTGAACATGCTGAAATGCTCTTCTTTCTGATCCTTCTGTGGGTGCTGGCTCCTGTCCTCAAAGGCCACAGTGATGCCCTTGGTTGGTTGCACGTCCACATCATAGCCATAGAAGAAGTCCCCTTGCTTGGTACCACAGAGATAGTGGCCCGAATCCTCCACCTGGGCCCGGAAGACAATGAGACTGAACATCCTAATGCTGAAGCGCTTCAGCATGTCGCTGCCCACACGGATGTGGCCTGAATCCAAGAATATGGTTCCATCGAAGTCTGTTAAGACCTTGGTCTGCCGGCTGCCCATGCTCTTCTGGAAGTACCAGACGACTGAGCTGACTTTTTCAGGCTTGCAGTTACAAGGCAGCTCGAAACTCATGTCAGCCAAGTAGGCGGCATTGTCAAACATCAGGAAGGCCGGGCAGGGTGTTTTCTTGAAGACGTCTTCCTTCTCCATGACTGCAAAGGCATGGAGAACACCTGCCCCCCCAAGGAGAAAGGCAATTCCAAGCAGCCTCATCTCGGCTAGCCAGTCTAGCTCCTTGGTCAAGCAGCAGAATGCAATGGCATCAAACCACCCTGCACACTCAGTAGCAAGGATTGCAAGAGCCTTTGGTCGCCAAGGTGAACAGAGCTGGGGCAATGACGATTTCAAACGGCTCGCTATGAAAGGGCGGGTGTTGTAGCTCAGCTCAGCAGCAGACTCTCCCCTCTAGAGCTGCTTTGATTAGTGGGAAAGGAGGACAGCAGCCGGGAACGTCTTCTCATGCCTAATGCTTGCTGGGGAGGCGCCTGTAAAACATGAGCATTACTGAGAACTTTGATTCCTTCCTGCACTGAGGGTTCCAGGTTGCCGACTGGGCGCTCAGAGACATGAGCTCTAGAACCTTTGCTTTTTCTAGAATGTGAGCCCAGCCCTGAGAACGGGAGTTCCGAAAATGACGTGGACACAAAAGCAGCCGCCTCTGAGTGCAAGGCCACAGCCAGGCAGGCAGATCACTTGTACACCGCCCAGCTGTGGTAGGGCCTCGTGGGCCCCAGCGTTACCCTGTGGGCAGCAGGGGGCCAGGAGTAAACCCATTTGATTCTGGAGAGATTTTCTCTTCACTCCGGTTTTATTTTCCCTTCTTATATGGTGGGTCCCAGGGTAGGCCCAAGAAGCCCCTTCAGCAAAATAACAGAACCCCAGTGCAAACATAAATGCTTTCCCTGCCTCGTCTTCTAGGGGTTACCCTGCTACACTGGCTCCTAGTTGTCAATGTCTCCTCAAGCAGTGTTATCAGTTTCCTTCCCTTTAGGGAGGGAACTGCCCTCCAGCCAGGAGCTTTTCCTTCCTCCCTCTGCCTGCCCCTGCCTCTCATTACTCCCCTCCCCTCTCTCACCAGGTCGCTGGCAGTCAATGTGCTCACGGGTCTCTGCTTAACTTGAGGTCACCCTCCTTCAGCTTGTAGGGAGCAGGAGCTTCGTCATTCTAGGGCGGACAGATCAGCTGGCTGTGAACACTGATGGGGTACGTCTACACTAGCTCGTTAGTTCGAGCTAGATAGGGTAATTAGGGCAAGCGGAGTTGCAAATGATCCCGGGATTTAAATATCCCAGGCTTCATTTGCATGTTCCCGGGCGCCACCGTTTTTAAATCCCCCTTAGTCCTGACTCCATGCCCGCAGCTACACGCGGCATGGAGTAGGTAGTTCGAATTAAAGACCCTAATTCGAACGACCGGTACTCCTCATTCCACGAGGAGTGCATTTCTGAGTCTCAGGGGTGTATTCCAGCTGAATGCAAGTCCAAACTAGCCGATGGACAATGCCCAGGCAGGGCTGAGACAGCGACATTGCTGCAGGGGCTCAGCACCCAGACCAGCCTTAACACACCATAAAACCCTGCAGTCAGTAAGGTCTGCCGAGGAGCTGACCCAGCACAATTACAGACTTTACAATCACAGAGCACCAGGCTACACAAATGCAAGGCGGCCCACTTTTGCAAAGGGGGGAATACTGCACGGAGCCTGTGACCCGAGGAACCACCACCTGGCATGCGGAAACCACGTCATCTCCTTTGCGGATCGCTCTTGCTGGACTCTCGTCTCGCTGCGAGCAATCCCCCCAATGAGACTTCTGTAAAGTTCATAGCGCCCCCTAAACAGGGCCCCCCTGGCACTCCATAGCCAATTACTCCTCGGTCGACAACCTCTTCTGTGTTACTATCTGTACGACCTGACAGTCTCTCAAGACTTGAGGGGCAGCCCATGAAACATGACACCTCAGGTGAGTCATCTGGACAATCCAAGACCTACCATGCAGCAGCTCACTCCTTCTGACGGCCTCAGATATGTGATGATGTTTAATGCTACATCAGGTCCTGTGATATCTGTGCCTGGACTGACTTCCCAAAGCAACCCCTCTGGCTTCCTGATGCCACCTGCCGTCCCTTCCCAGCCCTGCTCTTATAAAACCTAAAACCCTTGAGTTTGTAACTGAACTATCAGAATCTGAAGCCCACGATTCCATAATAACTATAGTGGATGAATTCACCAAAATGGCCCATTGTATACCATTTGTACGTCTCCCGTCTGTGGAAATCACCGATGTACATTCCACGTATCTGCCGCAGGTTTTGTCTAAGTAGCGGGTTAGATAGGCTGCAGATAAGGCTGCACACAGGAGCGGCCTGAGGCGGGCTGTGGCAGCTGGCACCCCAGGAAGAACGTGCGATCGGCGCCCCCGCCTGCACGGCCACCAATGGAGTGACGTTATCATGGGGTGCCCTGGGCGCCCTGTTGAAGGCGGCGCCCTAGTCGGCCTCTAGTCACAGGCCGTCTCTGGCTGTACACACGAACCTTCCACACTTGGCTCTCTTACCTGTTTAATCGTTACAGTCCAGCTGCTCATGTCTCTTGCTGACCAAGAACTTGAGGCCAGGGAAAAGGAAAGAGGGGGTACGTCTACACTACAACGTTAATTCGAACTAAGCTAATTCGAACTAACGGATCCAGACTAAAGAACTAGTTCGAATTAGCGTTTTGCTAATTCGAACTAGCATGTCCACATTAAGTGGACCCTGAACCAGGCTTAAGGATGGCCGGAAGCAGTGCTGGCAGGGCATCAGAGGAGGACTTAGAGCATGGAGATGCTGCCTCAGGCTAGCCGAGGGCTGCGCTTAAAGGGTCCCGACCCCCACCCCGGACAGACAGTTCTCAGGGGTGCCCCGCTTGCAAAGCAGTCCTGGCTTGGATTGCCCGGACTACCCACCACAGGGCATATCACACCACTCGGCCATCAGCCCGGCTGTACTTGCCGCAGGCTGCCATCTGGGGAGAGGGGGCAATTGGGGGGCTGCAGGAGAGCTTCCATCCCCAGAAGCCCGCAGAGCCAGCCCAGTCCTCCCCATCGGGGGCTCGTGCCCCATTCCTCCCTCACCTTCTTCCACTTACCCTTCCCTAGCCCCTCTTCTTGATGTACAAAATAAAGATAACGTGTCTTCCAAAATGGAATCTGTCTTTATTGAACAAAACTGGGGGAGACTGGGAAAAGGAGGTGGGAGAGGGGAAGAGAGAGGCTGGGAGAGGGGAGGGCAACTAAAATGATCAGGGGTTGGGAACAGGTCCCATATGAAGAGAGGCTAAAGAGACTGGGACTTTTCAGCTTAGAAAAGAGGAGACGGAGGGGGGACAGGATAGAGGTTTCTAAAAGCATGAGTGGGGTGGAGAGGGTGCATACAGAAAAGTTCTTCATTAGTTCCCATAAAGAAGGACTAGAGGACACCAAAGGAAAGGAATGGGTAGCAGGCTTCAAACTAGTAACAGAAAGTTGTTCTTCATAAAGCAAAGAGTCAACCTGTGGAACTCCTTGCTGCAGGAGGCTGTGAAGGCTACAACTAGAACAGAGTTTAAAGGGAAGTGAGATCAAGTCATGGAGGTTGGGTCCATGGAGTGCTATTAGCCAGGGGGTAGGAGTGGTGTCCCTGCCCAAGGTTTGTGGAAGGCTGGAGAGGGATGGCACGAGACAAATGGCTTGGTCACTGTCTTCGGTCCATCCCCTCCAGGGTCCCTAGGGTTGGCCGCTGTCGGCAGACAGGCTACTGGGCTAGATGGACCTTTGGTCTGACCCAGTACGGCCATTGTAAGCTCAGGGCTCAGGGTCGGGGGTCTCAGTGGACCCCCTTGATTATCTTGCACACCTGCTCCTGGGTGGCCAGGCTGGCAGCTCTCCTGCCCTAGACGGCCACTTTCCTGTGCCTAGTGTGGAGGTCGTGGACGAGGTCCATGATGTCCACACTAGACCAGGCGGATGCCTGCCTCTTGCGGTCCCGGGCAAGCTCCCGGGAGCCGCCAGCCTGGTCCCGGGAAGAGGGGGAGGGCTGGGGGGCATCGGGTGGGTGGCTCGATCCGTGCCAGGTGCAGGGTCTGCTGGCTAGGTGCTGGCAGGCTTGCACCTGGCACGGGCACAGTAGCCAGCCTGTGCCCCTTTAAGGGGTCCGGGGCTGGGAGGGGGGCAGACGAGTTTCCCTGGTGTTGGCCAGAGTGGCCACGAGGGAAACCTGGGGAGGGCTAGCCTCCCACTAGTTCGAATTAAGGGTCTACACACCCCTTAATTCGAACTAGCTAGTTCGAACTAGGCTTAATCCTCGTAAAATGAGGTTTTCCTAGTTCGAACTAAGCGCTCCGCTAGTTCGATTTAAATTCGAACTAGCGGAGCGCTAGTGTAGCGCCTATTAAAGTTAATTCGAACTAACGTCTGTTAGTTCGAATTAACTTTGTAGTGTAGACATACCCAGGGGGATTAACCTTCCCCCACTAAAACTAGGGGAATATTTTCCCATTCCCCAAACAACACAGTCACCCGTACTGATTAACGACAAGCGTTGCCTTCTACGTGATGGCTCCTCCCCCAGAGAACACAATATCATCCTTTTGGTGACCAAGCCATTCTTCTGGGTGGGTGAAGCAGGTACAAAATAAAACTCAATCAACAACTTGCTGTGGAAAGGGGGCTCTCGGTCCCTCCACCTTTAATGACAGAGCAGTGCAGGAAGGGTCCCTCCTGGTAACACTGGTGGAGGGTGAGCCTGTGCTCCTTCAGCTAACACAATAACATTTTACCAGCTCTTGAATTAGTCTGTCGGCCGCCTTCTGGCGCTGGCCAGACCCGTTCAGATGGGTTTCTCTCTCAGCCTTGTTCCTCTCTTCCTGCAAAGCAGCTGCACCTGCTTCAGCTGGGCCCTCGGGAAGGTCTTCAGCACCCCGGATCCTGCCCATGTGCTGCAGTTTCCCAAACAGGTCCCTGCAGCTATCCTTCTCCCCCTGGCTCAGGAGAGCCACGTTTAGTCCAAAGCGCTTTGTCCCACAAAGGCCCTGTAGTATCTGAAGGACAGCGGCTCTGTCTGCCCCGCAGATGTGCTCGGCCAGCACCACCAGAAATTCACCCAGGAGGCCAAAGCCAACCTCAGCTTGAAAGATTCTGCCCAGGGGCTCGCCGCCAAGCTGACACAGGAACCGGTATCTTTCCTGCCCACTTTTCAAGCATCTGCGCCAATATCTGTAAAAGTCAGCTGACGTTTCGGGCAGTCCGTCCCATCCCTGGATGGAGAGACAGTCAGCAACAGGTGCAGAATACAGACATCACCAGCTGGGGCGTTGGGAGAATTCCCCTCTGGACAGGTCGTTTTGTAAGTGGTACCTGAATGGCTGTGCAATCACTGAATTTTGTTCGTTAAGTCGAAATGGCTTTGCCACTCAAGTGTACGGTTTTCTGGTAAGCATGAGCGAAGGCAGATTTTTAAAATTTGTGCAGTAGGTGAATGAGAAACATGGGCTGTGGGGGGGGCAATGGATGCTCAGGGTTATCGTGCGTGCTGGTTGTGTCTGGAGTACCTGCGCTGGTAATTTGTACTGTTTTGTATTTGAGAGTGGCAGTGCAGGGAGATTTGTGTTGAATTGTATCAAAGGGAATGCTGGGAGATGTCATGTTTCAAGAGGGATAAGGGATCTTTCGGAAAAGGCTTAATTTTCTGCAAGATCAGCGTCTAGACTAGCGCTTTTCTCCGGCAAAGCTCCGTGCTGAAAAAAGCAGCAGCCATTTTTATGCTAATGAAGTGGGGGAGATTTAAATCCCCGCTTCATTAGCAATTGCGATACATCTAACTTACATCCCTTTACGAAAAAGGGATGAAGTCTAGACGTAGCCAGTGAGTAAGGGTACTGATTGGCTGAGTTAGCTCTGATATCACAATAGTCTAGAACTCTTGGCATGGCATAGACAGATTGTGCCTTGCTGTCACATGGGTGTAATGCCTAACAGCGGAATGGCTGAGGGCAGTCGCAGACCAGGAACACCAGTGATGACTGAACAAGCTGATATTCTAAACAAAAAGGGCTACGTCGACACTGGCCCCTTTTCCAAAAGGGGCATGCTAATTTCACAGGTCGTAATAGGGAAATCCATGGGGGATTTAAATATCCGCCGCGGCATTTAAATAAAAATGTCCGCCGCTTTTTTCCGGCTTTTAGAAAAGCCGGAAAAGAACGTCTACACTGGCCCCGATCCTCCGGAAAAAAGCCCTTTTCCGGAGGATCTCTTATTCGAAGTAGGAATAAGAGATCCTCCGGAAAAGGGCTTTTTTCCGGAGGATCGGGGCCAGTGTAGACGTTCGTTTCCAGCTTTTCTAAAAGCCGGAAAAAAGCGGCGGACATTTATATTTAAATGCCGCGGGGGATATTTAAATCCCCCGCGGATTTCCCTATTACGACCTGTGAAATTAGCATGCCCCTTTCGGAAAAGGGGCCAGTGTAGACGTAGCCAAAGAGCTCTCAGCCATGCCTGCAGCTGTTTCCATCATTTCACACGGACTCAGAAAACATTCTGTGCTTCAGCGTGACACCTGGAATCTTTGTCAGAGACAAGATAAGGGACTAGAAACTAGATGGACTGTGGCGATCTACTCCGGTGATTCTGGAGATTTCTTTTACATTGTGTTATTCCAGAGTAGCTATTGTGCTTTAAAAGTCACTTTCTACTTTAATCCAAATTAACTTTAATATGTAGACAAGCCCTCAGCTCAGTTCACTTTGGAAGCAGATGAAACGAAAGTGGACCAAAGCACTCTTATTCTGAAACGTGTGCCCACACATGGAATTATTCGGAAATAGCTGCTGCATTTTAAATTCATACCCCACCTTAATTTGTATTAACTTCCATGTGCAGACAAACCCTTGTTTCCTCCTCACCTGGGCTAGCTCCATCTCTCCATCCTGCTTGCACTTAGCTTGGGTAGCATAGGAATTCCACAGCAGGTTTTTCTTTTTTCCCATTTTGTCCTTTTTCTCTAGAGGTTTCAGGTGTGATGCTAGCACAATATCCCTGCAGGAAATAAAAAGGAAGCAGTAAACCCAGCAAGAGCAAATGCTCTCTTGAAATTAGTACCATTTCCAGTTTGAGTCCTATCTGAGAGACTGACACAGTCACTGAATTTGTGGTGCAAAGTCTTACCATGTAAACAATCTGGATTAATCAAGATCACAAAATCTGTTGTGGCCAGCACCCAGGTTGTCAGTTCCCATTGGCTAACGTACAAGCAATCTGATTCCACTTCTCAAGTCTGACCTCTCATTCCAGAGCAAAAAGGAGCGAAGGGCACTGGGACTGAGAGTCTGGATCTCTATCCCTGATAGTTCCTAATGAGGGAGAGAAAGTGTGTGTGTGTGTGCGTGGGAGGGGGTGTCAGAGACCTGCAGACATTTCTCCAAGGAGTAGTTAAGCCTTTGGAACTGAAGCTATTACTCATCCTCAAAGATCTTTGCATCCTCACTGGGCCGTATCTAAGATCTGGTCTCCACTACCGAGTTAGGTTCACGCAAGGCAGCTTACTATGGAAGTGTCTATGGAAATGTCTATATTTATTTCCCTGCTGCTGACGTAACTGCCTAGCTCTGCTACCTTGATAACTGCAACTTTACACGCGGCAGAGTCAAGGTCAATGTAGTAGGTCGATGCATTATCAGTGTAGGCTAAGGATTTAAATATTGAGTAACTTACTAGTTGAGCAGTCCATGGAATTTCCCACTGGGGCGCTTGTACATTTCAAAGGAGGAATGCGGAACTCCCGGGGATACCAGCTTTGAAATGTACAAGGGACCCCAGTGGGGGCTCTTGTGTATTTCAAAGTGGAAGCAGCCTCAAGGAGCGCCCTCATGTGCTGCTGCTTTGAAATGCCATGTGGAGCCCAGGGTCATTTGGGGACTCCCCAGCTGATCCCGGGCTCCGCGTGGCATTTCCGCAGAACCCGGGATGAGACTCCCCAGCTGACCCAGGGCTCCACGCAAATGCCATGGTGGTGTTTCAAAGGGGCAGTGCTGCATGGAGCCCATGGTCAGCTCCGTCCGGCGTGGCTGCTTTGAAGTATCCCCTCTTCGCACCCCTTTGCTGCCTCTATCTGATCGAGGCAGCGGGGTGGGGGGTGGAATTGACTCGACTAGTCCTTAACATCCTTAGTGTAGGTGCTGCATTGCTTATGTCGAAGTTACTGGCTATGAAGCACCGTCCCACAAAGCCCCGCACAGACAGTACTATGACACCAGCACCCCTGGGAAGGATGCACACTGCCCACACAAGAAACAAAGTGTTGACATGCACAAGCAATGTAATTACTGTAGCAGCTGGATGCTGACATAAGACATGTCCACTTAATTTTGTAGTGCCCACATGACCTTAGAGAAAGCAGCAAACTTGAGCCCCACATGTGTGAATGGGGCATTGTCTGCACTCCAGTTTAGCCAACAAAACTTCCCCAGCCCTAAAGGATATGAAGCAAGAGCTCACCCTATTCAACTTCCTATGCACTCCATGGGCAGCAGCAGCCAGCAAAGCAAACTGGATGTTAGCATAGTGATAGACATCTAGCCGTGTTAGTCTGGATGAATCCATGGAACGCCCACGTCTTGAATACTGTGTATAGATGTGGTCACCCCATCTCAGAAAAGAATTGGAATTGGAAAAGGTTCAGAAAGTGGGAAAAAACCACCTACACTTGAACCTCTTTTTCTGATAATCCTGGGAAACACAGCATGCCAGATTGTGCTGGGCCAGGAAGGGTGCTGGGGGTCTGGGTGGAGAGGGACGGGAGCAAGGCACTGACCTGGCGCCCCGCTCTTGGGGGCGCACACTCCATGCCGCTCCCATGCGCCGCCCCTGCCGCTATGGGAGTGGCAGGGAAAAGCCATAGGCTGTTCTGGCCCCTGGGCGAAGGAGCAGTAGTGCACAGAGCTGCCTGCTCCTCTATACCACGGGTGTCCCCAGATTAAGGATAGCTAGAGTCCAGAGGTTCAAGTGTTTTAGAAACATATAACAGCTTCCATGTGAAGAGAGATGAATAGGACTGGGACTTTTCATCTTGGAAAAGAGACAACTAAGGGGGATATGATAGAGAGCAATAAAATCATGGCTGGTGTGGAGAAAGTAAATACAAAACTGCTATTTACTCCTCATAACAGAAGAGCTAGGGGGTCACCAAATGAAATTAATAGGTAGCAGGTGTAAAACAAACAAAAAGAAGGTTTTCATCACCAATGCAATTAACCTGTGGAACTCCTCGCCGGAGGATGTCACGAAGGCCAGGCTCATAACAGGATTTTAAAAATGGCTAGATAAGTTCATGGTAGATAGGTCCATCAATGGCTATGTGCCTCTCTCTGCTAGAAGCTGGGAAAGGGCAGCAGGGGATGGCTCACTTAATGATTACTTATTTTGTTCACTCCCACTGGAGCTCCTGGCATTGGCCTCTGTCAGAAGGCAGAACACTGGGCTGGATGGACCTTTGGTCTGACCCAGTACAGCCGTTCTTATTATGGAAGACCTGCCAAAGATCAGCCAGCCCTCTGATTACTACCCCAGGCTGCTCATCCATGTGAGCACTAATGCAAGATCTGAACCTGGGCAGATCAGACGAGGGCTCTAAGAGTGAGGGGGAAGGAGCTGGGGGCACAGGTGAGGTTCTCATCATTTCTTCTGATCCAGGCTACGGGCCCAGGTAGAGACGGACATCCTGGAAGCTGCTGTGAGGGCTGTGGAGCAGACAGACTCCACCTGGCAAGGGGAAGTATGCCTTTGGCTACCAACTAGCTAACCTAGTGAGATGGGCTTTCAGTTAGGTTCAATGGGGGCAGGAGACAAAAGTCCACAGGTAAGTCCGATCCAGAGACCTGGGGGAAGTGTCAGAATCTTAGGGGAACAAGGGCAATCAGAGGAGAAATCACCGAGAAGCGACATGTCTGTATACTAATGCAAGATGTATGGGAATAAACAGGAAGATCTAGAAATAGTAATGAACAGTCACATTTACGACATAACTGAGCCTTGAAGGGATAATTCACATGACTGCAGTATGGGCATAGAAGGGTACAGCTTGTTCAGGAAAGGCAGGCAGGGAAAAAAAGAGGAGGTGGTGTTACTTTGTAACCTCACTGCAGGTACGTACAATACAAGAGGAAGGCAGGCCTGTTGGATAACGAGTAAAGGGATAAAAAACAAGAGTGAGGTCATGGTAGGGGTCTACCACAGATCACCTCTCCAGGAAGAAAAGGAAGATGAGGCTTTTTTAAAACTACTAACAAAATAATCCAAAAAACACAGGAGTTAGTGGTGACAAGGGACATCTGTTGGGAAAATACTACAGCAGGGCAAAGACTATCCAGCTAGCTCTTGGAATGCACTGGAGGCAAGTTTGGATTGCAGGAGGAGGAGAAAGCAGGTGGGAGAGGCAGCTCCAGATTTGATTCTGACAAACAGGGAGGCGCTGGGCGAGAATGTGACGGTGGACGACAGCTCGGACAAAGGCCATCTTGGAATAATAAGAGTTTGTGATTCTAATGAGAGGAAGGAATCATGCAGACAATAAGACACGGATCTGGTGTGAAGCAAGTCTAAAGGGACAGAAAGAGTTTGGGAGAGATGGTGGTTTTAAAGGCGTTACAGGTCGAACCTCCGATGTCCGGCACCCTCGGGACCTGAGTGGTCCTGAACCACAGAATTTGCCGGACAAGGGGAGGTCAAGGTTCCCTACCTGGGTGTGGGGTTCTGCTCCCGGCTGAGGCTGCGCTCTGTACCGCCTCCCAAACTGCATCCAGCCCCCTCCCAAACTGCACCAGCCCCCGACAGCGAGCCCCTTGCTGCCTCCAGCTCCACCCGGGACTGTGCCCCCCCACAGTGCTGGCTCAGGTGGCTGGCCCCATTGACTCCTGCCTTGACTGGGTCTGCCCGCCCTGCCACCAGCACCAGCCAGGACTGCGATCCTGGCTGCCAGCCTGCTGCCTCCAGCCCCGACCAGGGCTGCACCCCCCGCACTTCGGCACTCCCCACCTTGCCAGCACCAGCTGGAACTGTGCTCCGGGCTGTCAACCCTGGCCAGGGCTGTGTTCCCCACTGCGCCACCCTGCTAGGGCTGCACTCCCCACCGCTAGCTCATCCCAGGCAGTGCTTCTGAACCTGGCCAGCCGGGCTCTCCTGTCCAGCAACATCCATGGTCCTGCTGGATAACAGATGTTGCCGGACCAGAGAGTCCCAGATTGTAGAGGTTCAACCTGTAGTAAAGGCACAAGACAAACTATCCCAATGCATAAAAAAGACAGGGAGTATGGTAAGACACCACCCTTAGCCAGAGACCTCTTAATAACTAGAAACGCCAAAAAAGAATCTCAGAAAAAAGTGGAAACCAAGTCAATTTATGAAGAAAAATGTAGGGACAAAATTAGAAAGTCTGAGGCACAAAACCAGATTAAACAGGCTAGGGACATAAAGAGTATCAAGAAAAAGCACATTAGAAAAAGAGAAAAACCAAGGACGGGGTATGGTCAATACTCAATGAAGAGAAAATAACAGAAAAGGCACCAACAAGCAACGTTTCCACCAAAAAGGTTAGCAGTGATCATGCAACTGACAGTGAACATCACTGTAAATGAGGTAGGATCGGAGGCTAAAATAGGGAAAGAATAATTTAAGAATGACTTAGACAAGTCAGATGGTGTTAAGTCAGCAGGGCCTGGTGAAATACACCCTAGAATACTCCAGGAGCTAACTGAGGAGATACCTGAGTCATTAGCAATTATCTTTGAAAATTCATGGAAGACAGGAGAGATCCCAGAGGACTGGAAAAGGGCAAATATAGATCCTAGCTATAAAAAGGGGAATAAGAAGAGCCCAGGGAATTACAGACAAGTCACCTTAACTTCCGTACCCAGAAAGTTAATGGAGAAAAAATAATCAAGCAATCTGTAAGCACATCTGTACAGGGATTTTGGGGCACATCTGTCTGTCTGTCTGCGAACCCGTTTGTCCAAGAACTCCTCCTAGTGGTAAGAGCCACAGTCAGGGCCACCACATTCGGGTTGCAGCTTCCTCTTCCCCCACCTTAAAGCAAGCTCGGGGTTTGGTTGTGCAGGACACCTGCAAGCCCTGGGACAAGGAGTTTTCCAGAACATGCCAAGGGAGGCACTGCTGTTCAGCAGGGTGCGATACGAGTGGCCACTGGGGGCAGCGAGCCCGCAGGGAAGAGCAGAGCAGGGGTCACCTTTCCGAAGTGTGCCAAGATTTAACCTTCCTGCCCCGGGCTGTGCGGCAACCAGAGGTGGGGGAGGGGCTCTCTCCGGGAGGAGCAGTGTGCGCACGCTTCCCTGCAAGCCGGATGCAGCACGTCTCCTTGGGGCTTCTCCCCCGCGGGAAGCTAGCGCTGGCTCCAATCTAGCGGGGGTAGGGTTGCCAGGTGTCCGGTATTCAACCGGACAGTCTGCTTTTTGCGCCCTCTGTCCAGTAAAAACATTCAGGAAATACCGGACACGTGCAATGTCTGGTATTTTCTGCTCTTCTGGCTGGGTGCCCGACGGAAGCCTGGCAGGAAGGGGGGAGTGACTAGGGAGGTGGAGCCGTGATCAGCGCTGGGAGCCTCCCAGCACCGACTGCTGCCCCACCTCCCCCCCGCCGCCCCTGCCAGGCTTCCGCACGCAACCAGCTGTGAGCTCCCAGTGGGAGCAGGTAATTCATGACTTCACCCCTCTGCTCAGAGCCCAGCCAGACACGCTGGCCCGGGAGTGGGGGCCGAGTCCGGCTCCTTCCACTTTCTGTTCACAGATTTTCAGGCATATAATCCACTTCTCGTCATGGCCAGAATACGGGCCAGGGTTGAATCCCCCTTTATTCCCCTCCGAGAGGCTAGCTCAGCCTGGCAATCGGGTTGCCAGGTGGGAGCCCTCGGCTGGTTGCGTGCTGGGAGGTTCATGTCAAAATCTAGGATGTAGACTGTTGATTGTGTATAACAGAGTCCCCACTCAGCGTTAAGCATAGCTGTGGTGTTCTGTTCTGTTCTGTTCTGTTTGTTTTGTTTGTTTTGCTCGACAAATTTTTAGCATGTGCGTTCGGTATTTTTGGGGAAACCATCTGGCAACCCTAAGCAGAGGATGTGATACTGGATCACCGGCATGGGCCGGGGTCAGATGGCTTGGGGGGGGGTGTCAAGGAAATGGGCGAGGTGGTGGTGGGTGGGTGGCCCTGGGGCTGTCCAGCCCTGCTGGGGGTGGGGTCCCATGGGGGTCTGGCCCACGCTCCCTCACCTTCCTGCCAGAGACCCAGGTGCCCAGGAGCTTTGGGATAGGGAGACCCCCACGTGTTTTCCTTTCCCTTCAGCCCCCCCCCGCACCATCGCCCAGCCCTGCAGCTGCAGCCCAGGCAGCACTCACCCTCCAGCGGGGGCCCGGCAGTGGCAGTGCTGGTGGCTGGGCATGACTTTAGCGCCATCTTTAGCCTGCCTGCCGGGGGCACCGCGAGGCAGAAAGGGAGGTGAGCGAAGCAGGAAGCACCGAGACTGCAGGGCGGAGAGCGGCGGCTGGAGAAGGCAGCGATGGGACTCCCAGCTGAAGGTGGCAGAGGGCTTGGAAGGTGGCTCCACCCGCCCGCCCTCCTCCGAAGCAGGAAAACAGCCCCCCAGAGTGAGCCCCCACCTCCCCGCGGCCACTGCACCCCAGCTCAGCTCCAGCCGGCTCGGGCACCCCACCCCCACACGCGGCCTATCTGCCCTGGGGCAGCCTCACTCTGCCACATGGCCCGGCTGCCCCCGGAGCAGCCTTGCTCCTCCATGCAGGCTGGTCGCCCCCAGAGCAGCCCCAGCCCCAAAGCAGCTGCCCACTTCACAGCCCTGCCAGCCGGGCCGCGTGGCTGCTGCAGAGCAGGAACCGGGGCTGCGGTGAGGCTGCCCCAGCAGGGACACCCTCACCGCAGCCCGGCTCCAGCTGCAGCTCCCGGAACAGCCCTGCTCTGCCACGTGGCCCTGGCCCCAGCTGCTGGAGGAGCAGCTGCCGCAGCTACGTGGCTCAGCTTCCAGCCCCGGCCACTGGAGGAGCCTGCCCAGCTGAGCCCCCTCACACCCACCTGCTTCCACCGGCTCACTGCTGCGCGGCTCTGCAGGAGCTGGGTGGGTGGAGACAGGGGAGAGCCCCAGGCATCCACACACAGCCGCATCCACAGCCTCCCCGCCTGCCCCCTGCACACTGGCCATGAAGCTCCAGCGGCAGCGCGGGCTCCCCATTGCGTGGGGGGGCCTGAGCTTCCGCTGCGTGTGCCACTCAAAATTGGCTCATGTGCCATAGGTTGCCGACCCCTGCTGCAGGGTGTTCACTGGGGGCAGCGCACCACCAAGGCAGTGGCCACCAGGGCTCCACCATCTTCCCTGCCAGCACACTGGTAGTAGCCCCTGCCCCAAACCCTTTCCCCCGGGGGGGGGGGAGGGAACAGACCTCTGGCAGGTGGAGGGTACGAGGGGGGAGGGAACAGGCCCTGGCAGGTGGAGGGTACGAGGGGGGAGGGAACAGGCCCCTGGCAGGTGGAGGGTACGAGGGGGGAGGGAACAGGCCCCTGGCAGGTGGAGGGTACGAGGGGGAAGGGAACAGGCCCCTGGCAGGTGGAGGGTACGAGGGGGGTGGGAACAGGCCCTGGCAGGTGGAGGGTACGAGGGGGGAGGGAACAGGCCCTGGCAGGTGGAGGGTACGAGGGGGGAGGGAACAGGCCCCTGGCAGGTGAAGGGTACGAGGGGGGAGGGAACAGGCCCTGGCAGGTGAAGGGTACGAGGGGGAAGGGAACAGGCCCTGGCAGGTGAAGGGTACGAGGGGGGAGGGAACAGGCCCTGGCAGGTGGAGGGTACGAGGGGGAAGGGAACAGGCCCTGGCAGGTGAAGGGTACGAGGGGGGAGGGAACAGGCCCCTGGCAGGTGGAGGGTACGAGGGGGAAGGGAACAGGCCCTGGCAGGTGAAGGGTACGAGGGGGGAGGGAACAGGCCCCTGGCAGGTGAAGGGTACGAGGGGGGAGGGAACAGGCCCCTGGCAGGTGGAGGGTACGAGGGGGGAGGGAACAGGCCCTGGCAGGTGGAGGGTACGAGGGGGAAGGGAACAGGCCCCTGGCAGGAGGAGGGTACGAGGGGGGAGGGAACAGGCCCCTGGCAGGTGGAGGGTACGAGGGGGGAGGGAACAGGCCCCTGGCAGGTGAAGGGTACGAGGGGGGAGGGAACAGGCCCTGGCAGGTGGAGGGTACGAGGGGGGAGGGAACAGGCCCCTGGCAGGAGGAGGGTACGAGGGGGGAGGGAACAGGCCCCTGGCAGGTGGAGGGTACGAGGGGGGAGGGAACAGGCCCTGGCAGGTGGAGGGTACGAGGGGGAAGGGAACAGGCCCTGGCAGGTGAAGGGTACGAGGGGGGAGGGAACAGGCCCCTGGCAGGTGAAGGGTACGAGGGGGGAGGGAACAGGCCCCTGGCAGGTGAAGGGTACGAGGGGGGAGGGAACAGGCCCCTGGCAGGTGGAGGGTACGAGGGAGGAGGGAACAGGCCCCTGGCAGGTGAAGGGTACGAGGGGGGAGGGAACAGGCCCCTGGCAGGTGAAGGGTACGAGGGGGGAGGGAACAGGTCCTGGCAGGTGGAGGGTACGAGGGGGAGGGAACAGGCCCTGGCAGGTGGAGGGTACGAGGGGGGAGGGAACAGGCCCCTGGCAGGTGGAGGGTACGAGGGGGGAGGGAACAGGCCCCTGGCAGGTGAAGGGTACGAGGGGGGAGGGAACAGGCCCTGGCAGGTGAAGGGTACGAGGGGGGAGGGAACAGGCCCTGGCAGGTGAAGGGTACGAGGGGGGAGGGAACAGGTCCTGGCAGGTGGAGGGTACGAGGGGGGAGGGAACAGGCCCCTGGCAGGTGGAGGGTACGAGGGGGGAGGGAACAGGCCCCTGGCAGGTGAAGGGTACGAGGGGGGAGGGAACAGGCCCCTGGCAGGTGGAGGGTACGAGGGGGGAGGGAACAGGCTCCTGGCAGGTGGAGGGTACGAGGGGGGAGGGAACAGGCCCTGGCAGGTGAAGGGTACGAGGGGGGAGGGAACAGGCCCTGGCAGGTGAAGGGTACGAGGGGGGAGGGAACAGGCCCTGGCAGGTGGAGGGTACGAGGGGGGAGGGAACAGGCCCTGGCAGGTGGAGGGTACGAGGGGGGAGGGAACAGGCCCTGGCAGGTGGAGGGTACGAGGGGGGAGGGAACAGGCCCCTGGCAGGTGGAGGGTACGAGGGGGGAGGGAACAGGCCCTGGCAGGTGGAGGGTACGAGGGGGGAGGGAACAGGCCCCTGGCAGGTGGAGGGTACGAGGGGGGAGGGAACAGGCCCCTGGCAGGTGGAGGGTACGAGGGGGGAGGGAACAGGCCCCTGGCAGGTGGAGGGTACGAGGGGGAGGGAACAGGCCCCTGGCAGGTGGAGGGTACGAGGGGGGAGGGAACAGGCCCCTGGCAGGTGGAGGGTACGAGGGGGGAGGGAACAGGCCCCTGGCAGGTGGAGGGTACGAGGGGGGAGGGAACAGGCCCTGGCAGGTGGAGGGTACGAGGGGGGAGGGAACAGGCCCCTGGCAGGTGAAGGGTACGAGGGGGGAGGGAACAGGCCCTGGCAGGTGAAGGGTACGAGGGGGGAGGGAACAGGCCCCTGGCAGGTGAAGGGTACGAGGGGGGAGGGAACAGGCCCCTGGCAGGTGGAGGGTACGAGGGGGAAGGGAACAGGCCCCTGGCAGGTGGAGGGTACGAGGGGGGAGGGAACAGGCCCTGGCAGGTGAAGGGTACGAGGGGGGAGGGAACAGGCCCCTGGCAGGTGAAGGGTACGAGGGAGGAGGGAACAGGCCCCTGGCAGGTGAAGGTACGAGGGGGGAGGGAACAGGCCCTGGCAGGTGGAGGGTACGAGGGGGGAGGGAACAGGCCCCTGGCAGGTGGAGGGTACGAGGGGGGAGGGAACAGGCCCCTGGCAGGTGGAGGGTACGAGGGGGGAGGGAACAGGCCCCTGGAAGGAGGAGGGTACGAGGGGGGAGGGAACAGGCCCTGGCAGGTGGAGGGTACGAGGGGGGAGGGAACAGGCCTCTGGCAGGAGGAGGGTACGAGGGGGGAGGGAACAGGCCCTGGCTGGTGGAGGGTACGAGGGGGAAGGGAACAGGCCCTGGCAGGTGGAGGGTACGAGGGGGGAGGGAACAGGCCCTGGCAGGTGGAGGGTACGAGGGGGGAGGGAACAGGCCCCTGGCAGGTGGAGGGTACGAGGGGGGAGGGAACAGGCCCTGGCAGGTGAAGGGTACGAGGGGGGAGGGAACAGGCCCCTGGCAGGTGGAGGGTACGAGGGGGGAGGGAACAGGCCCTGGCAGGTGGAGGGTACGAGGGGGGAGGGAACAGGCCCCTGGCAGGTGGAGGGTACGAGGGGGGAGGGAACAGGCCCCTGGCAGGTGGAGGGTACGAGGGGGGAGGGAACAGGCCCTGGCAGGTGAAGGGTACGAGGGGGGAGGGAACAGGCCCCTGGCAGGTGAAGGGTACGAGGGGGGAGGGAACAGGCCCCTGGCAGGTGGAGGGTACGAGGGGGGAGGGAACAGGCCCTGGCAGGTGGAGGGTACGAGGGGGGAGGGAACAGGCCCTGGCAGGTGGAGGGTACGAGGGGGGAGGGAACAGGCCCCTGGCAGGTGGAGGGTACGAGGGGGGAGGGAACAGGCCCCTGGCAGGTGGAGGGTACGAGGGGGGAGGGAACAGGCCCTGGCAGGTGAAGGGTACGAGGGGGGAGGGAACAGGCCCCTGGCAGGTGAAGGGTACGAGGGGGGAGGGAACAGGCCCCTGGCAGGTGGAGGGTACGAGGGGGGAGGGAACAGGCCCCTGGCAGGTGAAGGGTACGAGGGGGAAGGGAACAGGCCCCTGGCAGGTGGAGGGTACGAGGGGGGAGGGAACAGGCCCCTGGCAGGTGGAGGGTACGAGGGGGAAGGGAACAGGCCCCTGGCAGGTGAAGGGTACGAGGGGGGAGGGAACAGGCCCCTGGCAGGTGAAGGGTACGAGGGGGAAGGGAACAGGCCCCTGGCAGGTGGAGGGTACGAGGGGGGAGGGAACAGGCCCCTGGCAGGTGGAGGGTACGAGGGGGGAGGGAACAGGCCCTGGCAGGTGAAGGGTACGAGGGGGAAGGGAACAGGCCCCTGGCAGGTGGAGGGTACGAGGGGGGAGGGAACAGGCCCTGGCAGGTGGAGGGTACGAGGGGGGAGGGAACAGGCCCTGGCAGGTGAAGGGTACGAGGGGGGAGGGAACAGGCCCCTGGCAGGTGAAGGGTACGAGGGGGAAGGGAACAGGCCCCTGGCAGGAGGAGGGTACGAGGGGGGAGGGAACAGGCCCCTGGCAGGTGGAGGGTACGAGGGGGGAGGGAACAGGCCCTGGCAGGTGGAGGGTACGAGGGGGGAGGGAACAGGCCCTGGCAGGTGGAGGGTACGAGGGGGGAGGGAACAGGCCCCTGGCAGGAGGAGGGTACGAGGGGGGAGGGAACAGGCCCCTGGCAGGTGAAGGGTACGAGGGGGGAGGGAACAGGCCCTGGCAGGTGAAGGGTACGAGGGGGGAGGGAACAGGCCCCTGGCAGGTGAAGGGTACGAGGGGGGAGGGAACAGGCCCCTGGCAGGCTGAGCAGGCCTGTGGGAGGGGGAGAACAGGCCCCTGGTGGGCAGGTGCGATACCCCCATCTTGAGCCCCTCCTCAGCCCCCATTCTCATACTCTCCACCCCTGAGTCTCCTGTCCCCCCTCCCACATGCCCAAGGCCCTGCCCTGAGGGACCCGGGCAGCACAGGGTGAGTCTGCTAGGGGAAGATAATAAGCAGGTAGGTAGTGGTCAACATGGATTTGTCAAGAACAAACCAACCTTATGTTCCTTCTTTGACAAAGCAACAAGCCTTTGAGGACAGGGAGAAGCATTAGATGTGACAAGTCTCCTGATACGGTCTCACCTGCCTTCTCCTCAACAAACTAGAGGAACGCAGCCTAAACGCACCTGCTGTAAGAGGGATGCACAAGGCATTATAAAAGCAACTGAGAGTAGTCACAGCCAAGCTGGAAGGGCAGATTGAGTGGGGTCTCAGGGATCTGTCCTGGGGCTGGTTCTGTTCAATTTCTTCAGAAATCATTTGGATAATAGGGATGTCAAAACCCCATTCAATTGGTTAAACACATTGTTTGCCCAGTTAACCAATTAATGGGGGGAGTATGTGGGGGAGCAGTCAAGCCTGACCGAGCTGGAGTGGCCCCCCCATTTCAGGAAGGGGTTGCTTCAGCCCAGCCAGAGCAGCCCCTGCCTGAAGGACGCCCAGGCCCGCCACGACAGGTTAGTCTCTAAGGTGCCACTGGACCACTCGTTATTAAATCAACAATGTAATTCTTCTGCAAAGAAGGAAGCATAATTCTTGGATAAATTACCAGAATGCTGAAAGCAAGACACAAAAAATAATTCTTCCACTCTAGTCAGCCTGATAAGGCCGCAACTGGAGTTTTTTGTTCAGTATTGAGCACTTCCCTTCAGGAAAGATGTGGAGAAACTCTAGAGGAGAGGAACAAAATTATTGAAAGTCTAGAAAACACGGCTTACAAGGAAAGACAGAAAATAATGGGATTGTTAGTCTGGAGAAGACAGAAGGGGGACATAATAGCCCTAAAGTACGTAAAAGGTTGTTTAAAAGACAAGGGTTTAAAGAGTAGGTTGTTTTAAGAGGATAAATTGTTCTCCCTAACCACTAAAAAAACACATTTTTTAAAAGGGCTTATTGTACTAGATGACACATCAAGGCACCCTCCAGTCCTACATTTCCATGATTCTGTGATCAATATGAAACTTTTATCCTAACGAAAGAATGTTCGATTGTTACATTCCCAAGACTGTGACTCGCAAAGAAACCAAAATCCTGCAAACCTGAACTCTTCATAGGATGCCACCTTCTGGTGAACGGCTCGGAACTTGGCATCATTTTCTCTTTGGTACTTTTCATCAGCAGCAACAGCAGCCTGCAGCTCTCTCTCTAATGCACAAAAATCTATTGCTTCAGCCTCCTCCATTCCAAAGATCTAAGAGCAAAACATAAAAACCACAAGAGTGACTTTAGTGCATAAGCATCACACAAAGAGAATACAGTACTCCTTTCTCTTTCACAGCCACCCATTTCATCCCCAGAATTCTTGCTAGACTTACTGTAAGTAACTACTAGAGTGTGTCATGTGCTAATGATCCCACCTCAGTCAAGCAAACTCCTGTCTTAAATAACCACTTGAAAGGATGCCCAAGTCTCCAGTGCAATTTTTAATCTGTTGTTAAAGACCAACCTCTACTACACAAAGTGGTTTTGTTCTGGAGTCACAGTTTGTCACATAAAACAGGTGTTATTGTGTATTGCTTGATCATCACACTCCCTGAACATTAACTGAAGGCTGCTGTCACACAAACTTTGCTAAAATCCCCCACTAAGAATGTGGTGGTTAATAAAGTCTCAGGGGGCAACTGTGTTCATCTGTATCTGTGAAAACTAGAACTCCTCCTGTGAGCACCTTGAAGACCAACAGATTTATGTGGGCATAAGCAGCCCAAAGAAATCTGTTAGTCTTTAAGGCGCCAGAGGACTCCTAATTGTTTTTCAGTTAATAAAGCCTAAAAGTTTACAAATCGGCAATAGGCATGTGGGGAGAGTGTAAAATATTCAAGGTCAGATTCAGATGCCAGTAAATAGAAAGCCCTATGTGCCAGGCAGGAACCTTTCCTCTTGCTGAGTAGCACAATACTCTGCAAATCTCCTGTTTCATGGCAATACTCCTGGAGTGAGGCCCTTCCCAAAGTACACAAGAGGGTAAGGATGTTAAATACTGGTTAATTTACTAGTCGAGTAGTCGATCGGCACTTCCGCATTCCTCCTTTGAAATGTAGAAGAGCCCCTGCACTTCCGCATTCCCCAGTGGAGGCTCTTGTACATTTCAAAGGGGGAATTCGGAACTCTGCGTGCAGCCCAGGGCCAGCGGGAAGTCCTGCTGACTCCGGATTGCGTGCAGGCGCTTCTGCATCGAAATGCACAAGAGCAAAAGGGGGAGGGGAGGGCAGCTTTGAACTGTACAAGAATCCTCAGCAGTGGCTCTTGTGCATGTCAAAGCAGAAATGCCTGCACAGAGCCTGGGGTCAGCAGGGGACTCAGGGTTACTTTGAAATGCTGCACGGAGATGGGGTCAGCTGAGGACTTTCCAGCTGATCCCGAGCTCTGCGTGGCATTTCCAAGTAATCCAGGATCAGCTGGGGACTCCCCAGTGGACCCCAGGCTCCGCGTGCTTTGAAATGCTGCATGCGGAGCCCAGGATCAGCTGGAAAGTCCCCAGCTGATCCCGGGTGCCAAGGAAATGCTGCGCGGCGCCTGGGTCAGCTCTGGACTCCCCAGCTGATCCTGGGCTCCGCGTGGCATTTCAAAGCGGCAGCGCCACGTTTTGTTTATCGAATAGTTGACTAGTCCTTAACATCCTCACAAGGGGGTGCAGCGTGGCACCCAGGGTTTAAGTTCAGGGTGCTGAAGGAAGAGCTGGTGTAGCTGGAAAGCTTGTCTCCTGCAGCAGCAATGGGGGGTCCAATAGACAAACTTTCAAGCCACATGGAGCACTGGGAGGAGGGGGCAGGGGGTGGCAAGCTGAGCATCTGCTCCCTGTGTCTGGCATCCCTCACGATCCCCTCCAGGCCCCCCAGCCTCCCCCCATCGCCCCCTCCAGGCCCCCCAGCCTCCCCCCACATCACCCCAGCCTCCCCCCATCGCCCCCTCCAGGCCCCCCAGCCTCCCCCCACATCACCCCAGCCTCCCCCCATCGCCCCCTCCAGGCCCCCCAGCCTCCCCCCACATCACCCCAGCCTCCCCCCACATCACCCCAGCCTCCCCCCATCGCCCCCTCCAGGCCCCCCAGCCTCCCCCCACATCACCCCAGCCTTCCCCCATCACCCCCTCCAGGCCCCCCAGCCTCCCCCCACATCACCCCAGCCTCCCCCCATCGCCCCCTCCAGGCCCCCCAGCCTCCCCCCACATCACCCCAGCCTTCCCCCATCACCCCCTCCAGGCCCCCCAGCCTCCCCCCATCGCCCCCTCCAGGCCCCCCAGCCTCCCCCCACATCACCCCAGCCTCCCCCCACCGCCCCCTCCAGGCCCCCCAGCCTCCCCCCACATCACCCCAGCCTTCCCCCATCGCCCCCTCCAGGCCCCCCACCCTCCCCCCACATCACCCCAGCCTCCCCCCATCGCCCCCTCCAGGCCCCCCAGCCTCCTCCCACATCACCCCAGCCTCCCCCCACTGCCCCCTCCAGGCCCCCCAGCCTCCCCCCACATCACCCCAGCCTTCCCCCCATCGCCCCCTCCAGGCCCCCCAGCCTCCCCCCACCGCCTCCTCCAGGCCCCCCAGCCTCCCCCCACATCACCCCAGCCTCCCCCCATCGCCCCCTCCAGGCCCCCCAGCCTCCTCCCACATCACCCCAGCCTCCCCCCATCGCCCCCTCCAGGCCCCCCAGCCTCCTCCCACATCACCCCAGCCTCCCCCCACCGCCCCCTCCAGGCCCCCCAGCCTCCCCCCACATCACCCCAGCCTTCCCCCCACCGCCCCCTCCAGGCCCCCCAGCCTCCCCCCACATCACCCCAGCCTTCCCCCCACCGCCCCCTCCAGGCCCCCCAGCCTCCCCCCACATCACCCCAGCCTCCCCCCACCGCCCCCTCCAGGCCCCCCAGCCTGCCCCCACATCACCCCAGCCTCCCCCCACCGCCCCCTCCAGGCCCCCCAGCCTCCCCCCACATCACCCCAGCCTCCCCCCATCGCCCCCTCCAGGCCCCCCCGCCTCCCCCCATCGCCCTGCAGAGGCGCCCAGCGCCGCTTGCCGCGGGGGGCCCGTTAGCCGCTCGCTGGGGAGGGGGGGGGGGGGGTTGGGATCGATCCCCCTTCCCGCGCCTCGCCACGGCCCACGCCGCAGCCCGGCTTCCTGGCGGTCTCCATAGCAACGAGCGGCGCGGCGCCGAGGCCCCCGGCTAGGGCTGTCCGTGCCACGCGCCTGATCAGATCCGGCTCCGCCGAAACGGCCCCGGCCCCGCGGAGCCAGCCGGACCCAGGCCTGCGACCCCCCCGCCCCGCCCCACCCCGACCTCGGCCTCGGCGCGGGCTGCAGCGGGAATCCCAGCGGCCCGTTGGGCAGGCGAGGGGCCAGCCCCGGGTCCTTCCGCGCTGGTGTCGCAGCGGCTGCCGGGAGGGAGCGGAAGGCGCGGAGCGCGAGGCGAGGAGCAGGGGCGGCCGGAGGCGGCGGCGGGTGAGTGGGGCCGGCCGGGGGGGACTAGGGGGCTCTGGAGGGGGCGGGGCGCTGGGGGGCCCTGGGGCGGGTGACGGGCGGGCCGGGGGGGCGCTGGGGGGTGGGGGCGCTCTGGAGGGGGCGGGGCGCTGGGGGGCCCTGGGGCGGGTGACGGGCGGGCCGGGGGGCGCTGGGGGGTGGGGGCGCTCTGGAGGGGGCGGGGCGCTGGGGGCCCTGGGGCGGGTGACGGGCGGGCCGGGGGGCGCTGGGGGGTGGGGGCGCTCTGGAGGGGGCGGGGCGCTGGGGGCCCTGGGGCGGGTGACGGGCGGGCCGGGGGGCGCTGGGGGGTGGGGGCGCTCTGGAGGGGGCGGGGCGCTGGGGGCCCTGGGGCGGGTGACGGGCGGGCCGGGGGGCGCTGGGGGGTGGGGGCGCTCTGGAGGGGGCGGGGCGCTGGGGGCCCTGGGGCGGGTGACGGGCGGGCCGGGGGGCGCTGGGGGGTGGGGGCGCTCTGGAGGGGGCGGGGCGCTGGGGGCCCTGGGGCGGGTGACGGGCGGGCCGGGGGGGCGCTGGGGGGTGGGGGCGCTCTGGAGGGGGCGGGGCGCTGGGGGCCCTGGGGCGGGTGACGGGCTGGGAGAGGGGGTCTCGTGGGGATGGGGTGGCCGCGGTGCATTGTGGGATGGGCACTGATTGCTCAGGAGGGGGCTCGGAGGGAGGTGACGTGGGCGGGGTGTTGGGCGGGCTGGGGGGGAGTAGGGGCGCACTGGGCAGTTGTCAGATGTTTCATAAATAATTCAACTGGCAAGGGTGGGGGTCGGGGGCAGGACTCCGCTTCGTCCCTGGTGCCGGGAAACCGTTGCCCCAAGGAGTCTCGTTACACGTGACTTTCTCTCTCACGGTAGCATCATGGACACAGACTTGTATGACGAGTTCGGGAATTATATCGGGCCAGAGCTCGACTCGGATGACGACGACGATGAACTGGGTAGAGAGTCCAAGGATCTTGATGAGGTGCAGTGAAACTTGTGCAAAAAGCCTTCGTTTATCATAAATGGCACCAAAATAATGTAAAACTGAAATGAAAGTTATTCTGGTCTTAGTTGTCCTCCTCCCGTTCTCCTGAAGTTTAATCAAGACTGTAGTTATCCACAGACATCTGATGCAAGCTGAAAAGTAATTACAAGTTGGACCTCTCTGGTCCGGCACCCTTGTGACCTGACCCGTCCCTCATCCCTGACAATGAGGGATTGTGCCGGACCAGGGGAGGTCATTTCTGGCCCCCCAGCCCTGACCTGGCTGATGACCTCCCAGCCTGCTCACCCCTTGCCGTTGGCATCGTTACCCTGTCAGCCCCACTGTGCTTCCAGGCCCAATTGGGCAGCCCGACTGTCAGCCCACAGGGCTTTAGGCTGCCAGCTCTTCATTGGAACTCTGGTCTTGGAACATCTGTGGTGTGATGTTGCCAGACCAAAGTCCCGATTTAGAGAGGTTCAGCCTGTATTTCTTCTGAGTCAGTGTCTCCTGGCCCCAGAAAATGTAAGTAAGTGAGAGAGAAAGAACCCAACACCAAGCTTACTTAGAGTTTTGAAGGAAAATGTTTATGTACTATTAAATATTCTGATTTAATAGATTTACAAAAACAAAGTATATAAAAATATAATAAAAATAAAAAATCTACTAGGCTGCCCTGTTGATAGCCAGAAAAAGACAAGGAATTTTGTCTTGAACGTGGGACAAAATAAGAAACTTACTCTGTTTTAAGTGAGTTTCCCCTTTACTGGGCACATTCAAATAGGATTTTCATGTTTTAAGCAAGAGCTGTAGACTATCGCTCATTTTTACTGATACTTTCTGGTGTCTCCAAGTAAGAGAAGTTAGCCCCAAGACATGACATGTTCATCATATGGTTTAAAGCACGTCTGGGAGGCATTCAGAGTCTGGTGGTGAGCTTGGTGTAAGAACATTTAGAGAAGCGAGGAATGTGAATGGTATTTATGAAAAAAGAAACAGTGGTATGTTTAGCAGTGGTGTTGAAAATTTCTTTTTCACTGAATTTTTGGTAGATCTTCAATGATCTAAGAAATTGGAACTAATCACTGCTATTCTTTTAAAGCAGGGGTGTGGAACCTGAGGCCTGGGGGCCGGATGTGGCCCCTGGCTTTCCTAGATCCAGCCTCCGAGGCTTGGGGTCCCCCTCAGGGTTGGGGTCCCCACGCTAGTGCTCCAGCCCCTTCACTATTCCTCCATGGGGCTGGAGTGCACAAAACTGAACTACTACATCTACTAGCCTGGGCCCCCAAAGTTCTGGCGTGCAAGGGGAATGTCTTTCTCATTCTCAGTTGAGCCACATCAGTGAGGATTGGTTTGGTTTGGTTTGTTTGTCAGGGGCCCCTATCCAAAAAAGGTTCCTCACCTCTGCTTTAAAGAAATAGAATTCCTTATGGTGTGAGTATTTATATGTACATGTAAAATAGTCATTATTGTACTGGTGAAATCACAGCTCCCACACAACTGGGATTTGGGGGTTTCATGCACAGGGTTTGGTAGCTTCACTTTGATGTGGTGTGTCCATGGGTATGTTGTGTACTGGGTATTACTATCGATTGCCTGCCGTGTAAGCATCACTTGCATATGGCGTTGGGATCTGTTTTAAAGATGACCTGCTGCTCATTGTGGCTATCTGAAATGGATTCCAGGTGGGAAAATGGCCTCCAAACTGAAAAATGGGAAGCCCCTCACAACCTTTTTCTGGACCTGACTTTGAAAGGTGCCTGATACAGAAAGACTGGGGCCTGCACTGCAGTTGGATATGATCTAGATCAGGGCTACTCAACTTTGGAAGCCCCGGGGACCGCAGTGATACTCCCAGCACATGCCGAGCGCCGCAACTTACGTGTGGTTGCATATTTATGCAAATAGCTTCTTTCACACTGACAGGCATGAATACAAAGATTAAGGCAGGACTACACAACACGCAGGCCCCATCTAAGTCAGTTCTGCTGATATTAATGAAATGCAATAGTTACCCAGTTTCCACCCATATGACTGCAATTTTAATGAGCAATGACAGTCCAGGAATTTAACTACTAAAATGCATCTCAACAGAAGACCATTCTGTTGACTCCTTTTTATTTTGGGTCCCACCTGCAGGCAGCATGTTGAGCCCCGTGTAACTCAAACTGCAGTGTGGGCAGCCCGCGGGCCACTTGTTGAAGAGCCCTGATCTAGATTTTAGTGTAGTCATGATGGCTGGATTCTTTTCCAGCTGGGCCAGTGACTTGAAGTGTGACCATTAGCAACTCGCCTACCCACTCATTACCTCCAGTTTCTGAACTGTAAAATAGGGCTGATGATACTGTGGCGTTTAATGTTTGGATCCTTGGGTGAAGGCATTAAAGAATAGGAAAGTACTCTTGTGGGTTTCAGCTTGATGACGATGATGATGATGACGACGTAGGAGATCATGATGAAGATCATCCTGGAATGGAGGTGGTACTGCATGAGGATAAGAAATACTATCCAACAGCCGAAGAGGTTTATGGGCCTGAGGTAGAGACCATAGTACAGGAGGAAGATACACAGCCTCTCACTGGTGAGTAACGATCCATTAGTAAATCGTGAGTGTGATCAGGGCAAGTTTCTTAAAGCAAACTTGTAAGGAATAGGGAAAATAAGGTCTTGCTGCTGGCAGTGTCCTTACTTTCCTCTCTTCAGACTTCATTCTGGATAGCGTTTTGTTTCTGTCATTTTAACAGGAGTTCTGCTGAGATAGTTAAAGAATTTTGTTCATAGATTCAAAAATGAGTTACTATAAAGAAGGCAAAATAAAACTTATTTCAGTTTTTAATCCTCTGCACATACAAGAGTTAAAGGGATGCCTTCTGAGGTCTCTTCCAACCCTATGATTCTATGCCATGAACTTGAAAATTGTATTGCTAGCTTAGAGATTTGCCTACTATTTATTACTGTTAACTCCTAAGTATAGCGTGTTGAGGCTGAGGGGTACTAGGGAATACCTTTTTATTTTTCTTTGTTTTGTTTTTAGAGCCTATTATTAAACCTGTGAAAACCAAGAAATTCTCCTTGATGGAGCAGACGTTGCCTGTCACTGTGTATGAAATGGAGTGAGTACCGTGTGGCTTTCTTTTTCTTTCTGAAGCTCATATTTGGTATAAGTATAAGTCATCTGTACAGTGTGTCCTTCGCTTTCCCGTGTTCTGAGCCTGCAGTGAGCAAAAGGGATTTTTAGATTCCACTCAGAGGAAAAAAACTGCTCAAGAGTGGAGGTGAAAACATCTTATCTTCCAGTTATAGGGCTGCCATTGCCATAACAGCAAGAGCAGCTGGTTCCCAGTTTTCTTGCTAGAGGGGAGACAGAAGACACGGTGCAAGAGGAATTGAAGCTTAAAAATTCATCCACTCAGTGCATTGCACAGCATGTGCGGTGGTCTTACTTCACTAACTTCAGAACCCTAGTTTTCACCACAGTGTGGAATTTGTCAGTGAAAAGCCCACGCCTTGGATTCACTTAAAACAGCTCTTTTCTTGATTGACGCAAAACATGTAGAGAGAGTCCAGAATGCTGGGTTGTATTTACAGCTGTCCTACTGACTGTATGAGGCACTTGGTAGATTGTAAGGCCAGAAAGGATTGTTATGATCTATACAATGCAGTGTGAAGTATTACACAGATCTTCTAATTAATTAAAAACTTTCCTTGGATGGAGAATCCACCAGATAAAATCCTGGTAAATAACTGAAGAGAATCAGAGGAAAGACTCCCATTCAGTAACATCACACAAAGGTAGGCAAATATTGACAAATTTTATAAGAAATGAGTAGACCTTCTAAAAGTCTAACAATATTAAGATGGGTGAACTTGCGTGCCTGGTATTAAATGAGAATATTGCTTTAATAGGCATCACAGAAGTTGAGTGGAATGATAACCAATGGGGCATAGTGATACTAGTAATACCAGGATGAAAAACATACTGAAATAATGGAATAGGCCCTGCTGGTGGGGGGGGGGTGGAACTCTATGTGAAAGGAAGCATAGAGTCAAATTTGATAAAAATCTTAACTAGATCGAACTCGACCATATAATCTCTGTGGATGGAAATTCCACTCTTGAATAATATGAATCTAACAGTAGGAATACAGTACTGACCACATGACCAGCATGGAGATGATGATTGTGAAATCCTCAGGGAGATTAGAGTTTATAGTAACAAAAAATGCAATAATTTCATCTATTCCCCATATTGACTGGTACCATCTAAGGATGTTAAGTAACAGTTATTTTACTAGTCGATAGGCACTTCCGCATTCTTCCTTTGAAATGTACAAGAGCCCCCGCTGGTTTTATAGATGTTTGCTTCACTTTTCAGTACTTTTCACAAGATGGGAATGGGCCAGGGTCCCTGTGAGGGTAAATGGAAAGACTGCCATCTCCCCCTTGTCTCTTTTCCAAACTGAACAGTCTGTAAAATCCTGACTGGCTAGAAGTCAGCAATCAGTTTTTGCAGCCAAGAGGAGTAGATAGATAGCTCCCCCCCAAAAAAAGGATCTGTAGTGGGAACTGTGCTGTTTAACATATTCATAAATAAGGTTAAGATTTAGTCACTGGCATTTTTAGCAAAAGTCATGAATTGGACGTAACAAAAATCCACGGCCCCTGCCCTGTCCCTGATTTGTAGTATAAATGCCAATGACTAAATCTTAGTTGTTTCTGGGGTGTGGCTGCTCTGGGGGCTGTCTGCTAGCCCCTGCACCCGGAGCACCATAACAGACTTGCAGCCTTAGTCATAAATGACCTGGAAAACTAGATAAACGGTGAGATGGCAAAGAATGCAGACAAGACTAACTTGTTCAAGAGAGTTCAGTCTAAAGCAGAGTGCGATCCTTTTGTAACTCTTCACACACAACTGGGTCACTGGGGAACAAAATGGCAGATGAAATAAATGCAAAGTAATGCCCATTCGAAAACAATCCCCACTAGATGTATGAACTGATGAGAGCTAAAGGAACTATTACTACTCCAGAAAGAGATCTTGGAATCATTGTGGGTATTTCTCTGAAAACCTCTGCTCAGTGTGGCAGTACTTAGATAAGCTAGCAGAATGTTAGGAACCATTAAGATAGAAAGTATCATCATGCTACTATATAAGTGACTGGTGCCATGCAGTCCTGCTTCTTCCATCTCAAGAACTATACATTAGTGTTGAAAAAGTACTGAGAAGGGCAGCAAACAAGATGGGGATGGACCAGGGTCTCTGTGATGAAAAATTGAAAGACTGAGACTGTTCAGTTTGGAAAAGAGACAACAAAGGGCAGAGATGACAGAGATCTACAAAATCCTGACCAGTTGGGAAAAATAAATAGGGAACTGTTATTTACTCCTTCCCGTGACACTCAGATCAGGGGTCAGCCTATGAAATTAGTGTGCAAGGGATTTAAAACAAACACTAGAAATATCTTGCACGACACACAGTCACCTGAGGAACTCGCTGCCAGGGGATTTTGAAGGTCAGAAGTATAATTCGGTTTAAAAAAGAATTGGGTAAGTTCCTGGCTGTTGGGTCCCTCGGAGGTTATTGGCCAGGATGGACAGTGATGTAATCCCTCGCTCTGCGTGTCCCTACACTTCTCACTATTAGAGCCTCGGGCTGGATAACAAGGAACGGATCACTCAGTAAATCGCCCTGTTCTGTCCTCCGTTGGAAGCATCTAGCTCTGGCCACTGTCAGACCAAGACACTGGGCTGGAAGGGCCATTGTCCATTTTTATCGTCTTATGTTTAAGTTGTTACAGTGGTTAATTGCTCCCACTGTTAACAGTCCATGCCATACTTCTAGTCTGAAGCAGTTTAATTTTCCAGCCATTGGATCCTCTTATATCTGTCTGTCCAATTGAAGAGTCTTTTCGTATGTTTCTGTTCCTCCCATAGGTATTTGCGAGGATCCTATGATCAAATCTTCCCATAACCTTCTGTTGGATAAACTGAATAGAGTTAGTGCCTGAATATTGCGCTGCATTTTTTTTTCCAATCCTGTAACCATTGTTATGGCTCCTTTCTGAATCCTCTCCAAATGATCAACAGCCTCCTTGAATTCTCCAGCAGTGGTTGCATCAGTGCCAGTTACAAAGGAAATAAAATCTCTCTACTCCTAGAACACTAGAACTGGAAGGGACCTAGAAATGTCATTGAGTCCAGTCTCCTGTCCTCATGGCAGGACCAAGCACCATCTAGACCATCCCTGATAGATGTCTATCCAACCTGTTCTTCAATATCTCTGGTGATGGAGATTCCACAACCTCCCTAAGCAATTTATTCCAGCATTTCACCACCCCGACAGGAAGTTTTTCCATTGTCCAACCTGAACCTCACTTGCTGCAGTTTAAGCCGATTGCTTCTTGTTCTATCATCAGCAGCCAAGGAGAACAATTTTTCTCCCTCCTTGTTGACACCCTTTTAGATACTTGAAAACTGCTATCATGTCCCCTCTCAGTCTTCTCTTTTCTAAACTTAACAAGCCCAGTTCTTTCAGTCTTCCCTCCTAGGTCATGTTTTCTAGACCTTTACTCATTTTTGTTGCTCTTCTCTGGACCTTCTCCAATTTCTCCACATCTTTCTTGAAATGTGATACCCAGACCAGGACACAAGACTCCAGCTGAGGCCTAATCAGCGCAGAGTAGAGCGGAAGAACGACTCCTCGTGTCTTGCTCACAACACTCCTGTTAATGCAGCCCAGAATCATGTTTGCTTTTTTTGCAGCAGTGTCACACTGTTGACTCCTATTTAGCTTGTGGTCCACTCTGACCCCCTAGGTCCCTTCCTGCAGGACTCTTTCCTAGACAGTTGTTTCCCATTCTATATATGTGACACGGATTGTTCCTTCCTAAGTGGAGCACTTTGCATTTGTCCTTATTAAACTTCACCTGATTTGCTTCAGACCATTTCTCCAGTTTGTCCAGATCATTTTGAATGATGACCCGATCCTCCAAAGCACTTGCAACCTCTCCCACCTTAGTATCATCTGCAAACTTAATAAGTGTCTTCTCTATGCCATCATCTAAATCATCTACTCCTTGTCAAGATTCCCCATTTTATACTGGCACCTACTTCCTACTACACTTAAACTGCAGAGTGGGGGTAGCATCTGGACCCACCATGAGCCAAGACTGTGCACCTTCCCTTATTGACTGATTGTGTAGTCGATAGAATTTTTATTGACTACATGATTAGCCCATTACCTGCCTCTTGACACCCTTGGGATAGTGTCTCTCCTCCTAAACGTGTGACCTCCATTCTGTGATCCCTGCAGGATGCCTTTAGAAGAGCACATGCTCAGTTATGAGTCTTCACTTCGTTGCCCTAAGAGACAGGTCTCAGAATGTGTGTCTAGACTACACCTCTCTGTCGACAGAGAGATGTAGATTAGGCACGTCGAAATTGCTGATGAAGCAGGGATTTAAATATCCCACGCTTCATTAGCATAAACATGGCCACTGCTTTTTTTTCGAAATGGAGCTTTTTTGAAAAAAGCGGCAGTCTAGACACGGATCTGTCAAAAACTAAACTCTTTTTCGAAAGAGCCTGAGGTTTACAGGGTCTTTTGAAAAAGGGTTTAGTTTTCCACAGATCTGCGTCTAGGCTACCCTTTTGAAGCTCCGTTTTGAAGAAAAAGCGGTGGCCATGTTGTGACGTAGTGGGGGTACTTGCTGGGCTGTGGTGACCCCTGCTGTCTGGAGCAAGACCCAGCAGGGAAAACCTCGCTAGGCAGAGGTAATGCCAAACTTGTTGAACCAGTGGCCAGACACCCCCCATGGAGAGGAACAAAGGAAGGTGGAATGCTGCCCTGACTGGGGGGCAGGGCTGGAAGGGAATTTAGTTAGTTACTGTGGGAGAGCATGGAGGAGAGCCTAGGAGAAGGGGCTGGAGTTTAGGGGCCCAGTCTCCCCCATCTCAAGGGGGCCTGAGGCATCCTAGCCCAGCTCTGTGACCAGACTACATCTGTGCTGTGCTGTATCCTGGAGAGGCAATAAACTTCCTCTATTCCACCGGCTGGTGAAGTCTGTTTGTGCCATTTCGGGGTGCAGGAGACGGGGAACCCCCAACGCGCCGTCACACTGGTGTCAGGAGCGGGATGCACTGCACCCCGTGGATGGAGCTTCCAGCGGCAAGTGACAAGGCGCAGTAGAAGCAAGAGCCCTGGAGCCAGGCGTGCTGGAGACAGAGCGAAGCGGTTCCTGGGGATCGTGGGGCGCTGCAGCACTAGACTGGTGAGTCTGCACCGAGGGGCCCAGCGGGCAGATGGCCTACGCCCGACTCTTGAAGGCAGAGCTGGTGGGGCTGTGCAGAGAGAGGGGCTTGCCTGTGCGGAAAGCAACCAAGGCCCAGCTGATTACCCAGCTGGAAGATAATGACCAGCCACAGGGCCAGGATCTTGTCCCCAGGGGAAGCAGCCAGACCCCCCCTGAGAGTGTGTCAGGCTCAGAGAGGGGGAGGAGCGCTGGAACCCAACGGAGAGATGAGACAGCGTCTCCCGGGAAGCCTGCAAGCCGTAGCCCATCTAGGGCAGGGGCCAGCCCAGCGGAGCTGCGGCGGCTGGAGATCCAGCTGCGGATCAGGGAATTGGAAGTAGAGGACCGAGAGAGGGAGCGCCAGGACCGAGAGAGGGAGCGCCAAGATCGAGAGAAGGAGCGCCAAGATCGAGAGAGGCAGCGACAGCATGAGCTGGCCATGGCAGAGCGGAGAACCGGCGGGGCACCGGCTGCGCCAAGTGCGGATGGGTCCCAGGACTGCCAGACGCTTGGAGAGGCTCGTGGTGGCCCAACTGAAGGACATGGGTGACATAGACGGGTTCCTCAGTGCCTTTGAGAGGGCCTGTGGACTGCAACGGGTTCCCCCAGCTGACTGGCTGCAGGAGCTCATCCCCGCACTGAACCAGGAGGCGGCCGGAGTGCTCAGTCAGCTGGAGGACCTGCAGCCAGGGGATTACAACCGAGTCAAGGAGGCCCTGCTGCACAAGTTCGGGCTGACCCCTGAGATGTACAGGAAGAAGTTCCGGGGGGTACAGAAAGGGCCACGGGAGACCTATATGGACCTAGCCTCCCGCATGGCGCAATACTGCCGCAAGTGGGTGTCTGGAGTCGGAGCCCAGACCGCAGAGGAGCTGCTCAAGCTGGTCATGATGGAGCAGTTCTATGAAGCATGCCCACCCAAACTGAGGCTGTGGCTCAAGGACCGGAGACCAGAGAACCCCCAAGAGTCCGGGAGACTGGCGGATGAGTTCACGGAGAGCCGGTCCGGGTGTGAACGGGAGTCCGGAGAGAAAGGGAACCGCGCAGAGACCGGATCTTGGCTGAGCGACGGAGGGAGTCAACTACGGGGCGAGACCAAGGAACAGGTCGTCTGTGCCCCAGAGAACCAGCCAGGCCCTGGACAGAGACAGCCCAAAGCCTAACTTGCCAGCGCTGTGGGCAAAAAGGCCACAAGAGGGCTCAGTGCACCAGGTCCCAGGACCGGGGACTTTCCAGGGTTAACTGGCTGGGGCCGGAGGAAGGGCAGGCTGCCCCAGAGGCAGGGGCTGGCAGGCAAACCTCAGCTCAGAGAGAGGGGAAGGATGCTCAGTGCACCTCCCCTGGGAGGTCTGATTCTCAGGAGGCGGATTTCTCCGTGTACCGGGTGGGGGCAGGACGGCCCCTGCGGAGCGAGTGCCTCATACCCCTGGAGGTGGATGGTAGGAAGGTGACGGGCTTCTGGGACACGGGGGCAGAGGTGACGCTGGCCCGATCCGATATAGTGGCCCCAGAGCGGATACTACCCCACACGCAGCTGACCCTGAAGGGCATAGACGGGTCCCCGTTTAAGGTGCCTGTAGCCAGGGTGCATCTGAAATGGGGGGCGAAGGAAGGCCTCAAGGAAGTGGGGGTGCACCCGCACTTGCCCACCGAGGTGCTGATGGGGAATGACCTAGAGGAGTGGCCCCATGAATCCCAGCGGGCTCTAGTCACTACCTGGAGCCAGAGCCAGCGGGGGGCTGACAACGTGGGTCCAGGGAAGGACTCCGGGCAGCGTCCTCAGGGTCCCATCCCAGTGGACACGGGGTCCAGCCAGGCTGGGACTCCGGACCTAGGCAGAGGTGGGGAACAGGTCCCGATCCCTGCCTCAGCAGCTGAATTCCAGACTGAGGTGCAGGCAGACCCCTCCTTGCAGAGGCTGAGGGACCAGGCTGGCCTCCATGCAGCTCAGCCCCGGGGGAGAGGTGGCCAGGAGAGATTCCTGCGGGAGCGTGGGCTCCTGTTCCGTGAGTGGCTCCCCCCCAGGAAGGCGAGGGCATGGGGGGTCCAGCGGCAGCTGGTCGTCCCCCGAAAGTATCGCCTCAAGCTGCTGTATTTGGCCCACGATGTCCCCGTTGGGGGCCACCGGGGGATCCGGAGCACCCGGCTGAGGCTGCTCCAGCACTTCTATTGGCCAGGAATCTTTACAGCCGTGCAGCGGTACTGCCGGTCCTGTGACTCCTGCCAGAGGGGCGGGAAGGCCCAAGACAGGAGGAAAGCGGCTTGGGGGTCTCTACCCCAGATAGAGGACCCTCTGGGCTTGCTGAGAGAGTTATGGGAGGGGAAGACCTCCCTGGATGGAGCTTCGGGGGTGGAAGCCGCCCTGGCTGTCCAGAGAAGGCTCACTGGGCTCATGGCCCCGGCCCGAGAGACCCTGGCCAGAGATCAAGGCCAGCGGAAGGGTGGGTGTGACCCCCGAGGACAGGCCTGCGCCAGTCGCCCTGGAGCGGGGCGGCGAGTGGACAGAGGGAAGCCAGCTCATGTGGGGCCTTGCCACAGCCGGCCTGAGTCAAGGGGAGCACCCATGTCCCCGGGGCGGGTTCCCACGCAGAGGACCCGAACTTCCCTAGGTCACGAGTGGAGTGACCCTGCTCAGTTCGCTCTCGGAGGGGGGAGAACTGTGACGTAGTGGGGGTACTTGCTGGGCTGTGGTGACCCCTGCTGTCTGGAGCAAGACCCAGCAGGGAAAACCTCTCTAGGCAGAGGTAATGCCAAACTTGTTGAACCAGTGGCCAGACACCCCCCATGGAGAGGAACAAAGGAAGGTGGAATGCTGCCCTGACTGGGGGGCAGGGCTGGAAGGGAATTTAGTTAGTTACTGTGGGAGAGCATGGAGGAGAGCCTAGGAGAAGGGGCTGGAGTTTAGGGGCCCAGTCTCCCCCATCTCAAGGGGGCCTGAGGCATCCTAGCCCAGCTCTGTGACCAGACTACATCTGTGCTGTGCTGTATCCTGGAGAGGCAATAAACTTCCTCTATTCCACCGGCTGGTGAAGTCTGTTTGTGCCATTTCGGGGTGCAGGAGACGGGGAACCCCCAACGCGCCGTCACACGTTTATGCTAATGAAGAGCAGTATATTTAAAACCCCGCTTCATTAGCAATTTCGACATGCCTAATCTACATATCTCTGTCGACAGAGAGGTGTAGTCTAGACATAGCCTTAGTGTTTAATCCTTTTAATATGTGCCCAACGTTGATCTTGTATCATCCTAGTTTAAGAAAACGTCATGCAAGTACCAAGCCAAATGTGTTACATAAGGGATCAACATTTGTTACCATTACCAACCAAACTTGATACTTATTTGAAGGGATTATAAAATTAATTTGACAATGTTTATTTTACACTAGCAGAAATACCCGGCGTTGCCCCGGGAAAATATAGTAAAAGGTGCGATGAATGAACTACGTCAGTTACATTAACATAGCATATTTTATTGGGAATACTTTTTCTTTTATCATAGGGAAAGGATCTTGTAGTTGCAGTTTGTGTGACATGTTTAACAGAAGAGTCCAGCAAATGCCTATGATCAGGCGCTACTAAAAGCTAATTATGAGTGGGCCCAATTGGAGCTTTGGGGGAACTGATTTTGAGATACAGGTAGTCCCCGAGTTACGCAGATCCGACTTACGTCGGATCCGCAGTTACGAATGGGGATTTTCTCGCCCCGGAGGACTCGAGCGGCGGGACGCCTGGTCCTGCCGCCCGCCTCCTCCGGGGCGAGAAAAGCTGCTCCCCGTCTCCCTGGTCTGCTGCGGGAGCCAGCAGACCAGGGAGACGGGGAGCAAAGCGGCGCAGGACCCGGGGCCGGACCCGCGGCCGCTTCCAGATCAGCTGCAGCTAGTGCCCCCCCTCCCCCCCCCAGCAGACCAGGGAGATGTGGAGCAAAGCCCGGGGCCTGTGGTAGAGCAGGTGGGGCGCTGCCAGTTGGTCCCGCAGCACCGCTCCTTGGCGCTACTGGACCAACCCAGCAGCACCCGAGCTGCTCTACCCCAGGCGTCCCCAAGTCAGCCGCTGCTGAAACTGACCAGCGGCTGACTACAGGAAGCCCGAGGCAGAGTTGCTCTGCCCCGGGCTTCCTGGAATCAGCTGCTGATCAGTTTCAGCAGCAGCTGACTTGGGGACGCCTGGGTTTCTTAAGTTGAATCTGTATGTAAGTCAGAACTGGTGTCAAGATTCAGCGGCTGAATCTGGACGCCAGTTCCGACTTACATACAGATTCAACTTAAGAACAAACCTACAGTCCCTATCTTGTACGTAACCCGGGGACTGCCTGTATAATCTATCCAGTTATTTAAGTTAGGAAATCAGTAGTATCCATTCACAATTTTGTGTTTCTAGCTCTTACTATTTCAGAGATCTTTTGGGACAAACAAACTAACTTTCTAAAATATTTATGATACATGCATATTGATTGGCATTAATTATATTATTTTCCTTTAATTCTCCTAAAGCCCTGTATCAGCCATTCCATTGTCTTGGCAAGGAGACAGAGCTCTATAATTAGCTAGATTGTATCCTTTTAAAATATTGACACCACAGTAGCTTTCTTGTGGTCTTTTTAGAACTTCCCCAGTGCTACAAGAGTTACTGAAAATCAACAGTAATGGTCCAGTGACCTTTCTGGCCAGCTGTTTTAAAACTCTTGTATCCAAGTTGTTTGGACCTGCAGATTTATAAAATTTCTAGCTTTAATAGCTATTGTTCAGTATCCTCCTTGGAATGGAAAGTGCATTATCACATAACACAAATTCATCATTTGTTTTGCCCAGAGTACAGAACAGAAATACTTATTGACCACCTCCACCATTTCAGCGTTGCTGGCGACTGTTCTTCTGTCTCATCGAGTGTTGGACCAATTCCACTGGCCAGACACTTACTCTCTGCGGGGCAGCTTTCCCAGCCTGTTTCTGGAGGAAAATGGGTCCCTCTTGAGCTGGGAGCTAGGCGAATGAGTGGTGTCAGCCCCTGGGTCTTACTGGGGATCGGACTGTGGGCAGAATAGAAGCTGCGAACAGTCATTTGTTTCTTCCCTTTCTCTAGTTTCCTGGCAGATCTGATGGACAACTCTGAGCTGATTCGGAACGTGACCCTGTGCGGGCATCTCCACCATGGCAAGGTACAGTGAGGTCAGGGCGATGCCGAGCTGTCTGTGTTAATGGGCTGGTGCTGTGGCAGGGTTGTGCCTGTGCAGAGCTCTCGGTGCTGACTGTTTTACTAGGAGGCAAGTGGCTTGTTGGTAGTCGCTCCGAGGTGAAGGCAATGAGGCAGAAGCCAGTTTGTGCCCCAAGTTCTGCATGCTCTCGCTACTGCGCGTGTGGCCGTGTAACCCCGTACGCTCCAGCTCTGGGGAGAGTACAGTATATAGAGTCGTCTAACCGACTGGGGAGAGGGGAGCAATACCCTTACCATGGCCTTGTCACGGCTTCCCTCTGCTGTACTGCCTGCAAAACCAGGCCTGCCCCTCAAGGGCAGTCCACTCCCCGCCCCCATCCTTTGCTCTTCCTAACTCCCCCATACTCCCAATGAATAAAGAGAAGGAAAAGAAACCCCAAATGTAACTAGCCAAGCTGTGTCCATTCTGCATGTACTTGCACGCTCTGTCTCTGATCCTTCCTCTGTGTGTGAGGTTAGATCTGTTTATGTTGGTGCCCAAATAGTGGGGCCCCATCCTGAATGGGCCCATAGTAAAACTGTTAGTAAGAGGAAGGATCAGTCAGTTATTTAATCACCACTCTGATCGTTTTAGTCCTTTGAGAGATTGCTACCGCAGAGACTGCGCTTCGCTTAACACAGTTAGCCACTGCTCGGCTCCCTCCCGCGGCTCTGGTAACGTCGCAAAGATGTGATGGCCTGTCTATGTCTGTATGAGCCATAAGGTCACTTGGCTTTTTCTTGCCTTTTGATACTTTCAGACATGCTTTGTGGATTGCCTGATCGAGCAGACGCACCCGGAGATCAGGAAGCGCTACGACCAGGATGTAAGTGGAGTTTCAGTCTGTTCTGCTTATTTGGAAAGACGGGGTCAACGGGGGCCCTTACCGACATAGTGAGATTCTGTGCAGTGGGAGCAGGGACCTGTAAGCCAGGTGTCTGGCGGCTAGTCCTCGCTCTGCCATGTATTTACTGTGTTATTTACGTGGAAACAGTCCCCACTTCCTATTTAAGATCTCAAAATGTTTGATATAAAACCGGCTTGTTTCATGATGTGACCCTGAGAACTGTCTGTCTGTTTTCTGCAGCTTTGCTACACCGATATACTGTTCACAGAGCAAGAGGTAAGTGCGTCTTGAGAGAGACACTAGCTCTGGCAAACTGCACGTGAGCTGCAGAAAGTCATGAAAGAATCAGTTCTTCACTCGCAATACGTCTGTGTCTCAGAGAGGAGCCATGTTAGTCCATAGCTGCAAAAACAAGGAGTCCTGTGGCACCTTAGAAACTAACTGATTTATATGGACATGAGCTTTCATGGGTAAAAAACACTTTGTCAGATGCACGGACCTATTGTGTCTGCCGTATTGGGAGGAGAATTCATTTTGATTCACCTCACCAGTCAATCTGTAAAGTAGGGCTCTTACTGCTCCTAGTAATGACGAGCCGACCAAATCTTCTCTTCCTTCCATTACTCTTGTGTCCATGTACAACACTTTTATTTAATTATACTTGATTATTAAAGGTCTAAGTTGGTACATTCTCAGACTGAACCTGCCCTTCCGCAGCCTGGTCAGTTGTTCTTTTAGTTAAAACAACCAGATGTTTCCATGACGCTGAGGGAAACATGACCAATGTGGGCCATTGGGATCCGGTGTGTAGGTGGTAAATGTAAAGTTGGTGCTGAGGGTATCATGAGGGTGAGAGGCCAGTGAAGTCTGACGCGTGTGTACCAAGCAAGGCCAGACTGCATCATGCAGTCACATGGTAACCAAAAGCTTCAGTGGCAAAATGAACCTCCAGCCAGTCTGGGTGGCACTTGATCTGCAAGGAGGTTTGTCCCTGTGGGATTTGCCCTGATGATGATGGTTATAAACAGGGCTTGACAAAAAGATTACAACCCAGAAGAGCCGGGTTCGGACGATCTGCGCATGCGCAGAATGCACAGATCGCCGGACATCGCGGCTGGCGAGCCCTGGTTATAAAGTTAAAATCTTTACTTTTCAAGGCTGTCCCAGTGGCATAAGCAGGTTCAGTCTGTGAAGAGACAGCACAGGGCCGGGGTTATTTGCTGCTGTGGCAGTGGAGGCTGAACTCCTCAGGTCAGAACAAACGGAAATCCAGGGGGCTATGGGATCTGAGCCTTGAGACTGGCACCTTTTGACTTTTTTTTTTTTTTTTTTTCAAAGCCCGTGGTTATGTGATTGCATGTTGTTGCAAGTCGTGTCTGGGTCTCTTCTGACTGCTTTGTATTTCCATCTTGCGTTTCTTTATGCTGTGTATGGGATGAGCTCCTGTGTCGGGGCATGACCTGGTGGCAGCAGTGGGATGGGGGACAGAAGGAAGCTATTCTCCCATGTACAGCATTGCACTGGTAGTTGAGTCCAGTATTCAGGAGATTTCTCCTTCCTGAGATGTACTGGGTGTTTGTAACTGCCCGAACACATTTACTGGGTGTCTAGAGAAACAGCCGAATCCAGTATGGTAGGAGATGAGACACTGGGCTTTGGCTTGGCTGGTGAATTCTTCCGTGGCTGCCTGCCGCCTCCCCCGTCACGTTGCACTGGGATTTACTGGCTAATCCTGGCCTCCTTCTTTTCAGAGAGGGGTTGGAATCAAGAGCACCCCGGTGACTGTTGTTCTGCCAGACACGAAGGGGAAATCCTTTCTCTTCAACGTCATGGATACACCAGGTGTGTTGAGCTGATCCAGACACTAGCAATTTGCAGGCTTAGTCCTGGCAATCCTGCTTGTGAGCGCGTCTCAGGGAAGCCGGTGATGGTGTCGGTGTGCGTAGGACATGCACCTTTGAGCAGAGGCTTTCGCAGATGGGCCCCAGTTCATAAAACCTCCAGGGCTCCTGAAGGAAGGTGCATCGACACGAATAGCCAGTTACAAACATTAGCCATTGTCTACCAAAGAGAGGGTGTGGGGGGGCTTCGGAGCTAGGGCATGATGGGGTTTTGCACCAAACCAGTTCACGTTTTCTCAGATCCCGTGTCTGCCTGTCAGCCAGCTGCTCCCGCTCAGACTTTAGAAAGCGCAACGCCACTCTCCAAAGTTCCTCTTCAGAGATGACCTTGGGTTCTCAGTGATTCCATTCCAGCCCAGCAACTGAGCTTCACATCTGCCCTTCCAGCTGGCTGGTTTCTGCTTCGGAAACCGCCGCCAGCTCTAGAGAGATTTGCAGCTGGAAGTCAGCTGGTAGTTTTTGTGTGACGCTTAAGGCAGCGTAGGCTTCGGCTTGTGCTTCCTTAGCTGGACTGGGCCCTTCAGGGCTTGTGGGACTGCACATGTTGGTCACTGCCTTTTTCGAGGGCAGACATGATCACGAAGGTCTCTTACCGGCCTTGGAATCCGTGAAACTTGTTTGTGTGGGGGCTGAATCAGCAGAGGTGCCTTACGTGGCTGGGACGCAGAGGCGTGGCCAGATTCTCACGGTCTCGGCATCCAGGTTTGGGCCAGCTTTTTGTGAGACTCATGCTCAGGACTTCAGAAGAATGTGGTGCCTGCTGGTCTGAGCTCTTTTGAACGCCTGGCCCATTTGGGCAAGAAAGTGAAACGCATTCGTTCCTGCTGGGAATCCGAGCCCCACCTCTTGCTGCATGGAGTTACAGACCAGCCTGGCACGGGGCACCGGCCCTGCGCAGGACCCGCTCTCGTGTCCGAAGAGCGCTCCGTCCGCGCCAAGGAGAGACAAACCCAGGACGCCAGAAGAGGGAGGAGCATTTGCCGGGATTATGTTTGGTTGCTTCCCTGCTCCGCTTCATAACCTGCTTCCGTCACCTCTTTGAACGGACTGCTCTAATCACCACTGTTCCTCAGGCGTCTACCCAGAGCTTCGGGGCGGGAGTTGCAGTTGCAAACAGCTGGCTGGCGCAGCATGCTGCAGTCCTAAGAGTCAGCTGGCAGGTCCTTATCCACAGTGATGGCAACAGCGCCCTGGTTAGCTCCAGTGAGGTGCTTTCTCCTCCCCCTTCCCTCTAGTGCGGGGGCCTGTGGTCAGTGAGAGGTCACTAGAGTTTGGGGGGCTCCCCCCGCTAGTCCACAGCCGGGGCTCACAGGGAGCTTTGCTTTTGCTTTGAAGGCCACGTGAACTTTTCGGACGAGGTCACTGCCGGCCTTCGCATTTCGGACGGAGTGGTGCTCTTCATCGACGCGGCCGAGGGGGTAAGTGTCGGCCTCTTTGGCTGCCTGGGGCCGGGGGCGTTTCCGAATCTCTTGGCCTCCTTGACCCTGGCTTGGCTGTATCTGAAGCAGTCGGTGTGGAGCTGGCGATGGGCTCTTTGGCGGCTGGCTTAGAAAGGGAGCGTTGCCAGCCATGGCCCCTGGGTCCTGTTTTCAGGTCTGACGCTGATGCACTGTGACTGTGGACTACTCGCTTAACTGCTTTGTAGCTCCACTTCCCCCGTCTGAAACCAAGAGGGTTCTTTATCTCCGAGGTGTCGGCCGGGTGGCTTACGGGAATGCTGTTGGTTAAACGCAGCCATCTAACGTTCAGTCGCTGGGGGCTGAGCTTAGATGGCTCTGCGGGCGGCTGGCCCAGTCGAGAAGGGTCACTGCTTTGTCTGCCATGCCCCATCGAGCATGCCGTGCAGAGCTGTAGCTTGTCTGGTGATGCGCTCTGGTTGCCGCAGGTTATGCTGAACACAGAGAGGCTGATCAAGCACGCGGTGCAGGAGAGGCTGGCCGTGACCGTGTGCATTAACAAGATAGACCGGCTGATCCTGGAGCTGAAGCTCCCCCCCACGGACGCCTATTACAAGCTCCGGCACATAGTGGACGAGGTCAATGGCTTGATCAGGTACCGAGTTGTGAGGGCGCTCCCTGAGCACGGTGTCCGTGACCTGCTTAGCTCATCTTGGAGCCTGGGCTTGTGCTAAAATGCCAAGTGCCAGTCATTGCAAGTGTCCCGCGGGACGGAGAGAGGACGTCCCTGTTCTGCAGTGAGGGCAGGCGCCGGGGATGGGGGGCCAGGGCGGCTCTGGCTCTTGTGGTTTGATGGCACAAGGCCCTCGGGACTTCCTGAGAGCCTGGGCTGAGATGTGTGGAAGCTGGCCAGGGGAGGCGAGTGGCGGCTGAGTCCTCTGGGGAGAACGCTCTCCCTGGAGCATCCCGAGGCTGGGGGCCTCCTGCCAGGGTGTGGGGAGGAAGGCCCCAGCTCGCTGCTACCATGCTCTCCATGTGTGGCTCCTTAGCAGGCACCCCGAGCCTCCTCCCTTGGGAACAGCACGGGCCCTGGCAAATCCATGTTTTCAGTTGGTTCCATCCCTGCTGCGTGTGTCCTCTGCTGGCTCTCCCCCCAGTTGGCCAGGATTTCTCTTCCCTCTCAGTTTATTTCTCGTGTTTTAAAAAGAAATCCCTAGTTAATAAACTGTGGAAGACCTGTGGCTGAAGTACCTGAGCACAGAGGCCAGCTGCAGCCTTTCTCCCTGGCGTCTTAAACCTGCTGGAGTCTCTGACAGGCCTCTGGGGCAGGGCAGCGTTCCTCCGGGTCCTGGGTCGGGTTCGCTGCCGGTGTCTCCGTGATGATCGCTCCCGTCTCGCCCCAGCGCTCTGTACTAACAGCTGTCTCTGTTGCAGCATGTATTCCACCGACGAGAACCTGATCCTGTCTCCTCTGCTGGGGAACGTCTGCTTCTCCAGCTCCCAGTACAGCATCTGCTTCACCCTGGGCTCCTTTGCCAAGATTTATGCGGACACGTTCGGTACGACTCCGCCAGCAGCCGCTCACACCAGCCGCTCCAGGCCTGTTCATTCGGCGGAGCCCGTTCAAGTGCTCGCGGCAGCTCGGGCCTCCGCTGCGCCCGTGGGCACGTCTCTGCCAGCACGTTGGCGTTGAATCGTTGCAGCCCCGAGTGTGGCTTTTCCTCACCCGCACGCTCTGGTGGTGGAGGAAACAGGAGCCCCAGTGGGGAACGTTGTTCGTGGATCGGTGTTTTGTCCTGTAGTTCTCTACCCTGTAAATATTGGAGTGGTTGGGAGCCGCTGTGGTGTGTACGGCTACAGCGAGAGTCCCACGTCGCTCTTGCGGATCCAGGGTTGCATGGCTGTTGCACGCTGCATGGGTCAGCGCTGAAAGGGTTAAGGATCTGTCTGCCTGGCTGAGGAAAGGCCTGATCTCTGGAGCTGAGGCTCAGCTGTCCTGGGGCTGACAGATGTGCGGGGGCCTCGTCCTCTCGGTGCCCCTGGATCTTTATGTAACCGCCTGTCCGGGCTGTGGCTTGAGTCCCTGCTCCCTTGGTGCCGCCTGCGGCAATGTCTGCCTGGGCAGAGCAGGCGGTGAAGGACGAGCCCTGTGCTTTCGGCAGTGGCCTGGCCAGCCAGCACTTGGCAAGCCCCGGGGTTGCAGTTGGCATAGAGGAGGGGTTGCCAGGCCGCTGGCCCCGCTTTGGGGAAGGGCATGAAAAGCTGCCTTCAGCGATCGGGGGCCGTCGCTCTCATGCCCCACAAGGAGCAGTGAACAAGGCCTCTGCATCGTGGCTCCCTTGGTGCCCGGCCTGAGGTTCCCCAGCTCCGTGGGGAAGGTGCGCTGAAGGGCTGTGCTCGTAGTGGGCGGGCGCTGATGTCTGTCACTCGTAACCCCACCGTGACCCAAAATCTAGAGCAGCAGGCCAGCCTGTTCCCGGACGTCTGAGGAGGGATGGTGATGTGTGGTCCTGGTCCGAGATCTCAGAGCGAGGGCCGGGGGTAGAGGGGCCACTGAGGGATGCACTGAGCCTGGGCTGGGGAGTTCTGGGGCCCCTTGGAGCTGAACAGGCTGCCTGGGCCCTGACTTGGGACTGGGTGTGGTGCCCCCTCTCGCATTGCCCCTGCGTGGCGCTCCAGGCTGGCGCTGAGGCGTTCAGGGAAGGGTTGGAGTCAGCTCATCTTGCTCTGCAGCTGCCTGAATTTCAGCTGTCAGCCAGGACCCTGCCCCCGCCCTGCGCCGACCCAGGGCGCTGTCGTGCGCCGGGCGAGGCGAGAGCTGAGGTCCTTTCCTTGTCCCCTGCAGGAGACATCAACTACCAGGAGTTTGCAAAGCGGCTGTGGGGCGACATCTACTTCAACCCCAAGACGTACGTAGCGTTTTCCTCAGCTTTGTTACTGCCAAGCAGCTGCGGCCCCTCCCGTAGAACAGCAGAGGAGCTGGCGGGGGCTGAGCTGAGCCTCTCCACTACTGCTGTGACTCCACGTCGCTGGCCGTCCTGCCGGCTGGGGCGCACTGGTTGTGTTCCTGTGCGTAGGTAGCCATGGGCTAACCCCGGGCCATAGACGTGCCCCCTCGCACTCCCTGGATGCTGCAGAGGGATTCCGGAGGGAAGGCACGTGGCCAGACTTCCCGCTTTGAGTGATTGCGGGGTGGGGACCCCCAGTCCTTGCCAAATAGCCTGAGGGTGCCGCTTTGTGTGTTGTGCACAGAGCTTCCCAGGACGGGACAGGTGAGATCCCCGGCCCAGCAGACCTTACCCTCTGTGTCAGGGCCCAGAAGGGAAGGGGGGAGCCGGATCCCCGGGCGCGTGGGGCTAGCGCTCCCATCACAGGGTACCCATCACGGTGCTTTCCATCCACCTTTCCTCTTGGCTTCATGCAGACGCAAGTTCACTAAAAAGGCGCCGACCAGCAGTTCCCAGCGGAGCTTCGTGGAGTTTGTCCTGGAACCTCTGTACAAGATCCTGGCTCAGGTACGTGCTCGCTCGCCCGTTGCTCTGGCGTGAGCGCCGGGCCTCGTGTGACGGCGCATCGGGGACCCCCGAGCCTGCCCCCGTCCGCAGCAAGATGGATCCGCCAGCCAGTAGAGTAGGGAGGGTTCATTGCTTCTCCGAGATAGAGCCCAGCTCGGATTTGATGTGGACATTGGAGTAAGGGGCAGGCAGCCGCAGACCCCGTGGGGCAGGGTCCACAGGCCCCTGAACCCCCAGTACCGGATTTAGTCTCTTCTCATGTTTGCCCAGCCAAGACTGCCCCCCTCTCAGCCCCGGGCCATTGACTCTCCGCAGCGACACCCCCCTCCTCCCCCAGCTGGGCTGTGCTTACAGACACCGGCCAGTAGGGGTCACCCACAGCCCAACAGCAACCAGCGTGGACCCAGGGCCACAAGAGCGTACAGCCCCCTCCCTCTTCTCCCCCCTCCCCGTACATCACCCCAGGTAACTCTGCCTGTGCTGTTGGGAGTTAGAAGCTTTCCCCGCCCTGGACGCCAGGTGGGTCTGCGCCTGAGACCTGCCAGCTGGGAACGTGCCACAGTCAGAGACCTGCCCTGCCCTGCCCTGCCCTGCCCCGCCCCTGTGCTGCTCCTCGTTCCAAGCGCGCCGGGAGCTCTCCGCAGCGGGGCCTGCGCCCGGGCCCTGGCTCCAGTGACCGCCAGCGACTCAGCTGCAGGCTGCCCTGCCGCTTTCCCGGCTCTGGCCCCAGCGCCCCCAGGGTAGAGGGCCAGGGGTTGGCCTGCAGGACGCCCCCCTTCACATCGATGGCCAGGGCCGTGTGCCGGGCTGGGATGTACCATTGCCTGCCCGCGGGGGCGCCGGGCTGGGATGTACCATTGCCTGCCCGCGGGAGCGGGGGTCTCTCGTTAACGGTGGCATGGCGCGTGCCGTCCCCCAGGTGGTTGGCGATGTGGACACCACCCTCCCCCGCACGCTGGATGAGCTCGGCATCCACCTGACCAAAGAGGAGCTGAAGCTGAACATCCGGCCCCTGCTAAGGCTGGTCTGCAAGAAGTTCTTTGGGGAGTTCACGGGTAAGTCCTGCCCCTGCCCTGGCTGCGGGAGCCGGTGCGGCGGGCACGGGGCTGGGCTGCGTTTCCTGCGGTGCTGCTAGTTGCCGGGCAGGCTGCCTGTTTCGGCGCCTGCCCCTGGGTTTAAGACCCATTGTAGGTCTTGGCCTTTGCACTAAGCTCAGGGGCTGACTTTCCCTTGGGAGGCAGGAGCTCTGGTGTCGTTTCCTGGCACACGCTGTATGGGACAGTGACTTGCACTGGCCTTGAAGTCCCTGGTCTCTGCTGTTAGCGTGTACTCAAGGGCTGCCCCGAGTGCCCAGCTGGGCCGTGAGAGGCCAGCAGGAGGGCTCCACGTGAGGGTCTCGGACCCTGCGCCCTTTGCTGGCTGCACGGTGCGTCCTTTGGCAGTTCTGCTGTAAGCCGCCTGCTCCCACGTGAGCGGAGTCGCCCAGAACTGGCCCCTCAGGTCAGGGCGCCGGGTGTTGTTCAAGCCCCTTCGGCCTGTCCTGGATTCCTGCCCTTGCAGCGTTTTCATGAGGCTCTGCTCTCCCAGGCTTCGTGGACATGTGTGTGCAGCACATTCCCTCCCCAAAGGTGGGCGCCAAGACCAAAATCGAGCACAGCTACACCGGCGGCGTCGACTCAGACCTGGGCGAGGCCATGAGCGAGTGTGACCCTGACGTAAGGCCCCTTGCGCTTCCGCGAGGTCTGCGAGCGCGGCACAGGGCGGTCGAGAGGCCCCTCCTGGTGACAGCCAGCAGCGTTCCACCATCCCTCCGCTCCAGGGGTGCAGCAGCCTGCCGGGGCAGCCCGAGAGGGGTGGTTCTTGGGGACAGGGCAGGGGAAGCAGAGCTGGGGACAGAGCTCACCACAGCTGGCAGCTGCACTGTGACGTGTGGCTCTGGGGGCCTGTGGTGGGCGACGGTTTGGCCATGTTAGAGGAAGGTTTGGCCATGTTTCTCGGCATGAAAATCAGCCTGGGGGAGTGTCAAGGCTGTTCCCCACTCTAGCATGATGAATGCAGTAGTGAGGGCCCGCACAAGCAACCCCAAAAGCTGATCTCTGCAGGCTTTGGTACAAAAACTGCCCCCAAAATCCTAACACCCGGACTTTGGGAAATAAAAAACCCGCTGCCTCCACCCAAGTATCACAAGAAAAACCAGGGAAGAGGTCACTTGGGAACCTCAGCCCTAAAGTAAAACCGGGATCCGAAAATTAACCAATACCAGGTTCAGTAAAAAAGAACGAACTTTTTGTTTCTGCCATGGGCCAAAACTTAGTTCCAAAAGAGGGGAAAACCCCTTTTCTAACAGCACAGATCTCGGATCCAACAATCAAACCTGACGGCTTCTAGACTTACCCTACTCACACATTATGAAGAGTCTTTTTCTTGGAGAGAGACAGGTCTTCTGTCGCCCTCGGTGTCTGGAGAGCAAACCAGCTCAGAGACCGTTTGAAATCCCTACCTGCATTCCTATTGGCTGACCCCTACCTGCATTCCTATTGGCTGACCCCTACCTGGCTAGGTACAGGGGACATAGTTAACCCCTCAGTCCCCAGGCTTCGTGGTTATGACAGGGAGCCTGAGCAGAACAGGAGCCTTTTGCACAGAAGGGATCCTGCTGGAGCCAGGGCCAGGCAGCAGCTCGGGAAGGGAAGAGCTGGCCTGTAAGAGTCGAGTCCCCTTAGACTGCTGAGGGAGGGGGAGGGGGGCGCCTCGGCCCGTGTAGGGTCTGAAATTAGTCCCACGAGTGGAGTTTTGCCAGGCCCGATGGCCGTGAGACCCGGGCAGGCCTGGCTCGGAGAGGTGGGGCCTCCAGCCGCACAGAAATTCCAGCACCGGGTCTCTGCTAACGAGGGTCCGGGCAGTTCAGCAGGTGGCGTCCTTCTGGCCCCCTCCCGCCCGCGCTTTTGGAAGTGGTGCCCTTGGGGAGGGGCCGGGCCCGAACGCCTCGGCCGGGTCTGGGATCTCGCCATGCAGCTACAGGCGGCCACCCTGGGCCCACGGGAAGAAATCCGCACTCGGCCTCCGTCACTGGAGGACGCGGGTGACCCTCTCCAGGGGCTGGCCAAGGGGGAGGGAGAGAACCGAGCGCCCAGAACGGCTTGTCCCTCGTGCTGCGAGCGGGTGCGGTCGCTTCCCTGCAGGGGCGTTCTTGGGGGTGACTTTGGATTCTCTTTGGGGGCAGGGCCCGCTGATGTGCCACACCACGAAAATGTACAGCACGGACGACGGCGTCCAGTTCCACGCCTTTGGCAGAGTGCTGAGCGGGACCATCCACGCCGGGCAGCCTGTCAAGGTGCTGGGAGAAAACTACACCTTGGAGGACGAAGAGGATTCGCAGATCTGCACTGTGGGTCGGCTGTGGATCTCGGTGGCAAGGTACCGGGGGGCAGACACACCTCGCAGGAGGTGCCTCTGGGAGCCCCCACACTCGTTGCTCCTGCTGTCACGCTCCAGGCTGGGGGGGCGGGGCACATTTACTGGCATGAAAAGCCCCAGATTGGCCAGGATTGGGGCATGTTGAGGTCACCAAGTGGATCTGAAGTCCCGCTGAGCCCAGAGAATCACCATGGAGCTGGAAGAGACCTCAGGAGGCCATCAAGTCCAGCCCCCTGCTCTAGGCAGGACCAATCCCAACTAAATCAACCCAGCCAGGGATTTGTCAAGCCGAGACTTAAACACCCCTAGGGATGGAGACTCCACTACTGCCCTAGGGAACCCATCCCAGTGCTTCACCCCCCCTCTTAGTTTTTCCTAAGATCCAACCTGGACCTCTCCCCCCACAACTTGAGCCCATTGCTCCTTGTCCTGCCGCGTGAGAGCTTGCAAGGGGAGGGTGCGTGCCGTGCAGCGGGACCTGGAGGTGCGTTGCCGTTCTCTCGTCGCTGGCAGATCAGCGGGGCCCAGGCTTCTCCGCCGCATGCGACCTTGTTTGGCGACGCATCCTCCAAATACGCACCTGCCAGCGCGGCACCACCGCCCGCATCCTGGCCCGTGCAGGGGGGTGACCTGGGGCTGTGGGGAGAGTGGAGAGCCAGGGTGTCGGGGCTGGGCCCAGCATCGATCGCAGCATCGCTCAGGCCAAACCCACGTGGGGCTGGGACCCCCACGTAGCCGGTCGCTGTCGCTGGGAGCCAGGACAAGGCCCAGCACGTTCGCTCTGCAGCCTTCTCCCCGCCAGGGATGTTAGCGGGTAGCCGAGTGGAGCATCGACTGCTCCCCCCTCCCCCCCACCTCTCACAGGCAGCGGGGGGTCAGAGGAGGCAGCTGGGTCCCCCTGTGGACAGGAGCTGCTGCCCCCAAGCAGCCCCCGTTTGCAGCAGCCCAGGCTGGCCACGTGCAGGGGCTGCTGGACCTGGTGCGAGCTGTGCAGAGCCGCAGCGCAGGTGGCTCCCAGAGCTGGCACAAGCCATGACAGCCGGCTCCTGGGGCTGCCCCCGCTGCGGCTCTGTGGAGCGGCCCTTCGCCGCTATTCGTGTAGTGAAAACCAATTGTATCGACTAGCCGGAGAACCACAATTTAAAATCCTTCCCCCCCTTGGGACCAGGGGAAGGGCAGGCCTGCCCAGGCTGGGCCAGCGGTGGGTCCGTCCTGCCCTAGGCATGATAGCCCATCTGGAGCCTTATCCACGGTGTCTGAGTGTGGGAGTTGTTGCCACAGGAGAGGGATTTGAAGGGGCGGACGGCCAGGCCCCTGCTCAGCTCCAGGGCGTGTCCCGCAGGCTGTGATCCGAGGAGGGCGGCTGGCCGGAGCCTGGCGAGGCGCTGTGGGTGGTGCCTGGCAGGCCTAACGGGCGGGCTGCCCCGCTCTGATTTCAGATACCACATCGAGGTGAACCGGGTCCCTGCTGGCAATTGGGTCCTGATCGAGGGGGTGGACCAGCCCATCGTGAAGACAGCAACCGTCACAGAGCCGCGAGGCAACGAGGAGGTACCGTGTGTGCCAGGGGGTGCCTGGGGAGACGAACGTCCCGGGCTGGCTGGCTTGGTCAGGCTGAGGGGCAGCCCCGTTGTGCCTGGATGTGTCTGTCGACCCACAGACCCAGCAGGAATGCAGCTGGCCCGTCGGCCTGCTCCGCGGGGGTGGGTGGCGTGTGCCGGGGCCGGCCCACAAAGTGGGGATTTCCCTGGGCTCCGAATCTCAGCGATTGTTCTAATTTGGCTTCAGGCTCAGATCTTCCGGCCGCTGAAGTTCAACACCACGTCTGTCATCAAAATAGCTGTGGAGCCAGTCAACCCTTCGGAGCTCCCGAAAATGCTGGACGGCCTGCGGAAGGTCAACAAGAGCTACCCGTCGCTCACCACCAAGGTGCGTGGCTGGGCGGAGCCGGGGCGGTGCCCTTGGCCGCGGTGCTCTTCCCTCCTCCCCTCCCCGCTCGGCCTGGTGTAGCCCACACCTTACCCGGTCCAGCCCCGCCCGCTGCTGGCTTTGCCGAACCCGCCACTGGGAGTCTGCAGGGATTAGCCGCCCCGGATCCTTCCGGAGCGAACCCTGGGCCGTTCCCTAGAGCACCTTCGGCGCTAGGCCTGAGGGTTCCCACAGACCCTGGGGGCGGAGTAACTGCTCCCTCCGGCCGGGCAGCTCTAAGCACGCCCTGCATGGCCCTTGCTGGCAGCATAGGGCGGGGGCTGCTCTCCCTGCCCAGCAAGCCAGTCGCTTGTCTTGTCTAGGAGCTGGGAACTTCCCCCTAGGTTCTCTGGCTGTCCCTTGGCCTTGTGGATGAGGCTGGGTCAGAGGGACTGCCCCACCCTGCCCTGCCCCACCCCGCCCCCAAGCAGCTGGGGCATCTGCTCTGGTGTTGCAGGTGGAGGAATCGGGGGAGCACGTGATCCTGGGAACGGGGGAGCTGTACCTGGACTGCGTGATGCACGACTTGCGGAAGATGTATTCAGAGATCGATATCAAGGTGAGGAGGGGAACCGAGCCTTTCCTGCCGTCTGTGCTGGGGTATGTTAAAGGGGCCTCCTCTCCCTCGGCTGCAGCCCAGGCTCGCTGCTCCGCCGGGTGTCATGACGGCAGCTCCGGAGGTGCAGGGACGGCTGCTGAAAGCGACTCCGTGCGGCTGTCCCTGCCTGGCTTTGGGAGCGTGGCCGAGCCGCTCGCCGTGTGCACTGCCGGCTTGGCGCAGGGTGGCACTGGGGCGGCCGGAGGCCCTCGGGTGCTAGGCAGCGGCGAAGGGTGCATGCCGGTTGCTCCTTTCCAGGGCCTGCAGTGTGATGGGGAGAAGTGACCCTTGAGGCCGGCAGATGCATCGCTCCGGGCCAGCCCCGGGCATCTCCCCGGCTCCTGAGCTTTGCCGTTTTTCCCCCAAGAGGCCGGGGAATCCTGCGTTTCCACTGCAGGAGTTGCTGCTCGGCCAAGGGCCGGCTCCAGGCGCGCTTCCTGCAGCAGCTCTCGAGTGCCCTGCAGGCTGCCGTGCAGCTCGCTCTGCCATCCGGGGAGCCGGCAGCTCGCAGGCAGAGCCAGAGGTGTAGGTTGGGCAGCTGCCCCCGCAGCCGGGGCCTGCGGACGGCCATGGGCCCCCTGCATCACCGCGAGCTCCCCTCTGCTCTGGTGTCGCTGGGGGCCAGGCTGAGCCGGCTGCCGAGGTGACCCCGGGAGAGCTCGGCCCCAGAGCTCGGCAGAGTCCCCGTGAGCTGGGTGCAGAGCGGCTCGCTGAGCACGTTGGGGGAGGAGGATTTCATGGAGCTGCAGCACAGCGACACGAGGGGCGTTTGCTGCGGGATTTGGCCCCGTGATGCTGCAGCGCTCATGGGGCCTGCGTACAACCTAGGGCCCCCGCCCCGGCTGCAGGAGCCTCGGGGCACGGTCAAGTTGGAATTGACAATTTCACGCCCTGTTTTCGGAGCCCCCAGTGGCCTCGGTCGAATTTCCTGGGTGTAAATGCTTCCTCTCCCGTGCTGCTGAGAGAGACCCGCAGCTGTCCAGGCGGCCAGGCTTGCTGACGGGTGGGCGCTGACTCGACACCCGGGGCTGGGCACAAAGGAAGCATGGAAGGGAACAGGCGCCTGAGTTTTCCCTCCTTGCTTTCGGTCACTGTGGTCTCTGGCCTTCCGGTAACCGTGGGAGGTTTAAAAGGCTTCAGACAGCGCCTGTCTCAAAGCCAAGGCTGGTTGTGACGTTGAAAAAAGGTCACGCGCTGCTCTTGTTGCTCTTAAAGGTTGCTGATCCGGTTGTGACGTTCTGTGAGACTGTTGTGGAAACCTCCTCCCTGAAGTGTTTTGCTGAGACGCCCAATAAGAAGTACGTCTGGGTGACGGTCGTCCAGCTCTGGACTGGTGTCCCTTCCCCAGCCCCTCTCCGGCGTGGGTAGGGCACATCCCACACCAGCCCGGCTCCTTGCCCTTCCTTTGCACGCCCAGCTGGCCGGTGTGGGAGGTGGCGTGCAGCGCCAGACGGCCGGGCCTGTGATCTGGCCTGGCAGCCCCGTGTTTCCAGCCCTCTGCAGCGCAGGAGGGGCAGCCCTGCCCTCCCCAGAGGCTGAGCAGAAAGGGACCCAGCTGGACTCGAGCTGGTTCAGAGGCTGGTTCCCAGCGTCCAGGGCTCGCTCTCATGTCATCCACTAACCTGCCTGCTGGACTCCAGGCCCTGCCTTTCCCCCGGCCGGCCCGAGTCTCCTGCTTGCCAGAGCGCCTCAGAAACAGGCAGCAAAGGGACACGCGGGCGAGGCCGCGCTCCAGGGCACCCTGCCCGCGCAGCTGTTGAGAACTGGGCTTCCTCCCCCCCGCCCTGTCTCTGGGCTCCTCGGCCCCTTGCCCGGCTGCTGCCCGCTGATGGCGTCAATCCTCCCCGCGCAGGAACAAGATCACGATGATTGCGGAGCCCCTGGAGAAGGGGCTTGCGGAGGACATTGAGAACGAGGTGGTGCAGATCAGCTGGAACAGGTGTGGCTGGTTGGGGGGGGCCGACTACGCCCAGTGCTGCCCTTTGCACGCAGGAGTGAGGGCGGGCGGTGGCCAGGAAGGAGCCTCTGGGACTCTCAGCATCAGCCTGGTCCCCGAGGAAGAGGCCTCTGACAGGGATGGGGTCTGTAAATGTCGTGGCCACTGCAGTGATTCCTGGGGTGCCCCATGGCCCCCCTTGGCCAGGGGTACGTGGCCTCACCAGGAGGCCGTGTGGGGAGAGCCTAGAAGGCACCTGGCTGCCCCACAGGGCCCCCCAGCCCCATCCCTCCATTCCCTCAGGGAGCGGGGGAAGCCACCTAGGACTGCCCCCTCCCCCCCGCCCTTAGCCATCAGGAGCAGGGGAAGCTCTCCCAGAAGTGAGGGAAATCCCCTGGCTCTCCCCTACGTCCGAGGCTTCCTCAGCCCCCTCACCCACCCCCACCCCGAGTGTTTCTTCCCAGCTTCTGCCACTGGAGCGGGATCCAGCTGCCCCAGCTTGGCCCTGTCCCTTCCCAGGAGTGGGACCGCCTTGGCAGCTTCACGGCTCACCAAAAGGAATGGAGGCTGCCCCCAACTTCTTGCCCCAGCTCCCAGCGAGAAGCAGGGTCCAGCCTCCCATCTCTGTCTCTCTTGTCAGTTTCACAGCTCCTACCTTGAAACTGACAAGACAGGGTGTCTGCAGACACTGTGGGGCCCTAACCTCCCCCCAGCCTTATGCCACTCACGGAGGTGGCGCTGCGATGTGGCTGCAGCTGACAGGGGGAGGGAGGCTGCTGTGTAGACACTGACATAATCAGGTTGCCATAAGCTGCCTTACGTGGACCTGGCTGTAGCGCAGTGAGCCCCAGAGCCGGGGGAGCTGGGAGGCTGCTTCCTGCCTGTGCGGCTCTGCCCGGGAGCCAGGAACGGGCTCATGTTCTGCTCTGTTCCCTTCCCATCAGGAAGAAGCTGGGCGAGTTCTTCCAGACCAAGTATGACTGGGATTTGCTGGCTGCCCGCTCCATCTGGGCCTTTGGGCCAGATGCCACCGGCCCAAACATTCTGGTGGACGACACACTGCCCTCAGAGGTGAGAGCGGCCGCGCCGGGGAAGGAAGCCGGCTGGGAGGCTGGGACGACCTGGGGCAGCGTTTCCCCCTGCGGTGGGAGGCGGCACCTTTCCCAGGCTGTGGCAGGAGGGGTGTGGAGCTGTACCTGGGCCAGAGAGAGGGTTTACTGGCTAGAACGGGCTGACAGGGCTTCTCTGGGCTAGTCCCTGCTTTGCCTTGGCTTCGGGTCCAGCCGTTTGTACAGGGGTGGGTTAGATATGGCCCATTGGCCCGATTCAGCCAGAAAAGGGCCTATGGGAGCTGATAGTCCCTGCCCCCCGCAAAATCTATGTGCAAAGACACTCCCCCTCTCCCCCCCTCCCCCCCACACACACTCACACAGCACAGAGAGCCACATGGCACAGAGCAGTCGGGGGCTGCTGGCTGGGAGCTGCTTAAGTAAGTGTCCCCCCACCAGAGCCTGCCTCTGGCACCGCACCCCCTCCCACACCGCAACTCCCTCCCAGACCCTAAACCCCCTCTCGCACCCCTCCCCCAGGCCAGAATCCTCTCCTGCATCGATACCCCCTCCTGGACCCTGCATCTCAATCCCTGCTCCAGGTCACAACCCCTCCACCCTCTCTCCTGCACCCAGCCTCCTACCCCGAGCTCCTTTCTGCACCCAGCCTCTGTCCCAGGCCCCCCACCCCTCCATACAAAAGTGCAGCCCTTGACCACTTACCAAATGTTGGAGCAGCCTCCATCTAGAGTGACTGCCTGCGCCATAGTTAAGACACTGACTCAGTGCCTGGGGCCCAAGTCCTGCGACTTTGATTTATGGATCGAGGGTCCTTGGGTCGATTGTGCCGGGGTCGAAGGAGGAGAAGCTGCCTGGTGCTGGGAGGGCCCTGTGCATGCAGAGCGGTGCTGCTGCTCTGGGAACGCGCTCTGCCCCTGCCGCAGGGCTGACTGGCCGCATCTCTTCCCGGCAGGTGGATAAAGCCCTGCTGGGCTCCGTGAAGGACAGCATCGTGCAGGGCTTCCAGTGGGGCACCCGGGAAGGGCCCCTCTGTGACGAATGTAAGTACAAGACCGTGGGCAGCTGTGAATAAAACAAGAACCAGTTAACCTGGCTGCCAAATGTCAGGAGAGTTATGAAAGGCCAAGTCCATGGTTATGCCCCAGGCAAAAGGCCAGCTCTGCTTTAACCACCAGGAGTGTTGCTGTTCAAACATGTTGGACTAGGTATCAGGCAGTGCAGAAAAGGCAGAAGCAGTCAATACATATTTCTGGTCAGATGTCATTCATGCTGCTGAAATACATTCCATTCCAAAAGTACCTGGGAAAGAGCAGCTACTGGGGCTAGTCATTGTTAAACCAGCAGAACCGGAGAACTTGCCTCCAAGAGTTTGAAAAGAGCTGGCCAAGGGGAACGTTAAGCGTGACTTGGTCACAGTCTGTAAGTACAGGCAGCTTTGACCAGCCCAGTAGCAGTCTAGAGCAGGGCCACAGCACATGCCGAGGGCTGCAACTTAAGTGTGGTTGCAAATAGCTTCTTTCACACTGACGGGCATGAATACAAAGATTAAGGCAAGACCCACAACACGCAGGCCCCATCTACGTCCGTTCTGCTGAGATTAGTAAAATGCACCATTACCCCGATTTCCACCCGTATGGCTGCACTTGTAATGAGCAGTGACAGGCCAGGAATTCTAATCGACTGCTTTTTTGTTTTGGCTCCCACCTGCGAGCGGGGTGTTGAGCCCCCTGTAACTCCAAACGGCGCCGCGGGCCGCGCACAGACGGGCGGGGTGTTGAGCCCCCTGTAACCCCAAACGGCGCCGCGGGCCACACACAGACGGGCGGGGTGTTGAGCCCCCTGTAACCCAAACGGCGCCGCGGGCCGCACACAGACGGGCGGGGTGTTGAGCCCCCTGTAACCCAAACGGCGCCGCGGGCCGCACACAGACGGGCGGGGTGTTGAGCCCCCTGTAACCCAAACGGCGCCGCGGGCCGCACACAGACGGGCGGGGTGTTGAGCCCCGTGTAACCCCAAACGGCGCCGCGGGCCGCACACAGACGGGCGGGGTGTTGAGCCCCCTGTAACCCCAAACGGCGCCGCGGGCCGCACACAGACGGGCGGGGTGTTGAGCCCCCTGTAACCCCAAACGGCGCCGCGGGCCGCACACAGACGGGCGGGGTGTTGAGCCCCCTGTAACCCCAAACGGCGCCGCGGGCCGCACACAGACGGGCGGGGTGTTGAGCCCCCTGTAACCCCAAACGGCGCCGCGGGCCGCACACAGACGGGCGGGGTGTTGAGCCCCCTGTAACCCCAAACGGCGCCGCGGGCCGCACACAGACGGGCGGGGTGTTGAGTAGCCCTGGTCTAGCAGACAGAACAGGGTCCGACTGAAGTTGAAGCGAGACCAGGGTACACTAGAAAGTGGGTTCTTCCTCACTGGCTGCTTGTCCGTGTAGACGGGCTGTTTGCCTGAGACGTGCCAACAGGACTCACTGCAGAGCCACCCTGTGGCCGTGTCGCAGGAACTCGGGGATCGCAGAGGTCCCTTCTGGCCTTCAGTCTGTGGGACTCTCCCGCGATGCTGAGGGGTGTCCCCCCCCCGGGCTGGGTGGCTGGGCGAGCTCTGCCGGGCGCGGCTGGGGCTGGTCTCTGAAAGGATTTCACGGGGCTTCCTGTTCTCGCCGGCTCTCCCCCGCAGTGATCCGCAACGTGAAGTTCAAGATCCTGGATGCTGTGATTGCGCAGGAGCCGCTGCACCGGGGCGGGGGGCAGATTATCCCCACCGCCCGCAGGGTCGTGTACTCCGCCTTCCTCATGGTACGTGGCCTGTGAATTCCTGTCCTGAGCCCCGGGGTCCGGGCTGCGCCCAGTGTGCGTGGGAAGTGGCGGGAGCTGCGTCTCCGGGCCCATCGCTCGGGGAGGGGGCTCCCTCTGCGGCAGAACAGCCCCGCAGCCCCACAAGGCTCCGTTGACCCGCTGCCGAGTCTGGGCCTTCCCTTGCGCGCCCGCAGGGTCCTGTGTGCTGCCTCCAGGCCTGCGGGAGCACCCGGGGCCTGGGCTCTTATTTCCCTTCCTCCTGCAGGCCACGCCGCGGCTGATGGAGCCGTACTACTTTGTGGAGGTGCAGGCGCCTGCGGATTGCGTGTCTGCCGTGTACACCGTGCTGGCCCGGCGGAGGTGAGCGCAGCGGGATTGCCTGGAACCTCTGGCGGGTCTGGGGCAGGGTGTCCCGGGGAGCCCCCGCTCCAGCCCTGGGGGCGCTGCTGATCGAACTCAGCCCTGTCCCCGTGGCGCTCGTGCACGGCCGCAGAGGGGACGCTCCACGGATTGTGCCTCCGGCGCACGGGGGAGCACTAATTCTTTGTGCCGCTTCCACAGGGGTCATGTGACTCAGGATGCGCCAATCCCAGGCTCCCCCCTTTACACCATCAAAGCCTTTATCCCGGCCATCGACTCGTTTGGGTTCGAGACCGACCTGAGGACTCACACGCAGGGCCAGGCGTTCTCCCTGTCTGTCTTCCACCACTGGCAGGTGAGTTCTGCAGCCACGGGAGGTGGGGGGGGTTGTCTTTAAGGCCCTTGTCCCGGTGGCCGTGCTGTGTCCCCGGAGCCACAGGACTGGGGTTGGGGAGGGGCCTCTGCTTCCTTCCTGTGTGCTAGTGGCACATGACTGCTGCTGGCCACGGGCTCCGTTTGCGCGCAGGAGAGTGTCCAGACTGCGTGGGCGGCGGGCGCGCTGGAAAGGAAGCTGAGAGCCGTCTGTAGAATGGCCACCGGGCACCTGCGCTCTGTCTCCTTCCCCCGTTGCCCGTCCCCGCACAGCTTTCGGCACAAGAGCTCTTGCGCCAAGAGGAGTTTTTCCTCCTCGGCGGGGGATCCTACGCCGGGAACCCCTCTTCCGCCGCTTCACTTGCGCAAAAACGCACTTGAGGTGTGGACGTTCTGCAGGTTTTCCCCCAAAAACTCTGCAGTGAGGACCTAGCCTCGGGGGCCTGCCGCCCTGACAGGAAGCTGCCTCAGTGGCACCTCCAGCCCTTCTACTCAGGGAGCAAGAAAAGCAGGAGCTGGGATCCGGGGTTCAGCAGGGCGGGCGCCGGTCCAGCTCCGCCGCTAACTGCTGCAGAGTCCATGTCGGTGCTCGCTGACAGGGCCGGCTGAGCTGGGGCGTCGGACCCTGCTGGCTCCGGGCACCTCGGACGCTGCCCTGCGAGGCTCGACTGCCATTCCTGAGGCAGCCGTGTCTGCACCGACGGGTCCATGCGCGCTCCGGAAGGGGCTGGGGGCTGGGCCCTGGGCTTGGCGACGGGCGGCACCGTGTGTCAGAAAACAAAACCCTCCCGGGTCTGATGGGCACTGTGCACTGGCCTGTGGGGCCCTTCCACGCTGCGTGGGCGCCCGAGCTCGGCCCAGTGCGTCTCCCAGCCCCTCTGCTGTAGCGCCCAAGCCGGGCCTGGCCCGTGCAGCCAGGCTACCCTGGCGGGGGACAGCCAGGGGCAGGAGTGGGGCAGGCCAGCAGGGGCCGGGTGCCTGCCCCACACGGGACCGGGCAGACTGGCTGCCTGGGGCACTTTGAGGGCTCAGCCCAAGTTGCTCCAGTTGAGGCTCCCAGCGGCTCCACTCTCCCCTGCTGACTCCATGCCCGTTTCAGATCGTGCCTGGAGACCCCTTGGACAAGAGCATCGTCATCCGGCCCTTGGAGCCCCAGCCGGCACCGCACCTGGCCAGGGAGTTCATGATCAAGACCAGGCGCAGGAAGGTAAGGCCAGCAGCCGCCGCGCCACAGTGCAGCCTCCCCCCCCCCCCCGTGCACGGGTCACTCGGCCTGTGTACCCTGGTGCCCGCTGTGCCGTGGGCTGGGTGCGCTGCCTGGCGCCTCGCACGGTGACTCCCCTCCCCTGCCGTGCCGTGCGCTGCCTGGCGCCTCGCACGGTGACTCCCCTCCCCTGCCGTGCCGTGCGCTGCCTGGCGCCTCGCACGGTGACTCCCCTCCCCTGCCGTGCCGTGCGCTGCCTGGCGCCTCGCACGGTGACTCCCCTCCCCTGCTGTGCCGTGCGCTGGGTGCACTGCCTGGCACCTCGCACGGTGACGCCCCCTGCCCGGCTGCTGCGGGACCCGGTTCCCAGGCTGTGTGCGCCCAGGTGGGCTGCTCGACTCCAGCTCTGCGGGCTCTTCCCGCTCCGCTCACCCCCCCTCTCCTTCCCAGGGCCTGAGCGAGGACGTGAGCATCAGCAAGTTCTTCGACGACCCCATGTTGCTGGAGCTGGCCAAGCAGGACGTGGTTCTGAACTACCCCATGTGAGCGCTGCGCCAGGCCGCCCAGAGACTGCTCCTGGCTGCCGGCCCGGCGGCTCCCCCGCGCACACCGGCTCCCCCGCGCACACCGGCTCCCCCGCGCACACCGGCCGCCTGGGCCGCGGGCCTCCAGCGCTTAGGCTCCCGTGCGCGGCGCCGCTCCGGGTCGACGGCGTCGCTGTGGGCCTGGCGCTTCCCCTGCCGGGCGCTGCGGGCCAGGCCCTGTGGCCTCATCCGCCTGCGTGTGCCTCCGTGGAGCTGGGGGCTCCCGCGCCAGCGACACGGGCAGGGTAGAGCCGGGGGGGGCAGAGCCCAGCCCTGCTGCCCGTCCGGGTTTTTATTTCTCTGTGGGAAGGTTTGTGTTTGAGCCTTGTTGGGCTGGAATAAACCCCCCTCCCGCAGCCTGTGGCCTGGGCTTTCCTTCCGGGGGGCGCGGCCTGCTCACAGCCCCGTAGCCTGCCCCATAACCCCGCTCCGGCCCCCTTCCCTCACGGGCCTCCCCCAACCAGGCTGGCTCGCCGGCTGCTGCCACCCGCCCCGTCCGCGATGGGCCCAGCGCCTGTCAGTCCGCAGGGCCCAGCAACCGAATGGCCCGTGCTGGGCGCTGCTCCCCCCGGGCTGCCCCTCTAGGCCGCTGGTGGGAGCTGGCGCTGTCCCTGTTAACCTCCCGCTGCTGGGCTGGTCTCAGGCTCTGTCCAGCCCCTCCTGCCCGGCTGGCCCTTCCGGGTCCCATCCCCAGCGCTGCCTGCGTCTCCAGGCCTCTCGCTGGTGGGGCTGGCTGGCCTGAGCTGGCCGAGGGGGGACGCCGCCGGCAGCAGCACGTGGCCCCGGTCCAGCCGCAGGGGCAGGCCCCTGTCTCATGGCGGCCTGGGCTGGGCTTTGCGGGGCCTGTCCCCATCTGCACGGAGGCCAGGGCCCAGGACGGGGCTGGGCTGTGGGGTACGTTCCTCCCCCTCATGCCCTGCGGCATGGGGCGGGCAGGTCGCCTGCCTCCTGCCTAGGTCCCCCAGCCTGCTCCTGCCCTGCACCCTGCCTCCCTCCCAGCCTGCTCCTATCTGCTGCCCATATCCCCATCCCCAGCCTGCTGTACCCTACCACCCAGGCCCCACCCCCCAAGCCCGCTGCCTGGCACTCCCCTCCCACACACCGAACCTCTCAATTTCAGCCCCACATCCCCTCCCCCACCAGAGCCTGGGGGGCCACCAGATACTAGTGCAGGCCCCAGGCTGTGCTGTGGGAGGGGATGTGGGGAGCGCCTTTCTGCTTCTCCGGCAGGGCTGTGTTGGGGGGGGGGAGTTGCCTTGCACATGGGTGCGGCTCCCCACTGATTTTTCTCGGGGGCAGCAGCTCCTCCCCCAAACAAGTTCCCACCCTGCCCAGACGGGACAGGGCCCAGGCCCCAGGCCGAGGGTCCACGGCTGCACCCAATCCCTGACTCCAGCCGCGAGGGGGGGCAGCTGCACAGGAGCCTGCCCCGGGTGGGCAGCGCGAGCCCCTAGCCAGGAGCTTGGGCCAGGCCTCTGCTGCCCCCTGGCCTGGCTCTGCCTGGGGCCCGCAGGCTGGGGGCCCCCTTGCCAGCCCCAAATGCAAGTGCCCGTCTCGCCGCCCGGCCTGGGGGCTAAACGGGCTTGACTGCGCCGGGAGAGCTGGTTCTGGTGCTGGGCCGGCTGGAAGCTGCCAGCAGCGGCTCCTCCCTCCCCCCCCCCCCCCGCCTTTGGCCACGAGGGCTTGTGTCAAGGGGGCTCAGCTCTGAGCGGGACCGGGCCTGAAGCCGGGCTCGCCAGCAGGGTGGAGGAAACGGGAGCCCGCTCGTAGCTCCAGGCCCCGTTGCCGCAGGGGCACTGGGGGCAGCAGCCTTGGGCGGGGACAGAACAAATCCCCTTGTGTGACGGGCTGGGCTGGGCACAGCCGAGGGCGTCTGCTCAGGGCGAATTGCTCCGATTCAGGGCTCCCTGCAGCCCCAGACTGGAGCCCATCCCGAACAGGCCGCAAACCAGTCGCACCGAGCGCTTCAGCCGCCACCTGGCCAGCCAGAGCCTCACGAGAAAACCCTCCGACACCCCAGTAATACCGTGCCCCAAACAGCCCCGGGCCTCACACGGGGGGGGGTTATAGAGCCCAACCTCACCACCCCGAGCGGCTTCTGGTCCCAAGAAACCAGCCACAGGTCCCTGGTCAATTTACACTCTGGACCTCACCCACAACCCACGCTGAGCCGATCCCTTAGAATCCACCAGCTACAGGTTTATCACTAAAGGAGAGAAAAGCAGGAGAGAGGTTGTTCCAGTATCGTACGTTACATGCACCGAATCTCCCGGCTCTCGGCGCAGGCTCCAGCAGAGATGTTAGAACTGCTGGGTTAACAGTGCTTGGTGACCATTCCGTGTGGGGACGGGTGCACGGTTCTTTCCCGCTCGTGTTCCCTGCACTCTTCCCTTTAGAGCTGAGCTGAGCACCAAGATGGAGTCGGCCACTTGGCATATTTCTATCCCTTGCTGGTCTCTTCCAGGCTGGAGACAGTCACGTGGTCAGTGGCCAGGCACCTAGATTCCTTCTCTGGTACTTAAGAGACCTAGCGTTCCTGGTGCCTTGCTAATTTGCATGGCCATAGGCTGAGCTTTTCTCGCCCATGGCTCACGCACGTAGAGCCAAACTTCCCGTCTCCACACAGTACAGGTTCCGAACTCCACACCCAGACACTATACAGGCATGTGAAGAGCAGACACAGAATCAGACGACAATAAGCTTTCATTTGACACCTCACATGGCCCCCTTTGTACCACCTTCTGGGGCAAACACCCCCCGGGGGGCAGAGTGATCTGGCTGCTCCTAAAATCCAGTAACGTGACATCTTGTAGCCGTGGCAGGGCCCTGGGACTTCCAGCCAGTTCTGGGGTGACAGGAGTCGCTTCGCCAGTTTCAGGCTAGCCCAGCTGAGGGAGCGAGCAGCCCCCTTGGCTTGTGCTGCAACCCCGGGAAGAGGGGCCAGCGACCGTGCACCAGCAGTGGGGCCCTGAGCTGCTCCCAGCTCGCCGAGGCGCCTGCCCTGCCCGCATCCCGCCCCGAGCAGCCTCGCGGACCCAGTGACGTGTGGATCTGGGGCAGCGACATCTTCACCTTCCCCCGGCCAGGAGGCGGAAGAGGCCGTAGCAGCCCCCAGGGCGCAGCTGGCAGGAGAGGGGGCGCTGGGGTCCAGGGGGAGCCCGGCCAAGCCAGGGGCTCTGCACACGGGGTGCAGTGGCTACGGCTCACGTTGCGGCTACGTTTTGTACCCGGGAGGGGGGGGGATGAGCTGCCCAAAGGCCTCCCTGCTGGCCTGGGATTCTCTCCTGGCTCCTGCCCTGCCATGTTCCCCTCGGCCCCCCACCCGACGGGCCTCGCTGCCCTGCGCTGGGCTCCGGGGTGAGGCCGGCGGCTGCACCTGGCCCTCGTGGGGCACGCACGGGGCAGCTGCTGGGACAGCTCCCACGGCCCAACCGGGCCTGCCCCCCCGCCCCACTCACCGGCAGGCAGAAATGGGGCCGCCTGCGCCTCCTGCAGGAGTTGGGTGGACACGGTGCTGTCACGCTCGGGCCCCGCTGGCCTTTGTCCTGCCCCTGCTGCCACACGCCCCATGAGCCAGCTCCCCGCAGCGCCCCTGTGGGCCCTGCCCAGCCCCTTCCCTCCCCCACGGCACTGCCGGGGGCTGGGGGTGTCGCCCATGGCCACAGAGAGATTCGGTGGCAGAGCCCACGACCCCTGGGCCCAGCAAGGGGCTGCCCTGCTTAAGCACAGGAGGGGCTGGGCAAGTGCTGGCCTTGTCCCTATAGCCAGAGGGCCCCAGTCGCCTGCCGCCCGCTGGGCTCTGTCCCACGCCCCAGCCAGCCCCGGCCTGAGCCCTCGTCAGCCCCGAGCCCGCGGCACAAGGCCTGGCTCCCGAGGCTCATTCGCCGTCGCTCTGGGTAGCACCACGGCCACAGGCCTGTCTGGTGGGGAGCCCAAAGCAGGGCAGGCGGGGGGCTCGGGTGGGGCGCGGGCGTTCAAATCCCCCAGCTGGAGTGTCCTGGGGGGTCCTGCCTTCCCTCCCGCCGGAGAACCTGCTGCTGTCCCTGCTCTGCCCAGCTGTGCAGGGGACGGGGCCAGGAGCAGGCTCCAGGCTGCTAACATGCCGCAGGCCCTGGCAGCCCGCACAGCCCCCGCCAGGCTGCCGGGGGCATCTCACCAGACCCCCGGCCCCTGCGCTGCTTCCCCAGGGCCAGCAGCTCTGCCCAGGAGGCTGCTGGCCCAGCCCAGGAGCCAAGTGCGGCACCGTGGCCTGAGACCTGGACCTCCCTCCTTGCGCAGGCGGCCGGGGTGCCCAGAGCATCTGCCCGGCAGGCGGCTCCAGCACCCACCGGGCCCCACCCAAAGCACCCGGAGCCCGGGGCGGCTTTTACCTGCTCTCGGCGCTGGGGCCGGAGGCTGCCCGGGCCGAGCTCTCCCCATCTGCCCCAGGGCGTTTCCCAGCCCTGCACGCTCAGTCGCCGGCGGGACGGGGGCTGGTAACTTGGCTCCAGTTCTGGGGGCCGTGATCCTTCCTCTGATCGGCTCCCGCCTGCTGGCAGAGCAGCCAGGCCCCGGCTTTGCCCGGGATTCCCCAAGGCACAAGGAGATGCCGGAAGTTCCAGCTGGGACCTCGGGGTGTCCCCCATCTCCCGTCCTTCCCTGGCTCCTGCCAGCCCCTGCTCCTAGCACACAGCTCCCTAGGACTCCCCCCAGCCCCCGACGGCCCCAGCCTTCCTCCACTCCCAAGCCTTGAGCTTCCTGCCCCCTTTAACTGTGGGGCTCCCATCCCCTGGGCCCTGCCCCCCTCCAGGTAGGCAGTGACACCCGGCCAGGCCGGCCCCTCAGAGCAGGGCGCTGTGGGAGCTGATGGGGCTAGAAGAATCTCTGGCGGTGCTGGGCGGTGGCTGGTGGGGAATTAGCCCCTTGGCCAGTGTCAGACAGAGGAAAGCACCCAGCGCACACGCACACACACAGTCTCCCCCCTCCCCCGCTTAGGGGCTGGGAGTCAGGATTTCGGGATTCTGAGCCCAGGTCTGGCCCAGACTCATTGGGCAAGTCAGTTCCCCTCCCAGGGCCTCAGTTTGCACGAGTGCGGAGGAAGGATCCGGGGCTTTGCCGACCTCGGGGCTGTGCGGCCAAGTGAAGAGACTCGGGGAGAGGGCTTGGAGCGCCTAGTGCGGAGGTGCCCAGCCGTGCCCGTGGCGTGGGATGAGCCGCAGACGCTGCCCACTGGCCTAGTCCCGTAACATCAGCACAGGCCCTGGGAACGGGGCCGGAAAGGGCAGAACAATCAGAGACCCCGCGACAAAGCGGAGTGCAGTAAATTCCTGTGCTGTGGCTGCCGGTGTGCGTCTCTCCATGGCCAGGGGCGCGCGGGGCGTTAAACTGCAGCTATGAAAGTGGAAAGATTTTTCAATCAGCAGGCTGGGAGAACTCGCAGGGAGAGTTTGAAAAGAGCTGGCCGAGGGGCTCCGGCCTGGGAACGGTGACTGCTCCTGAACTCCTGGCGCACCAGAGAAGTTTGAGAGGCCTGGAGGATGCACCAATATTTAAGAAGGGAGATGGGACCATGCAGGTAGGTACCGGCCAGTGTCCCTCTAAGCTGTAGGGCAGCCCAGCTTCACAGGTGAGTACTCAGCCCTGCCCAGTCCATCAGCTCCGTGCATGGAGCCCTCAGCCTCTGACTGGACGGGGCTGGGCTGCCCAGCACCTTACAGGGCCGCTGGTACCGGCTTGTCAGCCTGAAATCGGTCTCGGCAAAATAATGGAACTGAGCCCCTCGTGAATGAATTCAAGGGCTGTAGCGTCACTCATGGGTCAGCCAGCCGACCTGGGATCTCGCTAACGAGCTGCCGCGAGCGGCTGACGAAGGTGAAACCGAATTCGCCGTCTGCGCGCCGTTGGGGTCCCTGCAGGGAAGGGTTGACTGGATCACAAGGGGCCTGGTCCCAGCCTGGCTGAGCTGGGAGCAGGGAATGAGCAGGCCCCCGGGGCCCTGCAGCGACCGGACTTAGCCTCACATGGTCCCAAGTGGGGCTCAGTCACTCGACCAGCGAGGAGGCGGCCGGGGGACTCCCTCGCTCACTGGGCAAAGCGGGCGCTGCCGTGAAGGGAGCCGCTCGTGGGCCTCTGTGGACCAAGGACCGGCCTTCCCTGCGCACGCGGCAGCCAAGCTCATGGGGACGGACCGGGCCGGGTCTGGGCACCGCCGAGGGCGTCTGCTCAGGGCAAAATGCTCAAACTCGGGGCTCCGTACAGCCCTGGACTGGAGACCTTCCCAAATAGGCCACAAACCAGTCCCACCGAGCGCTACAGCTGCCTGCCTGGCCAGCCAGAAGCCTCACGTGCAAACCCTCCCCCGACACCCCAGCAATATCCGGGCCCCAAACAGCCCCGGGCCTCACACAGGTGAGGGGTCTAGAACCCAACCTCACCTACCCCGAACGGGTTCTTCCGGTCCCAAGAAACCAGCCACTGGTCCCGACCAGCGTACACTCTGGGTCTCACCCACCACCCAGGCTGAGCCGATCCCTTAGAATCTACCAGCTAAAGGTTTCTTACTAAAGGAGAGAAAAGCAGGAGCGTGAGGTTGTTCCAGTATCGTACGTTACATGCACCGAATCTCCCGGCTCTCGGCGCAGGCTCCAGCAGAGATGTTAGAACTGCTGGGTTAACAGTCTCTGGTGAACACCCTACGTCAGGACGGGGCCACAGTTCTTTCCGGCTCGTGTTCCCTGCAAGGTGCCTCTGGGATCAAGAGCTGAGCTGATGACGAAAGGGGCATTTTCTATCCGTCCAGCTAGCTTCTTGGCCAGAGAAGGTCACATGGTGCCAGGCAGGCGAGTCTCTGGCATTGGGAGATCCATTGTCCCTGGAGCCTCGCTCATTACAGATCCATTGGCTGAGCATTCCTGGCCCATTGCTCCGCCACAGACAGAGAAGGTTCCAGCCTCCGCACAGAGTCCGTGTTTCTAACTCCACACACAGACATGGCACAATCACATGAACAGCACATGCAGAGTCAGGGGAGGGTGAGCTTTGGTTTGACACCCCACATGGCCCCCTTTGTACACACTTTTGGGGCAACCCCCCCCCCCCGTGGGTGCAGCAGTGACCTTGGCTGCTCCCCTTAAAATCCAGTAACGTGACACCGGCCTGCCCTTTGCATGCGGCAGCCAAGCTCTGGTGGGACACGGGGGCTCAGAGGACGCCCCAGGGCTGAGCCTGGCCCCTCGCTGCCCACCCGCCAGGGCCACGGGGAGCTCCCGCCTCGGCCAGGACGGTGGCAGGGACTGCTCTGAGCCCCGAGAGCAGGTTGTCGTGTTGCTGGATTTTGAGGGAAGCAGCCAAATTGCTGCTGCCCCCGTGGAGGGGTGTTTGCCCCCTGGGTGCAGCAGTACGAAGGGGCCATGTGAGGGGCCCTTCCACTGGTTCTGTGTGTGCTGTCCATGTGCTTGTGCAATACCTGGGGGGTTATAAATACGTCCTCTGTCAACACTGGACACGTCTGTTTGTGGCTGAGCTACAGGCGAGGATGCTCAACCCACGGACAGGCTGTGAACAGGGTCTCCCGTCCGGGGCTGTACGGAGCCCGAGTTTGAGCGATTCTTCCTGAGCGAACGCCCGCAGCGGTTACAGGGGTGCTCGGCCGTCACCAGCCCCGCGGGGGGTCCTGGGCGCACCCTGACCAGTGGGCAAAGCTGCCAGGCCCTGTCCTGCCGGACGCGCCGGGGCCTGGAGGGCGTTCGAGGGCCCCGCCTGCCGGGGGAGAGAGTCTGTCCTGGGGGCGCTTGGAGCCGGGCGGCTTCCCCTGCTCCGCTGCCCCATTTTCCTCTCTGCCTCCCGCTCCGTCTGCGCCCAGGAGCAGCCGAGTTTCTCGCGGAACCGCCGCTCGCCCAGGGCCAAGGCTCCATGTGCCGCCCGGCGGCCCTGCGAGAGCCAGGCAGCGGCGTGGGGGGGAGGAAACGTGAGGGGATGTCCCGGGGCGAGCCCCCATGTTGGCTGGGCCCGCCTGGGCACCTGGCTGGCAGAGGGGACGCAGTGCTGACGGGGGTGCGGACCTGCCGGTGGCGTGCTGGGGCGCTGTGCCCGGAGACGTGTGCAATACTCCCCTTGCCCGGGCAGCAGCTCTGGTCTGTGCTGCTGAGTCCGCGGGTCCTTAGGAGCTGGCAGCCTGAGCGAGATCGGGCAGGTCCCTTCGCACTGCCCTGAGGGTCTCCAAGAGCCCAGCGAAGGCCAGTGTCCCCATTTTAACTGGGGGAAACTGAGGCAGGGAATGGCCTGTTCAGGGTCACTCCGGAGGCTAGAGCTAGGAATACCCGCCCCTGTCTCCTGCCTCCCAGGTCTGTGCGCCACCCACTGGGCCACGCTGCCTCTCGAGTCGTGCGCTGGCCCCTGTTGCTGGAATACCTGAGCACCTCTTGGCGGGGGGTGGCCCTTGAGCTCGGCCAGCAAGCCACGGTGCCCGCCAGCCTCGCGGGGGGGGAAAGCGAAGCGCATGGGCCGGGGCGGCTGGGAGAGACACAGCCCCCCCCCCCCGCCCGTTGCTGCTGGTCCCGCCAGGCGGGGCTGGGCTGTTTCTCACGAGGGATGTTTGTGGAGGGACGGGGGCCCAGCTGCAGCCGCTGACGCCCTGTTCCCCCGGCTGCGGGAGCGCGAGTGGAAAACGCTGACCCCGGCCTAGAACAGAGGCTCCCAGGGCGCCCGGGAGCGAGACAAACAGCCCGTTCCCAGCCAGATCCCACGTGCTCGGGGTCAGGAGCGAGGGCGGCACAGCCCTGCCGCTTCCTATCCGCCCCCGGGGGCTCTGCCTGAGCCGGGACCCGCCAGGCCAACCCTGCAGCCGACCCCTCCCTGGCCACACGTCCGCTGTCACCCAGCTGCTTCCTCCCTTGTGCTGCGCCCCAGGCAGGGCAGCCGGGCCCACGTTTCCTCTGCCTCGCCTGGCTGGAAGCCGGGGGGGGGGGGGGGGGGTGCTGTGCCAGGCTGGCCACGCTCGCTGTCCCCTTCACGAGCCCCGGGGCGCCCCCACGGGCCCACAGCCCGGAGCACAGAGGAGCCGGGGCAAACGGGCTGATCTCACCCTGCCCCGTGGCGGGGTCGCAGGCAGGCCAGGGCCTGGCTCTCCCCAGGCAGTGGGACCCAGGGCCCTGTGGCAGGGCAGCCCGGGGCTCCCCAGCAGGACCCGGCCGGGGCGGGCTGGGGCTTTTCCAGGCAGGAAATGGGACCCCCTTGGGAGCCGGCTCTGGGACCCCCTTGTGCCTGCCAGTTGGGGGTCATTGCGGGGGGAGTCCTTGGCCGGCCGAGGCTGAGCCCTGCAAGGGGGGCCCCGCGGATCGGCCTGGGCAGGGGACAGGGCCAGCGTGGGGCGCGGCTGCGCGAGCTCGTCAGGTTTCACTTCGTTAGGCTAATTGGCTTCTCGTGCTCTTGGGACCAGGCAGTTTGGCCGGGGGGCCGTGGCGCTCCCTGGGGAGCGTGGCCAAGCCGTCTGGCGAGCGCTGGCGCAGCCCCGTGGCAGCTGGCAGTGCCGGGGGGGCCGGCTCCTCGGTCTGCAGGCGCCGCTGGGTCTCTGGCTGGTGGGTGGCTCTGACCTGCGCCCTCAGTACACGCGGTGGGCAGCTCCCAGCTGGCTTCCCGCGCATGAGCCTTCCGGGGCCCAGGGCAGGGCGTGGCAGAGCCGGGCACTGCCCGGACACTGGGTGAGAACTGGCCCTAGCCCCACCCACACCCAGCTCCCACCGGCTGGGAGAACAGGACCCTCTTTCTCCTCACAGGGGAAACTGAGGCTCAGTCTGCCTCGCCCATGGTCACCTGACCTGCACTGGTCTCTGCCAGCCCATGGCCTGCCCTGACTCCCCCCCCCCCCCCCAGGATCCGCCACCCCCGGCCTGCCCCAGCCCTCCTGGGATCTGCCTCTGACTCTGAGGCCCAGCGGGCTTGTGTAGGCGCAGGGCGTGAAGGCGCCTTGGCAGATCTGCCAGAGGGTCAGTGGCAAACCCAGGGCCCCTCTGACAATGCAGCTGCCTGCGGTGCTCCCCCCCCCACCCCCCCCACTGCTGGGATTTTACACCTGGCCCTGGACTCTCTGCCCCTTCCCAGCCCCCCTGTGCTGAGCCTGCTGGGAAATGCAAAGGGGGCGCGAGTCCAGCGGCGGGGGGGGGGGGGGGGGCGAAGGGCACGGCCGAGGACGTGGAGCCAGTGTTAGGCTCAGAGGAGCCCAGGCTGGTGGCGTGTCACTAACGAGGGCCAACGAGCGTTGTGTCCCGCGGCCCGCAGGCTGCCTTCATTGCTGCTGAGAACCCACCCGGGCACAGACGCTCCGGTGAGGAGCACGGCCCGTGTCACAGCCGCACCCGGGTACAGACACACGGCCCGTGTCACAGCCGCACCCGGGCACAGACACACGGCCCGTGTCGCAGCCGCACCCGGGCACAGACACACGGCCAGTGTCACAGCCGCACCCGGGTACAGACACACGGCCCGTGTCGCAGCCGCACCCGGGCACAGACACACGGCCCGTGTCACAGCCGCACCCGGGTACAGACACACGGCCCGTGTCGCAGCCGCACCCGGGCACAGACACACGGCCAGTGTCACAGCCGCACCCGGGTACAGACACACGGCCCGTGTCGCAGCCGCACCCGGGCACAGACACACGGCCCGTGTCACAGCCGCACCCGGGTACAGACACACGGCCCGTGTCGCAGCCGCACCCGGGCACAGACACACGGCCAGTGTCACAGCCGCACCCGGGTACAGACACACGGCCCGTGTCACAGCCGCACCCGGGCACAGACACACGGCCAGTGTCACAGCCGCACCCGGGTACAGACACACGGCCCGTGTCACAGCCGCACCCGGGCACAGACACACGGCCAGTGTCGCAGCCGCACCCGGGTACAGACACACGGCCCGTGTCACAGCCGCACCCGGGCACAGACACACTGCCCGTGTCGCAGCCGCACCCGGGCACAGACACACGGCCCGTGTCGCAGCCGCACCCGGGCACAGACACACGGCCCGTGTGACAGCCGCACCCGGGCACAGACACACGGCCCGTGTCGCAGCCGCACCCGGGCACAGACACACGGCCCGTGTGACAGCCGCACCCGGGTACAGACACACGGCCCGTGTCGCAGCCGCACCCGGGCACAGACACACGGCCCGTGTCGCAGCTGCACCCGGGTACAGACACACGGCCCGTGTGACAGCCGCACCCGGGTACAGACACACGGCCCGTGTCGCAGCCGCACCCGGGCACAGACACACGGCCCGTGTCACAGCCGCACCCGGGTGCAGACGCTCCGGTGAGGAGCACGGCCCGTATCCCCTCCCCAAACCTGCCTGCCAGCTTCCCCGTCTCCCTCCCCGTTCCGCGACTGGATTGATTCCTTGTGCTTTTGTCTTTAGCAATTGTCTCCCCGGCCTGCTGGCAGCCGGCGTGTTCATGGCTGACCCTGCGTCCCCGCCTGGCTGCAGCCATGGAAGCAGATCTGATGGCAGCCTGGGGGCGAGCTATATATAGACGGCTTGGGCGCACGGCGGAGGCAGCATGAAAGGCAAGTGCCTGCTCAGTCTGTCATGGCGGCCGCGTGGCGCTTTCCCGTGCCCCGCAGCCCCGCTCCTCACGCCCCTCGTCAGCCGCACTCCCTGCGGAGACTCACCCGCTAGGCTGGGCCTGCCCGTGGGGTGCTGGTCACATTCTGCAGAGGCAGGGACGTCAGGGCTCTGTTAGGTCCCAGGGTGGCGAACGGGAGGCTGTGTAATCTACTGGTTACAGCCGGGCCAGGGCCCCGGGTTCCCGGGTTCTATTGCTGGGGCACAGGGTCTGGTCTAGGCTGGCGCTCACTGGTCGCAGGGCCCCTGGGCTCTGTTGCTGGTTCTGGGAAGTGTGGAAGACACACGGTGTATTCCGAGGCTGTCGGCCCACGTCACGGCTAGCAGGGCTGAAATCCACGCGCTGAGCTCTGCTTGCGGCGGGATCCGCGCGGTGGTGAGTCGATGGCTGACGTCTCCCATCGACGCCGCATCCTCGTCTCGTTGTGGGGCTGCAGCGGCGTCGCTGGGAGCGCGCTCGGCAGTCGCGTTCTCGCACCCACGCGGTGTGATGAGCCGCCCCCGCCGCGCAGCCTGCTGCCCGGCGGCCCCGCGAGGAGACACTGGACAGGCCTTCGCCAGGGAGCACGCAAGCGTCCATTTCCTGGTCTGCGCGGAGACAGACACGTCGCAGGGCGATGAGGGAATCTTCCCGCCCCAGCGGTAACTGAGGACGTCGTTACACAGCAGCTACTACGTTCAACATTTGAAAATCAGCAGGTTTGGCTGCCTTGGCACCAGGACGTCGTAAAGAGCTGGCCGGGGAGCTCTCGACCATTCCTGTCGCTCTTAGAACCCAAGGGTATGTCTACACTACCACCCTAGTTCCAACTAGCGGGGTAATGTATGCATACCGCACTTGCAAATGAAGCCCGGGATTTGAATTTCCCGGGCTTCATTTGCATAAGCGGGGAGCCGCCATTTTTAAATGCCGGCTTGTTCGAACCCCGTGCCGCGCGGCTACACGCGGCACGGGCTAGATAGTTCAAACTAGCAAGCCATTCTGCACTGTATGCCTTGTGGAATGAGGTGTAGAGATAGTGCGGAATGGCTTGCTAGTTCGAACTATCTAGCCCATGCCGCGTGTAGCCGCACGGCACGGGGTTCGAACAAGCCGGCATTTAAAAATGGCGCCGGCCGGCTTATGCAAATGAAACCCGGGAAATTCAAATCCCGGGCTTCATTTGCAAGTGCGGTATGCATACATTACCCTCCTAGTTCGAACTAGGGTGGTAGTGTAGACATACCCCAAGAGATGCTCGGGAAGACCGGAAGGTGAATGTGCCAACGCGGGACACAAAATAAGAGGGGACGACCCAGATAATTACAGGTCTCGGCCAAGGAATATAATTAATGCCAACCAGGCTCCTGTCTGACAACCTGGCTCTTCTCGTGGTGACATTACAGTTGGGCTGACGAAGGTGACGGCCGGCGTCACACACTCGGGCGCAGGGGCAGCATTGGACCAGGCACTGCCCAGAGAAGCTAGAACAACATGGCTCATGGAGTCGACACTGGCTGACAGGTCTCAAGCGGTAACTGTGCATAGGGTGTTATCCCTGAGCAGGTGTATTTCTAATGGGGTCCCACACGATCAGCTCTTGGCTCTAGCCAGATGTCTGGGGGCAGGTTTCAGGGGCCTCCAAGTAGGGCCACGTTAGACATGCTGGGGCTCAGGGCAGAAAGGCGAAGCCCCACCATGTGGGGTCGGGCCTGCAACCTTGGGCCTGTTTGCCAAAGCCTTGTGGGGGCCCCTATGGTGGGGGCCCCAGGCAATGCCCTGCCTGCTCCCCTATCTAGCCCTGGCTTTTATGTGCAGAAACCCTGCAGCCGTGGGCGGGGATCTCGGGAAGGCTATTTCGCGTTTTTGTCATTGGCTGGGGGATGCGCCGGTGACACGAATGGGGGACGCGCCGGTGACGCGAACGGGGGATGGCCGGTGACGCGAACAGGGGACGTGTCGGTGACACGAACGGGGGACGCGCCGGTGACGCGAACGGGGGACGAGCCAGTGATGTGAACGGGGGACGTGCCGGTGACACGAACGGGGGACGAGCCAGTGATGCGAACGGGGGATGTGCCGGTGATGCGAACGGGGGACGGCCGGTGACGTGAACGGGGGACGAGCCAGTGATGCGAACGGGGGATGTGCCGGTGACACGAACGGGGGACGGCCGGTGACACGAACGGGGGACAAGCCAGTGATGCGAACGGGGGACGAGCCAGTGATGTGAACGGGGGATGTGCCGGTGACGCGAATGGGGGACGCGCTGGTGACGCAAACGGGGGACGGCCGGTGACGCGAACAGGGGACGCGCCGGTGACGCGAACGGGGGACACGTCGGTGACGCGAACGGGGGACACGTCGGTGACACGAACGGGGGACGGCCGGTGACGCGAACAGGGGGACGCGCTGGTGACACGAACGGGGGACGCGCCGGTGACGCGAACGGGGGATGGCCGGTGACGCGAACGGGGGATGTGCCAGTGACGCGAACGGGGGACGGCCGGTGACGCGAACAGGGGACGCGCCGGTGACGCGAACGGGGGACGGCCGGTGACGCGAACAGGGGACGCACCGGTGATGCGAACGGGGGACGCGCCGGTGACGTGAATGGGGGATGCGCCGGTGACGCGAACGGGAGACGTGTCGGTGACGGGAACGGGGGACGGCCGGTGATGCGAACGGGGGACGGCCGGTGAGGAAGAGGACAGGTCGCTGCTGCGCAGGTGCTCGGAGAAGCCCGCTGGAAAGGTGCCCGTCTGGGCTGTCTCCCTGCCTGGCTGCAGTGCTCTCTGGTGCCCAGTGACGCTGGACAAGAGGTGGGAGTCCTGCTGGCTAATGAGCTCCCCGCGCTCAGACCAGCCGGGGGAGTCTGGACCTGGACACACTTAAAACCAGCGACCCGGCCTGCAGCGCCTTAGACGTGCCAAGAGCATCTCGGGAGCGGGGTCCGGCGGCACAGCCCCGGTGCCTGGGGCTCAGGGGTCCAGCGCCCGACAACGCAGAGACAGGGGGAGGGAAAGAGCCGGGGAAAGGAGAGAAAACCTTGCCCAGGACAGTGTCCACGTGGGCCCCGAGTACCGAGGATTCGCAGGTCCCGCGTGGCGCGGCGGCTGGACGTGCAGACGCGGTGCCGGGTGCCCAGAGGGGAATCGCGCCGGCCTAGCGAGCTTGTTCTCCCTCTGCACTCAGCACTGGGGCTGGCGTGGCCGAGCCGGCGTCTGGCTCTGGAGTCAGTTCTTCAAGGGTGTTGAACTGGGAAGGATCAAGCCAGACCCTGGACACGGAGCGCAGCTGCCTGGCTGCACAAGCAGAGGGTTACGGGGAGACTGGGTCAGACTGTACCTATGCCGGGGGCTGAGACCTGGAGCTAGACAGACCCAGGCACAATGCAGCAGGGAGGTAACTGACCACTGGAACACCCGCTCAGGTAAGATGGTCAGTGCTTTTCCGGAAATACGATGCTGCTCCCGTTCGGGCAAAAGGGCCAGTGTAGACAGCAGAGATTTGTTTTCTGCATAAAAGCCCCAATTGCGAAAATGGCGATCGGGGCTTTTTTGCGGAAAAGCATCCTGCCAATCTAGACGTGCTTTTCCGAAAATGCTTTTAACGGAAAACTTTTCCGTGAAAAGCATTTCCGGAAAATCATACCAGTGTAGACGTAACCCAGCTGAGACCTAATCAGCATGGAGTAGAGCCGAAGAATGACTTCTTGTATCTTGCTTATAGCACTCCTGCTAATACATCTGAATGAGGTTTGCTTTTTTTTGCAGCAGTGTCACACTGTTGACTCACTTTTAGCTTGTGGTCCACTCTGACTCCTGGATCCCTTTCTGCAGTCCTCCTTCCTAGACATTAATGGATCTCATAGTCACTGCATTGTTTCAGGCCAATTTCACAAGCCAACTCCACAGGGAAGCCTTAGAATTTAACTTCATTTACAAGTCTGATTCCTGTCACAGAGGGATGTTAGTCTATAAAGTGCTACCAGACCATTGGTTGTTTTTTAAGTTTATCCTGTACAGACTAACTCGGCTACCCCCTGCAGCATATGAATAAAGACATTGACTAGATGGCCTGCTACATTCCACATCTTAATGACAGAAAAAACCCAAAGGATGGGTACTTAAGAACAGTTAGTACCTTCTCTGTCAGCTTCATGTAGCAGGAACACTCTTATTGACTATTTCTATCCCCTTTTTTAATTTCTTTTCCTACTTTTTTCTTCTGTCTTCCCCCCCCCCCCATCACCTATTTATTTAGAAACTGGACTTTAATAACTCCATTCGTCTGAAGAAGCCGGTTGTGCTCACGAAAAGTCATGATACCATCTATGGCTACGTCTAGACTGGCATAATTTTCCAGAAATGCTTTTAATTTTCGCGATCAGGGCTTTTTTGCAGAAAACAAATCTCAGCTGTCTACACTGGCCCTTTTGCACAAAAGATTGCGCAAAAGGGACTTTTGCCCGAACGGGAGCAGCAGAGTATTTCCACAAAAGCACTGACAATCTTACATGAGATCGTCAGTGCTTTTCCGGAAATTCAAGCGGCCAGTGTAGACAGCTGGCAAGTTTTTCCGGAAAAGTGGCTGACTTTCCAGAAAAACTGGCCGGTCTAGACACAGCCAAAATGTTTTGTTAGTCCCTAAGGCACTGCAAGACTATTCATTGTTTTTTAAGTTTTGGAGAGGGTCCAGCGGAGGGCAACCAAAATGATTCGGGGGCTGGAGCATATGACTTATGAGGAGAGGCTGAGGGACTTGGGTCTGTTTAGTCTGCAGAAGCGAAGAGCGAGGGGGGATTTGAGAGCAGCCTTCAACTTCCTGAAGGGAGGTTCCAAAGAGGATGGAGAGAGGCTGTTCTCAGTAGTGACAGATGGTGGAACAAGGAGCAATGGGCTCAAGTTGTGGTGGGAGAGGTCCAGGTCGGACATTAGTAAAAACTATTTCACTAGGAGGGTGGTGAAGCACTGGGCTGGGTTCCCTAGGGAAGTAGTGGAGTCTCCATCCCTAGAGGTGTTTAAGTCTTGGCTTGACAAAGCCCTGGCTGGGTTGATTTAGTTGGGATTGGTCCTGCCTAGAGCAGGGGGCTGGACTTGATGGCTCCTGAGGTCTTTTCCAGCTCTATGGTTCTATGATTCTAAGTTTTTCCTTCCTAGACAGTCGCTTCCCATTCTGTGTGTGTGAAACTGATCCTTCCTTCCGAAGTGGAGCACTTTGCATTTGTCCTTATTAATCTACATCCTATTGACCTCAGACCATTTCTCCAGTTTGTCCAGACCATTTTGAATGACGACCCTACCGTCCAAAGCACCTGCAACCCCTCCCAGCTGGTATCATCTGCAGACTTTGTAAGGACACGTCTAGACTGTGTTGCTCTTTTGGGATACTGTAAGTATTCCGAAATAGCAACGTTGCATCTTTAAAAGTGCCCGCTATTTTCCAAAATAGCCAGTGTGCCATTCAGGAGTCCCTGTAACCCTCGTGCCATGAGGGTTAAGGGATTTGTCAGAATAGTGCCTTATTTTGAAACTTGGCATTGTGTAGACAGCGCCAAATTCCAAAATAAGCTCTTTCAACTTCGACTTGGAATAAACTACGCAATTTCTGTAGTGCAAATTGTGTAGCTTATTCCGACAGAAAGGTGCTGTCTAGATGCACCTTAAGAGTGCTCCCAAGGCCATTAGCTATATCATTTACAAAGATACGGAACAGAGTGGGATGCAAGACCCATTCCTGTGTGACCCCAGTCAATACTCCCTTCCATCTGACCCAGGATCCACTGACAGCTCCTCTCTGGGAACAGTTTTCCCATCAGTCATGCACCCCTCATATAGTAGCTCCATCTAGGTTGTATTTCCCTAGTTAGTTTATGAGAAGGTCATGCAAGATAGTATCAATAGCCTTACTAAAGTCAGTGCGTATCACATCTCCCACTTTCCCCCATCCACAAAAAATGTCGGAAGAGCAGACGCATTCCCTGGATGCAGCGGAGGTATTCCGGAAAAACTCCATAGTCTAGAGAGAGCCTCAGATTCCGACTCCTTGTGAGATGACTCTGTGAAAGGGGATTAATACCACTTCCTTAACTTTGTAAAGTGATGGAAGGCTCTTCACTAAGATGGGGGTTTTCTAGATGCAGAATGTTTCATAGCACCAATTGAAGTAAGGGCGTTTATTTTAAAAATTGCCTTGGCATTAATTTGCAATGAATGAGTCTGATTTACAATTGAGATGGGTATCTCAGACAGATGTAATAAGCATTTGGAAAAAAGTAGCAGCGTTATTCCAGCAGTCTGCATTTCCTGCCTGAAAGTGTAATCTCTGCTAAGCAGCTGTTCTCATCTCTGGCAGAAAGGGCTGTAGTTCTGAGTTGACATCAACTTCCAGATGTAAGGATCTATAAATAAGGTCCTAGTCCTTGATGTTTTATATTTAGTTTTCAAAATCTCATAAACAGAGAGATGCAGTGTAGCCCCAGGATATTGGAAAGCCAAGGAGAGTGAGATAATATCTGTATCAGGCCAACGTCTGTTGGTGAGAGAGACAAGTTCTAGGCACCTGGAAAACTTGGACAGATGACTAGGGAGGAGTATAAATACATTGCTCCAGAATGCAGGAGTGTAATCAGGAAAGCCAATGTACAATTGGAATTGCAGCTAGCAAGGGATGTGCGGGGTAACAAGAAAGGTTTCTACAGGCATGTTAGCAATAAGAAGGTGATTAGGAGGGGGTGGGGCCCTTACTGGATGGGGGAGGTAACCTAGTGACAGGTGATGTGGGAAAAGCTGAAATACTCAAGGCTTTTTTTGCCTCTGTCTTCACAGACAAGGTCAGCTCCCAGACTAATGCGCTAAGTGACACAGTATGGGAAGGAGGTGGGCAGCCCTCGGTGGAGAAAGAACGGGTTAGGAACTATTCAGAAAAGCTGGACGTACACAAATCCATGGGTCCGGACTGAATGCATCCGAGGGTCCTGCGGGAGTTGGCAAATGTCATTGCAGCGTCTTTGGCCATTATGGCTACGTCTAGAGGGCAAGCTTGTTTCAAAAGAAGCTTTTCCGGAAAAACTTCTTTCGGAAGAGAGCGTCTCCACAGCAAAAGCGCATCGAACAAGCGATCTGCTATTTCGAAAGGAAGTGTCCATGCAGAATGGACGCTATCTCGCATGTAAGGCCACCTGGAACCAGTGCAGGCAGGGCATTAGATCACCAGTTGCTTCGAGTGCTGTTGCCTACGGCTATCTGAGACACCGGCTGAAAGGAACCCAGACAGCCGATTTGCTACTTCCGCTGCGTGCTTGCCTACCTCTCTGAGGGACAGCACAGCTCTCAGTGCGCGCTCTGGTTGTCCAGCATATTCCTTGCCATGGAGCCAGAGCTGTCCCTGGGCATGCGATGGCTTCACACGACCATGCTGCAGTTCGTGCAGGCTGCTGGACACAGGGTTCATTCCTGAGACCCTCTCCCTGCGTATGGGAGCAAGACCCTGGCAACCCCACCCCATGCTGGAGAGACGCTCTTGGAGGCTGGACACCAGTTCCGGCTGGTGGGACCGGCTGGTCATGGAGCAGTGGGACGACCAGCAGTGGCTCCAAAACTCCCGCATGCAGAAGGCCACCTTCATGGAGCTGTGTGCCTGGCTCGCTCCTGTCCTCCAATGATGCGACACCCACCTGTGGCCGCCATTCCCCTGGAGAGGCGAGTCGCAATTGCCGGACACCCCAGACAGCTACCGGTTGGTGGGCAACCAGTTCGGCGTGGGGAAATCTACCGTTGGGGCCCTCCTCATGGAGGTAAGCCACTCTCAAGCTGCAGTCCCTGCGGGGGAGTCCTGGAAAAGGGGGATCCTAGGGAAAGGGGTTTGGGGGTTAGGTGAAGCCCCATCCCCGAGGGGTTGTGCCATCCCACCCTCACACAGCCCTGCTGCTGGGGGGCAGCCTCATAGGGGTGTTTGAAGGGGGGAGGGCTTCTGGGGTGTTTGGGGGGGGGCTCGGGGACCTCCCAAGGGCTCAGGCACTCCCTCTCCGTCTCCGCTTTGTGTGTTCGTTTGTCTCCTTCTGCAGGTGGTGAGGGCCATCAGCTCCATCCTGCAGCGCAGGGTCATCCGCCTGGGAGACCTGGACCCGATTGTCGCAGGATTTGCCGCCCTGGGGTTCCCGAACTGCGGAGCAATGATCGATGGAACCGATATTCCAATCCGTGCACCACAGCATGGAGCGGCTCAGAATATTCACAGGAAGGGCTACTTCTCAGTGGTGCCGCCGGCCCTGGCTGCCCACTGTGGACAGTTTACAGACACTTGTGTCGGGTGGTCGGGCCTGTGTATGTCGCAACTCCAGCCTCTACAGAAAGCAGGAAGTGGGCACGTGCTTCCCCTGCTGTGACTTTGCGGTTGGGGATGTGCAGGTGCCGTGGCTGATGAAACCATATACCGGCCACCTGGACCCCAGCAGGGACCAATGTCATTCCCACCTCAGCCGGGTGGGATGCAGGTGGAGGGAGCCTTCAACCGCCTCAAGGCGCGGTTCAGGTGCCTCCTGATCTGCCTCGACATGGGGGAGCACAACATCCCCGAGGTCGTCTCGGTGTGTTGTGTCCTCCACAACATTGTGGAGAGGAAGGGGGAGACCTTCCTTCCTGGGGGGGGGGGGAGGGGGAGAGGCCGGCCACGAAGGGAGACCCTTCAAGCAGCCGCGGACAGCTGCCATCCGCCAGACGCACCAGTTGTGGGTGCACATCTGGGAGGTCCTGAGAGAGAGTTTCTCACAGGGACCCCAGTAACTCTCCCCAGGGATACAGGGGCCTCTGGCTTGCTCCAATACCCTTTCCCACCACAGGCCCTCCCTTCCCCCTTCCCTGTCTAGCCAATAAACACATCTGTTTGATTTCATTTGAACGAACTTTGTATTTATCATTCAATAACAAAAGCTGGGGAGGAGGGGGGCTCATAACCTGGAGGGGGAGGGGGAGGGGGAAGGGGACTCAGGGCTGGGAGTGGCGTGGGGGGCGGCTGGAAGTGCCACCTTGGGTGCAGGGACCTCAGCGAACTTGGGGTTGGGTGGGTCCTGGGACCACAGGCGGGTGGGTGGAGGAGGAGCTGGAGAGGGGTCACAGTTGGTGGGAGATGGGGCAGGGGCATGAGCATCACTTAGGGAGGGAGCAGAAGCATTGCTTGGGGAGCAGGGGAGGGGAATGGGGGAGGGTGGGAGGCAGGAGCAGAGACGGTAGCTGGGTGCCCACGGTGTCACCTGCTGCACAAGTTGGTCCCACGTGTGGGTCCATCACTCAGTGTCCTCTCGGACCTTCTGCGCCAGGGTCTTCTGCATGTGCTGCAGGGTGCCCACATGCTGCCTCATCGGGTCCTCCTGGACCCTGGGGCGCTTTCCGGCCCCCCAGGGTCGGGCGGGTGGCGTGGCTCGCCCCTCTCACGGCTGGTCCGGCTGTGGAGAATAGTCAGTCACCCATGCAGACGCTGTCCCTGAGGCCGTGCCCCCCTCTGTGAGCAGCGAGCAACAGTCCCTGGGCCAGAGGAGGGATGTCCCGGGAGCATGTGTGGCCCGCACAGCAGGCCCTGCCTAACAGCGGCCCTGGGGGCCATGCTGCCCACTCCCCCTCCCCCCCCCATGGACAAGCAGGCAAGGGATGTGTCTGGTCACAGCGAGAGCCCTCCCTGGGGCCCGGAGACGCCTAGCCCTCCCTGGGGCCCGGAGCCACCTAGCCCTCACTGGGGCCCGGAGACGCCTAGCCCTCCCTGGGGCCCGGAGACGCCTAGCCCTCCCTGGGGCCCGGAGCCGTCTAGCCCTCACTGGGGCCCGGAGACGCCTAGCCCTCCCTGGGGCCCGGAGACGCCTAGCCCTCCCTGGGGCCCGGAGCCACCTTGCCCTCCCTGGGGCCCGGAGACGCCTAGCCCTCCCTGGGGCCCGGAGCCGTCTAGCCCTCACTGGGGCCCGGAGACGCCTAGCCCTCCCTGGGGCCCAGAGACGCCTAGCCCTCCCTGGGGCCCGGAGACGCCTAGCCCTCCCTGGGGCCCGGAGACGCCTAGCCCTCCCTGGGGCCCAGAGACACCTAGCCCTCCCTGGGGCCCGGAGCCACCTAGCCCTCCCTGGGGCCCGGAGACGCCTAGCCCTCCCTGGGGCCCGGAGACGCCTAGCCCTCCCTGGGGCCCGGAGACGCCTAGCCCTCCCTGGGGCCCGGAGCCACCTTGCCCTCCCTGGAGCCCGGAGACGCCTAGCCCTCCCTGGAGCCCGGAGACGCCTAGCCCTCCCTGGGGCCCGGAGCCACCTTGCCCTCCCTGGGGCCCGGAGACGCCTAGCCCTCCCTGGAGCCCGGAGACGCCTAGCCCTCCCTGGGGCCCGGAGCCACCTTGCCCTCCCTGGGGCCCGGAGATGCCTAGCCCTCCCTGGAGCCCGGAGACGCCTAGCCCTCCCTGGAGCCCGGAGACGCCTAGCCCTCCCTGGAGCCCGGAGATGCCTAGCCCTCCCTGGGGCCCGGAGCCACCTTGCCCTCCCTGGGGCCCGGAGACGCCTAGCCCTCCCTGGGGCCCGGAGATGCCTAGCCCTCCCTGGGGCCCGCACACACACCTGCAGAGTGGGTGGGGCCTCGCGCGGGCAGGCGTGCCCGTGTGCTGTGTGCGGCACGCCTCGGTGTGTCTGGGGTCGCGCCTGCACCCTTGCAGCCAGCCTGCAGCCAGCCGTGGCGGGTGGTGGGGGGCCGTCCTCTCACCCCCGGGGCCAGAGTGTGTGGCCTCCCCTGAGCCTGTGAGCTGGATCCTGGGCGTGCTCAGGGGCTGCCTGCTGAGGCCACGTGGCGCACGACGCTGCATGTGGTGCCACGTGCACAGACTGCAGCACGATGTCCAGCCCGTACGACGATCGCACCCCTCCTCCTCTGCGCCCGCCTGTCCTGCCCTGTGGGTTGGAAAACCGAGCGCACGCCCCTGAGGATCCCTCCCCGGCGTCCGGCGATGCCTGAGACACGCCCAGGCTGGCGGCTGCAGGGACAGCGTGACTTGTCACTGTGTCGTCCTCCTCCTCCTGCCCCGCTGTCCCTCGTCCTTCTCCTCCCCCGCGACCTCTGGCCAGGCGACAACCACCACGGCTGGGGAAAGGGCTTCCCCACCCCCAGGATCTGGTGCGCTCTCTGGCTCTCGCATAGCCCTGGCGGGCTCCTTCACTTTCCTCCGGACCTGTTCTCAGGTCTGGGGTGGGTGTCCCGGCTCTGCCAGGGCCTCGCACCCATATATGTCGGCGTTGTGGGGTCTGGAGCAAAGATCCTGTAGGGTCTCTCCCCCCGCCCACAGCTAGAGGAGGGACAGGGTCTCCGCCCCAGACCAGGCGGGTGCCTGCCACTTGGTACCCCTCAGTGGGTCCTGGGAGCCCTGGTCGTGCTCCCTGCGGGGGCCAGGGAGGTCTCAGGGGGCTTGTGGCTCGGCCATAGCTGGCTATGCCTGTGGTAGGGGGAGCCACGCGGTCAGGTGTTGCTCCAGGGCCGGCTTCCCGCCACAAGGCTTGTCCAGCGTGCCTGCAGCTTTAAGAGCTGGCCGGAGACAGGAACTAGAGAGTTCTGATTACTCTGGACCGAGTGGCCACCAGGCCACCTGTGTTATTTCCTGGAGGCCTCTTCTTTCGAAAGAAAACCCTCTTCCCTGTCCGCTCATGCCTTTTCCCAAAAGAGCTCTGCAGAAAAGGCTTCTTCCTTGTAGAAAGAGGTCTACCAATGTCAGAAGAATCTCTCCGTTCTTTCGACTACCAGCGGCTCGATGTCTGGTCGGCGATCAGTTTCTAGCGGAGTGCCCCAAGGATCCATTCTAGGGCCGGTTCTGTTCAACATCTTTATGAATGACCTGGCTGAGGGGATGGATTGCACCCTCAGCCAGTCTGGGGCTGACACTAAGCTAAGGGGAGAGGTAGATACGCTGGAGGGCAGGGGCAGGGTCCAGAGTGACCTGGACAGATTAGAGGATTGGGCCACAAGAAATCTGATGAGGTTCAAACAGGACAAGTGCAGAGTCCTGCACTTGGGAGGGAAGAATCCCAAGCATTGGTACAGGCTGGGGATCAATTGGCTAAGCAGCAGTTCTGCAGAAAAGGACCCGGGGGTTACAGTGGATGAGAAGCTGGAGATGAGTGAAGCGTGTGCCCTTGTAGCCAAGAAGGTTAGTGGCATATTAAGGGGCATTAGGAGGCGTATTTCCAGCAGATCTAGAGAAATGATTATTCCCCTTTATTCGGCTCTGGTGAGGCCACATCTGGAGTATTGAATCCAGGTCTGGGCCCCCCGTTACAGAGAGGATGTGGGCACGTTGGAGAGGGTCCAGCGGATGGTAACAAAATTGGTTCGGTGGCTGGAGCGCATGGCCTATGAAGAGAGGCTGAGGGAGCTGGGCTTGTTCAGTCTGAGGAAGAGTCTGTGGAAAATGACCAAAGGCTTGAACTCCCTGGTTGAGAAGCTTGAAAGAGCGAAACAGGCACAGCTTGGGCAGGGGATGCAAGACGTGTCAGTGTTCACAAAGGGTGTTTCTGAGACGCTTGCAGGCGGGGAATAGCTGCAGCAGGAGTAAGAGCAACGGGATGAATTAACAGAGAACCACCTTGCAAAATGTAACTGGCAGCAGGCAAACCGCGGGCAACTTGCTGCTGGAGTCAGACAGGAGCTTCCAATGTGCAGATGACACCATGTCCAAAAACGTGCGTCAGACATCCTATATGCAATCGCTCTGAGCTGAGCACCTGGAACCGTGTGTGCAAACCCCTTGCTCTGAGCACCTGGATCCACGTGTGCAAACACTTTGCACTATTGTACCTGACTGCGCGTGTGCAAACCCCTTGCTCTGAGCACCTGGATCCACGTGTGCAAACACTTTGCACTATTGTACCTGACTGCGCGTGTGCAAACCCCTTGCACTGTGCACCTGGATCCACGTGTGCAAACACTTTGCACTATTGTACCTGACTGCGCGTGTGCAAACACCTTGCACTGTGCACCTGTCTCCGCGGGGCCCTTTGCTCTGTGCACAGGGCGCCGAGTGTGCAAGCCCCCGGCCCCCCCCCCGCGCGCCGGAGCCTCTCCCGCTCCCGCAGACCAGGGGCCGAGGCGAGCTGCGCATGCGCCGCGCTGCCCTCCGCGGGCGGGGGGCGGCCCCGAGCCCGGCGCGCTCCGAGCCCGGCTGCGGCCGGCTGAGGGGAGCGATGCGGGGCAGGGGGCGACTCCCGCTCCCCCCGCCCGGCGCCGGCCAGGGGTGAGCGGGGGGTCCGGGCGGGGCAGTGGGGGCGGGGGGTCCGGGCGGGGCAGGGGGGCGGGGGGTCCGGGCGGGGCAGTGGGCAGGGGGCGGGGGGTCCGGGCGGGGCGGGGGGCAGGGGGCGGGGGGTCGGGGCGGGGCGGGGGGGTCCGGGTGGGGCGGGGGGCAGGGGGCGGGGGGGTCCGGGTGGGGCGGGGGGCAGAGGGCGGGGGGGGTCCGGGCGGGGGGTCCGGGCGGGGCAGTGGGGGCGGGGGGTCCGGGCGGGGCAGGGGGCAGGGGGCCCGGGTCCGGCTCTCCAGGGCTCCGGGTTCAGACGCCGCCTCCTGCCCGGCGGCTCGCGGCGCGTGTCCCTTCCCGGGGCCGGCGCTCGCCCTCGCAGGGCTCCAGTGTCTGGGCGGCGGGGGTGTCTTGCTCGGGCCCTGCAGGGCCTGTGAATACCCCGCGGGTCACAGGCACGAGGCTCTGCGGGGAGTTGGTCCTTGGCAGAGGAAAGATGCGTGTGTGGCGCGGGGAGCCCTTCTTGACTCACAAACACGCAGGCTACGTCTACACGGGCATGATTTTCCAGAAATGCTTTTAACGGGAAAGTTTTCCGTGAAAAGCATTTTCGGAACAGCGCGTCTAGATTGGCAGGACGCTTTTCCATAAAAAAGCCCCGATCGCCATTTTCGCAATTGGGGCTTTTTTGCGGAAAACAAATCTCTGCTGTCTACACTGGCCCTTTTGCACAAAAGTTTTTCGGAAAAAGACTTTTGCCCGAACGGGAGCAGGATAGTATTTCCGCAAAAACACTGACGATCTTACATGAGATCGTCAGTGCTTTTGCGGAAATTCAAGCGGTCAGTGTAGACAGCTGGCAAGTTTTTCCGCAAAAGTAGCTGCTTTTCCGGAAAAAGTGGCCAGTCTAGACACAGCCGTATAGTTTGGAAAAGTGCCCAAACCCAACTATGTCCGGAATGCTCTTGGAGCATTTTTTAATGAATCCCTATACTAAAAAAAGACTATGGATAAAGTGTAAGGCTATGAGCAGAATCCTGAGATAGGAGGAAAGACTGTAAGGAACAAATTTGGAAGAACTTTCTGAGAGCATTTGAGAGCCATGATCGAGTTAGTGTGCCCAGAGTAAGCATGGCTGAAGAAGAGAGGGGAACTCTTGCGATGATGGAGCAAGCCATCTGGCTACCAAAACAGACTTTCCTTCTGGGGGGCTCCCCATGATTTTCTGGTGTTGGCATTCAGTTTTTTCTGCTGGGATCCTATCCCCCTTTTGCTTTCACACTTGAGCCCTAGTGAGAGAAGATGAAGTGAGAACAAGTTTGTTTTGGATTTTGTTTCGATTACTTTTAGGGTAATACAACTATGTTAGTAATTTAAATTCTTATTTGACTTGGTAGTGGGGTTTTGTGAGTAAAAGGAACCCATCAAGCAGCCTGAGCTTGTAAAGAGATTGTGCTTTTGGGTGAGGATTGAATTTGTTGGAGTGTGGTAGTGGTCGCGGGTTGGCCATGGTTTGGTGACAGATCGGCATTGTTTTTTCCACCGCTTTGTTTCAGTGTCATGGTTGCATTTTGCTTCCCAGTAGCTATCCCTGCACTCAAGGAGTCTGAGAGATCTGCTATAATTAGAGGGGAGGGAAAAGATTAATGACATTTTATTGCCTACGCTACTTTGCTGAAATAATCGGCAGGGAGAGGATAGCACTAGAAAGAGATTGGAGTTTGCTTTTCTCGTCATTGCTGATCATTGTCATAAAGATTGTCAGGCTCCAATATGAGAGGAAACCTCTGGTATCCCCCTGGAGTTCTGAGTTGCTTTGCAATTTGTCTGCATAATATAGGGGGAGGAGGAAGGGGGCTGTGCTAGGACGTTTTCAAACAATAACCGTGTTGGAAAATGACTTTCTTGTGTTTCAGCTGTTGTCAGTATTTTGTTTTCTAGAGCACTTTAATATTCATCCAAGCTGAAGTAGATGCTCACAGATTATTATTTCTACACATTCAACAATATAATTTTGAGGATCTTGTCTTTGTCCTTTTGGTACAGCACTTGACATCTCCTCGCATTGAGTCTAATATTTTTTCCACTAGAAGCCAGTGAACCGTGTGAGTAAATTTTAGTAATAATTCTGTGCTGCTTCTATCTGATGCCTCTCTTTCTATTAAAAAAGATCCAGTCCGCTTTTCTTACTTTGTGGAATGTTGGTTTTAAATGTGCTGCAGTTTCACCAACTGCTTGTCGTGATCACAGAGGTAAAAGGGGAGGATTAACAACCAATGTATATCTAGTGAAATCAGCCCTGTCATAGTGATTTTTTTATAGATCATTTTCTTTTGTAGCTGAGTTCAAAAGGCAGCCTTGAATTTGCTGATTTGAATTTGTTCTTCATAATTATTACAGTATTTAAAAGGAGTTTTTGAAGTAATCTTAGCTGATGTGTGGGCCAGCTACACCACTGCAGTAGTTTTCCTAGTTTGAAAACTTTCCATAGTGAACCAAAGAGCTCTACTTAGCTGTTGTTGATTTAATTTGATCATTTGAATTGTCAATAAGATAGAGGTTATTTTGCCAAATTAACTATTAAAATGTATACAAAGTTGGAAGTTGCAGGGAGTTACGTGTACTAGATTTAGGAGAAGATTTTCAAAGGCACAAAATGCACCTAACTCGGTGAAAATCAATAGGAACTAAGTGCCTAAAACCGTCATTCGAAAATGTTTCCCTTTGATTTTAAATGAGATTAATGCTTGCCTTCGTAAGCAGAGAGAAAGGGTTCCACGGAAAACCTAAGCAGCTAAAACATGCTAAGACTAAGATTGCTAAGATTGCTGAGCCAAAAAGTGCAGGAGGAACTTTTAATTTAGAAAATGTCATTGATACTATCTTTTGTTAACAGAGCTGTTCTTTACTGAGAACCAAGACTAAATCTTTCCAAGTTCTCTTGCTTCAGAACTTGCAATGTTTTTAATGATTTTTCTTTGCTGATTTCCGAGGCAGTGTTAAATGCTAATGTAGCTATTCCATAAATGTGGGCGGGTTTTGTTGTGCAAAGCTAAAGTTTTATAGATGCAACATTATTTTAATATTATTTTGGAAACTAAATAGGCTCTTTGGCCATCAATGGAGGTGGAATTTGTGTTAGCGTTAAGTGTATTTGTATCCGATTGTGTGGAGATACTGGATCTGTTTTCAGGAAGTGTATTCTGTAAATACCCAGCCAAAGCTTGTCTGCAGTCTGGGGAAGTACACAATCGAACTAGCAGTGTATATGCCAAATAAGTATCAGATTATGGGCACATAGACTTTAAGCCTTGAATAGCTCTGAATTAGTTGTAATGCAATCTCTTCCTTTTCTACATGGAACAAAATTTACTTACATATATAGGGGTGTAGCTTTGGGGGGAATATGTTATGCGCTGCTAGTGTAAGGACTGTGTAATGTTAACACAGCCTTTCAGCATTAGCGCTTGCTTTTTTGCTTGATGGAGAATATTTGCCCCAAATCACAGGGTTACTTTCTCTTGGTTTCAAAATGTACCAAGAAGTCTATCATTTCCATCTGAATGGCAATAGCCAAACAGACCTTTAACGCTCTCCATGCAAGGATGCACTTCTACAAGCACATCCGTAATACTTCTCCCCATCCCCACTCCACCCTCTAAACAATCTGCAATCCCTTGGTGCAAGTACAGATCCCAATGTAGGAACTTGTTCTCCTGACTTGTTGATAGAATTTAAAATTTGGACCAAAACCACCAAAGTGAGGTTGCAAATAAATAGCTTAAATCACCTAACTTACTGCACAACCTTTATGGTAAAACTTCTAAAATGGTGAGCCGAGAGGAGAAGATATTGTTCCCAACCTGGCCTTAGCAACAGTGGTACCATCTGACTTCTCTGGGTGCCTAGACAGAAGACATGGAAATACATAGCTGCGTACTCTTTGAGGTGCAACCTCCTGAAGGACTGGTGTACACTGTATAGTCTGTCCTGATCTCCCTGAAATTCATTGAACTGAGGTAGGTTTTCTGATTTCTGTAACACTTAGCAGAGCAATTTAAAATACAAACTGTAAAAAGTTTATTTCTGACTGCAGTGTAGCAGGTACGGTTCATGAACCAAGTCAGTTGTCCTTTCAGATTGATCACCATTTTAGAGTCTTAGTTGATTGTGACTGGTAATGTGAAAGGAAACTTTTCAGTCTCTTTTTTTCCTATTTGAGTAGCTCTAATTTGACTGTGACATTTTGATCTGAATTGAAATGTCACATGCAACGTCTTGGCCCAACTTCTTTTTATAGATAAATCTCTTTTTAAGAGGCCATTCAAGATTCCACACGTATTGAGTACAGTTTTGATATTAGACACACTTCACTTAGGCCACCAGTTCCTGTTAGGCTTTGAGTGAATGGCCTCTTAAAATGTGTTTTGTTGTGTTTCAAACTCCCCAGCTGATCCTGGATTCCTCAGCTGACCCTGGGCTCCATGTAAACGCCACAGTGGTGTTTCAAAGGGGCAGCACCGCATGGAGCCGGGGTCAGTTCCATGCAGCGCTGCTTTGAAACACTGAGGCAGCGTTTCAAAGGGACAGTGCTGCACAGCTGAGCCCAGGATCAGCTGTGCTGCCCCTTTTGAAATGCTGCTGCAGAGTTTCAAGAAGGCAGCACTGCACGGAGCCTGGGCACGGGCTCCATGTGGCGCTGCCACTTTGACTATCTGATAGAGGCAGCCAGGGGGCGGGAATTGACTAGTCAACTCAACTATCTGATAAGCATTTGCTTAATGGATAGTCGACTAGTCGTTAACATCCTTAGTCTTTATGAACTATTTTAAATTAGCATGCTGCCAAGTGTGTCGTGGTAACAGAGAACAGAGAGATTTTAATGGAGTCATATTTTCAGATGTACATCTTTCTGGAGGGAGAATTACATGTGTAATTTAAACTTTAGAGCGTTTCAGCAGCAAGGTTCAATACTTACCATTGCGTGGTAGCAAAAACACCAAATGCATTTTACTTGAAAAAATGTATATAGGAGACCCTCCCGATTCACAGTTCCATATATCTGTGAGTCTTCTTTCCCAGCATGGATAGGACAGTGGGTGCTGGGAGCCACGGGGAACTCACCATAGGGGCTAGGAGCCACAGTTCCCAGTATTCGTGAATTTCACCATTTGTGCTAGATGCAGGAACACATCCACCGCAAATAGTGAGGGTTTCCTGTATTGCTTAGTTAAAGGCTAGCTATAAAATATGTTGGACTATAGGCTACTAGATATTTTTAAATAGAGCGGTGATGTTTAAATTAACATCTTTGGATTTATATGATCAGCTGAATTAGGAGCTTCTTTTTAAAGCTATAAATAAAAAGATATATTTGAAATAATGAATGGTGTATTTATGGTCATAACTGTATAAAGGGAAATGCAATGGAAAATTTGAGTCATCTGAGCTGATGTTTGAGACATTTCCCTATGGAGTCACTGGAGTGAAAAATGTTTTGTATGCTTAAACTTGAACAGATGCTTCAAAACAGACAGGCAATTTATTGCCATGCAAGTTTAAAGTTTGCAGTTCCATTTACTCAACCAGGATTAACTTAACGCTTCAATTTTAAAGCCTAATTTTCAGTGTCTTTTAGTTGACCTCCAAGGCCCCAGTTCAGGAGGGCATGTCTAACTGTAAGAAGTCCAATTGATGTAGGTGGGATTGCTCACGAACTTAAATTTAGCAAGTTTCTGAAGCATATGCCTGAATTTGGATCTAAATTAGGGATGGGATAGTGTAAACAGTTACATGCAGCCCTCCCCGAAGCTGCTGCCTCTGTATCAGTGGCAGCAGCATAGGAGGGGGGTAGCAGGGCAGGCGGGAGCTGGTGCTTTTGGGGAGCCCCCTGCCCCCCCCCACATAAACTTGTAACCACTGAAAACTTCAGTGGTTACACGTTTACCAAAATAAACACATTTTCACATCCCTAATCAAAATTTCCACATAGGAAATGAGGATAAATCTTGTGTTCCTTTCTTAACAGCATTTTTGCCCAAATAACATGGGATTGATCCTCAGCTATCACAGAAATTAATTGCACCTTTTTGATACAGGTTTGTCAGACAACAAAATAATTACAACTTATGGTACATGTCTGGGCTCCTGGTTAAAAAACCTGTTACAATACTCAAAGGAAATGCAAAATTCATAATAGGCAATCAGCAAGTCTTACATACCAAACTATGGATGTTAAAAAGCATTCTTTTTGTAAACGTGTAACCACTGAAATAGACATTAACACGCAGGGAGTGGCTCCATGGGAGCCGGTGCTCGTGGGTGAGTAGGGATGTTAAATATTGGTTAGTTGAATTGTCGATTGACCTCATGAATTCGTATCGGTTAGCTGACTCTTCTATAGTCACCAGGCAGCCCCTGTCTGGGGAGAAGGGGTCTGAGCTCCTGGACCCGGCATGAGCGGGAAGTGAGCCGGGCTGTCTGCCTGCCTGGCTCCTAACACACTTTAAATGCGGAGCCACAGGGGAATAGGTCCTGGACCCAATGCAAGAAAAATTTACTGGCAAGGGATGGGGGGCGGGAAATGCGTGTTGTCTTTGGCATTAACCTATATGCTTTTGCTTATCGGTTAATCGACGCTACTATTGCATCCCTAGTGGGGGGTTGCCTCCCTTCCTGCCCCTGCTCTGCTGCCTCTATCATCAGCAGTGGTTGGGGAGTGTCAGTTGGGAGTTGGTGCTCTTGCAGAGACACCTGTCCCCTGTCGCTGATATAGAGGCAGCAACATGGGGAGAGGGGCTTGCATGTTACCATGAAGGTTTTAAGCGAGTACAGTGTCACATCCCTAACTCTAACCACTAATCCCCATCTCCTAGGACTTTTTAAAAACTTCTCAGCAGCTCAAACAGCTGCCATTTCTCATTCAAGGAGTAGCCTGTTGGAGTATTGATTCCTCTTTAATCCCCCAAAGTGGAAATTTGTAGAGGTAAGAGGAACAGAAGAGGTGACATTCAGCACTGGATTTATGATAGGTCTGAACTAATTGCTATATTTGGCATTGAAAAGGAATTTTCTCCTGAGTCACATTGACCAAGATCCAGGTGGGGGGGGGGGGGGGGGTTGCCTTTCTCTGCAGCATGTGTCACTGATTACTTGTGGGTTTAAATAGTATAAATGGTAAATTATCTGTAACTTGAAGTCTTTAAACCATGAATTTAGGACTTCAATAACACTGCCGGGGTAATATACTATATAAACGCATTGGAGAGAGTCCTGCGGAGGGCAAGAAAAATTATTAGGGGCCGAAGCTTACAAGGAGAGGCTGAGGGATTTGGGGCTTATTTAGTCTGCAGAAGAGTGGGGGGGGGGGGGGGGAGAATCGATAGCAGCCTTCAACTACCTGAAGGGGGGTTCCAAAGAGGATGGAGAGAGGTTGTTCTTAGGGATGACAGAGTGAGGCGCAATGGTCTCAATTTCCTAAATGGTCAGAGTTAGGACCACCAAATTTGGTATGCAGTGTCCTCTTATTAGGGATGTGAACAAAAAGTCGACTAGTTGATTAGCTGATAATCTAGTGGACTATTTGCATTCCCCCCCTTTGCTGCTTCTGCCTGAGCCCGCCATGGGCAGAGGCCACTTCGCAGCAGCCTCCCCTGTCCCCTTCCCCCCAGAAGCCTCTGTCCATGGGGAGCTCAGACCCCCTGCGGACAGGGACTGCTGCCACCCCACACTGCTGCCTCTATATTAGAGGCAGCATCATGAGGCAGTAGGCATCTGGTCCATGAGGGGAGCTGGTTTATAAACTGGCTCCCCTCACGGTCTGGCTCCCGCCTGGCACTCTGCAGTGCTGCATCTGATACAGAGGCAGCAGTGTGAGGCGGTAGGGGGCTTCCCAGGAGGGGAGCTAAGAATTCCTGCGGTTAGTCAGCTATTCTATTACCCGATATCTAACATCCCTACCTCTTATCATAACTTGAAGCAAGGGCAGGGTTTGGTTGTGCCAGGACAATGGGATGTGCCTGGAATGGGATTTTCTCATAAAATGGAAGGAGAGGAGACTGCTAGCAGGGACAGTTATCTGATATCTAAAGGAGAATGTGTGTATGTTTGTGCGCTAATCACTTGGACACTATAAGAGCTACTGCAACCAGACTTTGCACGGGGTAACCTTTCCTCCAGAAGCAGATTTTAAGGGACTGTGGGAGGGAAGAGATGAGAGACGGACCCTTTCCCCAGGGCTGCACGGACCTTGGCAGTGCAGGGAGAAGTGGCTTCCTGGGGGAAGCGGCAGGGACAGTCAACTCACTAAGGCCAGCGGCGGGACGAGGAAGCAGAGGACGGGCTCGGGCGCCAGCGGCAGGCGTGCAGCTCCCTTCCCCCTCCCTCTCTTCTCCTCAGTTATATCAACTGTCCCGAGCAATGCCGGGTAACTCCAGCTAGTACTATATAATGACCACAGGGGCCAGAGATGGGGACCAGAATAGCTATAACCCCACTGGGGCAGCAGGAGCAGGGGTAAAGAAAGGGACAGCTATGTACTATATATTTGAGAGAGTTTGCATATGTCTGTCTGTCCACTAGTAAGGCGACATGCACCCTTCCACTGGCTGTGCCCGCTGCAGTAGCCATGGACAGGTGCCTCTCACCTGGCTCCAAGGTGGTTTGGTGTCAGAAGGCAGGGGTTGTTCTCTCTCCCCAGGGTAGCAACGCTGGGTAAGTCATATTTAAGGGGCGGGTGAGGTTCTGCAGCCTGCAGTATGGAGGAGGTCAGACCTGCTGGCCATGATGATGACTTCTGACCTTAAAGTCTAGGAACCTAATAGCTCATGAAAAGATGGACTTAGGCACTTTGTTATTTGAAAGGTTCCTGAAAACTCCTGAGACATTAGATTTTAATACTATGCTATTATCTTGAGAGGGTCAAGTTTGGGTCACTTTTTTAGAGGATTCTTAAATTTATTACATGTTTTTTTCCTCTGTCTGTGTAGTTGGACTGAAGTTACTAAAGGACCTGGGCCTTACAGGTGAGGGGATGTGAAAAATAATCACGCTTTTTAAAAACTGTAAAATATTTCTAAACTAAGTGGCATCTGCAGCATAAATGATAGTGCTGTTTGGCATAACGACTTTATTGGCACTCATTTGGGGAGCTCTGAATAACTCACCCATGACTTAGCTTCTTGTGAATTGTGTGGCCATCGCTAGCTCATTGATAGCATCTGTGCATCTAATTACCATTGATAAAGTACTTGACATCACTCCATGCTGTGCTCTCATTCCCTCTCTTGTTTTCACTCCTGGTACATGTTGATATAATGGTATGCCATCCAAAGGACCCGAGTGATGAGTTGGATTTCTAGTGCATATGTCTTTTATTTTAAAGGTTAATGGTGACTCCTGAAAACTTTACATATGCAAATAATCCACACTACTTGTGGATGAGGATAATAGGACCAAGCCATTTCATTGGATGAGGCACTTTTAGGAAACGAGGGTGATGATGCCGGCCTGCTGCCCAGTTAAACAATTGTTAGATTGAAAGGATGAGTATGGAATTAATACTGACCAGTAGGGATGTTAGTATGGAGATGATTACATGATTAACTGATAAGCCTGGGCTTATCAGTTAATCATATCGACTAAATGCAACCTCTCCTTGCTGCCTCTGTTACATGTTTGCACGTGGGGGAGAAGCGGCTCCCAGGAGCCAGTGTACACGGGGAACCAGCTTAAACTATCAGATGCAGTGGAGAGTGGGGAGGTGGCTCTGCAGGAGCCAGTACGCATGGGGAGCCGACATACATCAAAGGCAGCAGTGTGGGGAAAGTGGTTCCTCAGGAGCTGGTACATGCGGGGAGCCAGCTTAAAAGCCAGCTCCCTGTGTGTACTGACTGGTTCCTGCCTGTACCCCTGTGCTGCTGCCACTGTATTCCTTGCAGTGCAAGGGAGCGGGGGTGTGAAGGATAACTGATGAGCCCTGGCTCATTGATTAACCATGTACACGTTTACATTTTCACATTCCTAGGTAAAAGCAGACACCCACTTAAAGCAGATACCCAGGCTAATACAGATACTGAGTTGAAAACACTTTAACAAGTGGAACTGCTCTTACAATTGAAAACTTAAACAGAACCCATTGTACAAAAACTTGATTACAAATAAACTTAAATGCACAAAACTGTGCAGGTATCACCGCTCCATCCATCTAAAAATGATCTTCCCCATTCCTGGGTCCAAATCACATTTTTCTGTGTACCTGCTGCCCTTCGCTTGAGCGCTCTGTCTGTGCAGTTTGACACTTCAGTGCCACGATTCAGCTTGTTTTACATTCTCTGGTCTCATCTACTCCCGTTGCAGTCCATGGCAAAAGTCTTAGGGTATGTCTACACTAGCTCGGTAGTTCGAGCTAGGTAGGCAAATGAGGTCAACCGGAGTTGCAAATGAAGCCCGGGATTTAAATATCCCGGGCTTCATTTGCATCTTCCCGGTGCTGCCATTTTTAAATCCTCCTTAGTCCACACTCCGTGCCTGCAGCTACACGCAGCATGGAGTAGGTAGTTCGAATTAGGATCTCTAATTCAAACTACCGGTACTCCTCGTTCCACAAGAAGTACCGGTAGTTCGAATTAGGGTCTCTAATTCGAACTACCTACTCTGTGCCGCGTGTAGCCGCGGGCACGGAGTGCGGACTAAGGGGGATTTAAAAATGGCGGTGCCCGGGAAGATGCAAATGAAGCCCGGGATATTTAAATCCCGGGCTTTATTTCCAACTCTGGTTGCCCTCATTTGCCTACCTAGCTCGAACTACCGAGCTAGTGTAGACATACCCTTACTGACTTCAATGTCAGTATAATGTGGAGTTCAGAGCTGTGTGTATAATACCTTGCATGAATTGCTGTGCTACATTCTGAAAGAGGAGGGAAGTGAAATTCAACTGCTAAGCAAATACTAATCCAGTAATTGTGACTTGTCTACCGATAATTACCAGTGCTTTTATGTTGTTTTACTCCAGCTGATTGGTTTGTGTATGTTGTTGTTGTTGTTGTGTTTTTTTTTTTTTGCCTTTTGTCTAGAACATGCATACTGGTGAGTTGCTGTCTTTTGTGCTCTACTTCTGACTTGTCCTTTGTGTGCTAGGAAATTAACACATTGCTGATAAACTATCAGTATGGAGTCTCCCCGACCCAGCATCGATGAAGTAATGGGAAGGAAACTGTTTGCAGTACCCGTGTATAGTTGAGACCTGATTCCACCAAATCAGGCAGTGGAAATTTCACTGGTTTGTGAAACCAACCAGATAATCAGTGCTTCCTTGTTCCCACATCCTGCTGGCAGCCGTTATGGATGGAAAGCTCACACCTGTCCTCTCTCTTTCAGAGTGAATGAGGCAGAAAATGTAGCAGGGTCTCAGATCTTCTTTGTGTTAAGCAGGGTTGTTGATGTCTCAATCAGAGAACAGTTACATTGGTCTGGACAGACCAATGCTGCTACCTTTGCAAATTACTGGTAAATCAGTTACACCAGGTAACGTGCACAAAGGGCCATCGCATGTATTACAGCAAATAGTATGGAAAGTTGCATCATTTAGAACAAAAACGACCTTTTCTAGAATGTTTTAACATTTACTCTACACTCTTCACTTAAGTTTTAAAGCAAGTGGGAGATCATTTGGATCCATATTTCATAGTGTAAACCTGGCCAGCCTTGAAAACAGTGATATGTCTGAAGACAAACTGAATCTCAAGTTTCGCTGTCTGACAGGAGAATGTATGTTTGCCACTTTTTTTTTTTAAATATCCAAATTGAGATTTTAACGCTTTCACTGCTTTTCACTGTTTGTGTGTTTGTGAAGTCCCTCTTGTAAGGACAGACATCTGCTCTGATCTGGCCAGCGCTTCAAATTCGGTGCCCCACGTTGCAGTGTGTCTGTGTGAGGCTGAAGTTGAATAATCTTACTAAGCAGTAGTTCTGTCCCATGTTACACTTCAAGTCAAGTGTGTATACGCAAGCAAAAACTTCATGTAGTGAACATTAAGGTAGTATCAGGACACACCCTATCTAATCAAAACCTTGAAAGCATGTGTGACAGACCGGGCCGGGTCTGGGTACAGCTGAGGGCATCCGCTCAGTGCAAATTGCTCAAACTCCGGGCTCCTTACAGCCCCAGACTAGAGACCTTCCCAAATAGGCCACAAACCAGTTACACCAAGCGCTTCAGCTTACAATCTGGCCAGCCAGAAGCCTCATGAGCAAAACCTCTCTGACATCCCAGCCCTCCCTGTGCCCTAATCAGCCCCGGGCCTAACACACAGGTGAGGGGTTATAGAACCCAACCTCACCTACCCTGAACGGGTTCTCCTGGTCCCAAGAAACCAGCCACTGGTCCCAATTAATTTACACTCTGGATCTTACCCACAAGATCACTCTGAGCCAATCCTTTAGAATCTAAAATCTAAAGGTTTATTACTAAAAGAAAGAAAAGCAAGAGAGTAAGGTTTTTAAAGAATAATACATTACATGCATCGAATCACCCAGTTCTCGATACAGGCTCTTAGCAGAGATGTTACAAACTGCTCTCTTAAAAGTCTCTGGTTACATCCGATGTCAGGATGGGTCCACGGTTCTTCCCAGCTCGTTGTTCCCTGCAAGGCTGCATCTGGGATCAGAAGCTAAACTGAAGATGAGACGGAGGGTGCCACATGGCACTTATATCCCTCTCCTGGCATCTTCCTGGCCAGAGCAGGTCACTGCAGGTCAAATGGTCCATTGACCTATCCTTGTGTCCCAAGTCAGTAACCATTATTCTGGCTGGTCTGCAGGCATCCAGATTCATTCCCCAGGTGTGTCTTTGGCATTTAGAGATCTATTGTCCCTGGAGCCTCGCTCATCAGCATAGCCATTGAACAAACATTCTTGGCACATTGCTCTGCCTCAGACAGAAAGTTTTCCAGCATCAACGCAGAGGACATATTTATAACTCCACATATAGATATTATACAAGTACATGAATAGCCTATACGGAATCAGTAGAACATAAGATTTCATGTGACACCTCACATGACCCTCTTTGTATAGACTTTTGGGGCAACCCACCCCCCCCATGGGTGCAACAGTGATCTTTAGAATCCGATAATGTGACCGCATTCAAATAAGAAATTTAAGAAATGTCTTGGCTTCTGTGACATTTTACATTGCCTACAGGGCTGTTGGTAACACACTCCAGCATAAAGCATTCACTTCCCTCTTCTAAAAGTAGTATGTGCCCCAGCTTCATCCAGCTGTCTCTCTGCTACAGAGCCTTAGCAGTGGGTTGGTATGCTCTGGTGTCTGCAGATTGATGCACCTAACTGTCTCTCCTTCTGTGTAGTTGGGAAGTTAATATGCATTAAGGTTTTGGAGGTTGCTGGTAGGTTTCATGACCTTACTTGGGATGGGATGCTGGAGCAGCCTCTGTCTGCAGGGAGCTCGGTCCTCTCCCCCCAACCTGGGGACAGGGGCAGCAGGTAGGACCTGATCGTTCTTCTATTTAATCTTAGATATTTCCAGTAGGCATCTTAGATGGTAAACGGGGGTCTCCTGGCATCTGGCTACTGTCCCTAGATGGGAATTCTTTGTGTTTGGTTAAAACTTTTCTCACCTTGAGTGGAAGAGTGTAATATCCAAGATGGGCATCAGGTGTCCTGGCCACTTGTCCTGGCAGGACCAACCACAACCCAGGCTGACAGGAAAAAACAATACTATTTACAAGGAATGTGAATGTATACTTGTGTACACAGTTAACCGATGAGCCTGAGCTCATCGGTTAAGCCGGACGGTTACGTGCAACCTCCTCCCCACCCCCCCACTGTTGGCTCTTAAAAGCCGGCTCCACATGAGAACCACCTCCTGCCTCTTCCACCCCAATCCTGCTGTGGGTACACGTGTAGCTGCTGAAAATTCTGCGGTTACACGTTTATAAAAATAAAAACATTTTAACGTCCCTGCTATTTACAGATCATTAATTTGAGTACCAAGCCATTATGTGTTTGGAGTATTACTAATGGCCCTCATTAGTGTATCTAGATTTGTCAGCAGACTCACAGGAGGGATGTAAAATCTCATTTAATTAGTTAACTGGTTAAATGTTAAGTTTAACTGGTTAACAAACGGGGGTGGGTGTTTACCCTTCATATTTCTAACTTCACATAAAAGAATGATACATGCACAGAAATAGAGGTTACGCATTCAGCAGATTTTAACTTTAAAATATGTCACATGATGCATTTTGCCTAATGCATCTTCGAGTTGTGCATATTCATAGTCACAAGCCAATTTTCATAAGCATGAGGGAGCCCATGACTAAAATTTGCAGGTAAATTGCACCTTTTTAGAACCTGCTTGGCTGTCTTTGTGAGAGCAGGATCAGGCTAGGAAAGCACTCCTGTCAAATTTTGAGAATGGTACAGATTGCTGCCACCTCACAGAACCCTTGTGCTTTATGGCAGGGGGATGTGAAGTCTGCAGGATTTGTGAATCTGAGAGAGAATATCTGCTTCCCTCCACTGAATAATCACAAAGCCTCTGCTCAGGGAACTGCTGCTCGAATTTGACAGGTTTATCAGTCATGGCCCTATGTCAGATTTCCCTTTGTGGAGAAGGTAGTTGAGAACAGCTCTGGTCCCTGGATTTTCTCCACACACCATCCCTGCCAATCTGGTCTCCAGGTGCACAGCCCCAGTAAGACCAAAAGCCCAAATAAATCCATCTCGCTATGCATAAAGTTTATACTGAGTAAGTTCATGAGCTGTGCACCCCCTTTATCAATGAAAGAAAGCTGCACAGCTGTTGTTCCTCTCCCTCTGTAACACATTATCCACGCTGGATTTGAAATAAACAAAAGTTATTTTATTAAGTATAAAAAGTAGGATTTAAGTCAGGGGTGGGCAATAATTTTTGATGGGGGAGTCACTCCTAGAATATGGAAAGTGGTCAAGGGCTGCACTCTTCCATTATATTAATGGAGGAGGTGCGGGGGTCTGGGATGGAGGTTGGGTGCAGAAGGGAGCTTGGGGTAAGAGCAGGAGTTTGGGTGAAGGAGGCAGTTGTGACCTAGGGCACTGGACTGGTGTGCAGGAGGTTGGATTGTGACATAGGGCAGGGAATTGGGACTGTGATCTGGGGCAGAGGATTGGGGTGCCAGATCTGGGAGGGGATATGGGTGCAGAAGTGGGGCAGAGGATTTGTGTATATGGAATGGGGGGCAGAGGGTTGGGGAAGGGAGCGGCTAGGGTGCAGGGTCTGGCCAGGAGACTTATTGCCAGCAGCCAGTTCCTGAGACCCTGCCAATGAGTGTTCCCTCTAAGCTGCATGCCAGCACAGCTTCAGAGGTGATTAATCAGCCCTACCCAGTCAGTCAGCACTGCACACGGAGCCCTGAGTCTGACTGGATGGGGCTGATTAATCACCTGTGAAGCTATGCTGCCATGCACCTTAGAGGGAACACTGCTGCCTGCCCAGCCCCCGCACAGGCTGAAGCCTTGTGCTCTGGAGCCCCTTGTGCTTTGTGGCTGCCTGTTATTGAAACAGGCAATTCCCATTGGCTGGTTTCTGGCCAGAAACTGCCCAATGGGATTGTGCTCGGGGTGGGAGAGCAGCTCCAAAATCTTTCCCCCTTCCCTTCAGGCTCACAGTTTTTAAAGAAAAAACACCCCACAGCTACATTTCTGAGCAGCGTGCAGGTGGGGCAAGGCAAGTGGGGAGCCTGCCTGGGGCTCCCCACAGTGTCCAGCATCTACAGGCTGGATCTAGTGGCTTGGCGTGCCGAATTTGCAGGCCGTATTTTGCCCAGGCCTGGTTTAAGTGATTGCAAGTGTTAAGTCAGATCCCAGTAAGGGTATGTCTACACTAGCCCCCTAGTTCGAACTAGGGAGGCTAATGTAGGCATTTGAAGTTGCAAATCAAACCCGGGATTTAAATATCCTGCGCTTGATTTGCATCTTCCCGGCCGGTTGCCATTTTTTGAAATTTACAAGTCCGGACTAACTGCCCACATCTGCACGTGGCAGGGACCCGGTAGTTCGAAATAAAGCCCTAGTTTGAACTACCTGTTAAACCTCATTCCAGGAGGAACAACAGGTAGTTCGAACTAAGGCTTTATTTCGAACTACCGGGTCCCTGCCGCATGTAGATACGGGCAGTTAGTCCGGACTTGTAAATTTCAAAAATGTCGACCAGCCGGGAAGATGCAAATCAAGCCCGGGATATTTAAATCCCGGGCTTGATTTGCAACTTCGAATGCCTACATTAGCCTCCCTAGTTCAAACTAGGGGGATAGTGTAGATATACCCTAAGTTACTAAGCACAATAAAACACACCAGCTAAGCCTAATACATGAAGAGAAGTGGTTACAAATCATAATTTCTCACCTTAGTTCTTATTTCAGGTGAAGTCTTTCTCACTGACCTGGGTCCAGCAGCTCATCTCCGTCCCTGTCCTTAGAGTTCTTTTGCTTCCAGGCCTTTTCATGTGTCCTGTTGGGGTGGGGAGTAGTCTGGGAAGCCAGCTGAAGACAATCATTGTTTGCTTCCCATTCCTTACATAAAATTTCTCCAAGGTGGGTTGTCTTTGTACAGTTTCCCCCTCCCCGGTGGAAAAAGAACAACATTTCTTTTTTTGACAGCACAGGTACTCCAAGAGTGTGTCTAAGTTTTGCAGCTTTCAATATTTTTTAAAGTTTTGACAGATAATATTGATTATTTTAAAGCAGTTTCCCCTATTTATTAATTTAAAGGTTCACAGCTACAGCAAATTGAGACCAGTAATGGGGAAGTCAGTTACTGAATGAAAGTAGTTGAGATTAAAAAAGCGAAAGCTTTAAACCAGTAAAACACACATACTTTACATCACATGTCAAAATATACAAAGTACATGTCCTTAAACTCTACATTCTCATTCACCATTTTTATCTGTCTTTAAATTCCATTATTATTGTTGGAAATATTATTTTTATCTCTTGGACTGCATACAGGGAAATTGCCGCTTACACACATTTATTCATAAAAATCTATTCCTTGCAAAGCTCATTTATATAATATTTTAAAGTCTTGTTTATAGGTTGTATGGGATCTAAAGTCTCATGATTTAATACAGGCAGTCCCCGAGTTACGAACGGGGATTTCTCACCCCGGAGGACTGGCGCGGCGGGACGCCTGGTCCCGCCGCCCGCCTCCTCCGGGGCGAGAAAAGCTGCTCCCCGTCTCCCTGGTCTGCTGGGGGAGCCAGCAGACCAGGGAGACGGGGAGCAAAGCGGCGGAGGACCCGGGCCAGACCCGCGGCCGCTTCCAGATCATCTGGAAGCGCCGCGGGCCCGCCGGGTCCTCAGTAGCTTTGCTCAGCGTCTCCCTGGTCCGGGAGATGCTGAGCAAAGCCGCTGAGGACCCGGCCGGACCCGCGGCGCTTCCAGCTGATGTGGAAGCGGCCGCGGGTCCGGCCCCCGGTGCGCCGCCGCTTTGCTCAGCGTCTCCCTGGTCTGCAGACCAGGGAGACGCTGAGCAAAGCCGCTGAGGACCCGGCCAGACCCGCGGCGCTTCCAGCTGATCTGGAAGCGCCGCGGGTCCGGCCCGGGTCCTCCGCCGCTTTGCTCCACGTCTCCCTGGTCTGCTGGGGGGGACGCAGCTAGTGCCCCCCCAGCAGACCAGGGAGACGTGGAGCAAAGCCGGGTGCCTGTAGTAGAGCAGGTGGGGCACTGCCGGTTGGTTCCGCAGCACCGCTCCTTGGTGCTACTGGACCAACCCAGCAGCACCCCAGCTGCTCTGCCCTGGGCTTCCTGGAATCAGCTGCTGATGAGTTTCAGCAGCATCTAACTTGGGGTTCTTAAGTTGAATCTGTATGTAAGTGGAACTGGTGTCCAGATTCAGCCGCTGTTGAAACTGATCAGTTTCAGCAGCGGCTGATGCCAGTTCCGACTTACATACAGATTCAACTTAAGAACAAACCTACAGTCCCTATCTTGTACATAACCCGGGGACTGCCTGTATAGGCCCTCAAATGTTAAGGGGAACTGATGTGGGGAATCAACAGAACCTTGTCACAGTGCCCAGAATTTGAAGGCAGAATAAGACAAGTTGTCAAATGTCTAGTCAGGAATCTTTTCCAAATTGACATTGACGTGTGCCTTTTTCTGAACCCTCTTCAGGTTTTTGTGTGTCACATGAAACTTCCAAGATAGACTGATGGCTATTGGAAATACAGAGTATTAAAAATATAGCAGAATCCTCACTCAGAAATATTACGGAAACAGACACAAACAAATTCTGGTTTTATGTAAATCTATCTCAGCTGTGTACAATCATACATTTTAATAACTCTTGGGTGGTGGCTTCAGGGATTAGTGGAGAGTTGGGAGCAAATCCCATTTCATGTCAAATTGAAGGAAGCTTAATAATATTACATCGTCTCATCCCAGTCTCCATTTGTCAGTATTGCAAAACTCACACAGTTCTGCTTGTTGACTTGAGGAGGGACTTCGAACTGATTTGTAGGTCAAGAAAGATGTGTGCTGGCCATGCTGTGTTGGGGAAGCTTGCACAGTGCCTGTTTTGGGTTGAGCACAAGCCAATGACTTTTATTCCCTCTCTTCATGAGCAATAAGATTGTGCCATTTTTTAAATGAAAGAAAAGAAAGCCACTTTTCTCTTCACCTCAAGCACTTGTTCATCTTGTGATCTCTTATGTTTGAACAGAAATGAGATATGAATGAATAGCCACGATGAGTCATTATAATTGGCCTTTAGGGCCACTTTAAATTTCATTCTGCATTTACTGAAAGCTCAGTTGGTTACCAATGAATTTAGCAAATGTTAACTCCCACATTCTTTTTTCTTAGGACACAGATGCTAAATTGTTTGAAAGCAAAATGAAGTGAATATGATTTGAAGAACATGAATGGACCTAATTTAATTGGGTAATATGTGCTCAGATGTGGGTAATGAAGTAATCTCCTTACTTGAGTGCCTTCCCCCTCAATTATTGCTTATTAGCTGTACAAATGAGCAAGCGCCCATACTATTTAAGGCTGATTTTTTTATAATAGTGCAAAAAAAGGTGGTCATGACCTATTGGAATTCAGTGGGAATTGGCAGCCTGATTAGGCTTAGGCTGCTCTGGAAAGTCCAGGCATAAAACACGGGAGATCCACCAACCCCTTGTTAGGTAACCTCTTGGTAACATACAGCTTAACAGTGGTGTGCAACCTGCAGCCCATTGGAGTTCTGTGTTTGGCTCATGTTTTGTTTGCCATTATGCATGTTCAGGATTGCCAGATTCCACTGGTTTCTATCTGCATTTTTTTTCCTCCTGGTATTTTCCTTCCTAAGTACCATGCATGTGAAGTGGGATGCTTGCTATTTGCACACAACATTTATTTGGAAGATGCACATGCTCTCTGCATCCGATCAGAGCATTGCTATGGTTCAATCAGCGCACTCTGCAAATTCTAGGGATGCAAGTGCCGTTAGCCAAACTACCCTGTCCTGGGAGATCACTTGGAGTCTGACAATCTTGCAGCCCACTGAGATGAAGGAGGGATGAGTGGCACTCACTCACTAGCCAAGAACATAAGAATGGCCGTACTGGGTCAGACCAAAGGTCCATCTAGCCCAGTATCCTGTCTGCCCACAGTAGCCAGTGCCAGATGCCCCAGAAGGAGTGAACAGAATTGGGAATTGTCAAGTGATCCCTCCCCTGTCATCCATTCCAGCCCCTGACAGAGGCTAGGGACACCATTCCTTCCTACTCTGGCTAATAGCCATCGATGGACCTAACCTGCATGAATGTATCTAGTTCTTTTTTGAGTCCTGTAAAAGTCCTGGTCTTGACAACATCCTCTGGCAAGGGGTTCCACAGGTTGACTGGGCGCTGCGAGAAGAAAAACTTCCTTTTGTTTGTTTTAAACCTGCTACCTCTTGATTTCATTTGGGTGACCCCTAGTTCTTAATGTGATAGGAACAAGTAAATAACTTTTGCTTATTCACTTTCTCCATACCTGTCATGATTTTACAGACCTTGATCATATCCTCCCCTCGCCCCTTAGTCTCCTCTTTCCTAAAATGAAAAGTCCAAGTCTTTTTAATCTCTCTTCATAAATGCACGCATTCCAAACCTCTAATTTTCGTTGCCCTTTTCTGAACCTTTTCCAATGCCAATACATCTTTTTTGAGATGCGGCAACCACATCTGTACGCTGTATTCAAGATGTGGGTATACCATGGATTTATACAGAGGCAATAAGATATTCTCTATCTTATTCTCCCCTTTTTTAATGACTCTTAGCATTCTGTTTGCTTTTTTGACTGCCACTTCACATCGAGTAGATGTTTTCAGAGAACTGTTCACAATGACTCCAAGATCTCTCTTGAGTGGCTATAGCTAAATTAGTCCTCCTCATTTTGTATGTATAGTGGGATTATATTTTTCAATGTGCATTACTTTACATTTATCAACATTACAATTCATTTGCCATTTTGTTGCCCAGCCACCTAGTTTTGTGAGATCCTTTTGAAGCTCTTCAGAGCCTGCTCTGGTCTTAACTATCTCGAGCAGTTTGGTATCATCTGAAAATTTTGTCACCTCACTGTTCACCCCTTTCTTCAGATAATTTATAAATAGGTTGGATAGGATTGGTCCTAGTATGGATTCTAAGGGACACCACTAGTTACCTCTCTCCATTCTGAAAATTGACAGTTTATTCCTACTCTGTTTCCAGTCTTTCAACCAGTTATCAATACATGAGAGGACCTTCCCTTTTATCCCATGACAACTTCCTTTACATAAGAGCCTTTGGTGGGGGACCTTATCAAAGGTTTTCTGGAAATCTAAGTGTCCCATATCCCCTTGTCCACATGTGTGTTGACTCCCTCAGAGAACTCTAGTAGATTAGTAAGGCATGATTTCCCTTTTCAGAATCCATGTTGACTTTTCCCCAACAAATTATGTTCATCTACGTGTCTGACAATTCTATTCTTTACTATAGTTTCAACTAATTTGCCTGGTGCTGACATTAGACTTACTGATCTGTAATTGCCAGGATCATTTCTAGAGTCCTTTTAAAATTTTGGCATCACAGTTAATAGTTCCGCAGTAGCCTAGGTTGCCCGTCGCTGGCTTAGAACCAGGGAAAGAGAGGCAGCAGGCCTGGCCTTTGGGCAAGGCGAGCGAGGAGGTCACCTTGGGTCCTGCGCATTCAGGGTCCCGTGCTGCCCAGCCCCTGCCCCTGCCCCGCCCACCCAGCTGGGAGGTGCATGGCTCAGCGTGCTGCTTTGGCCCCACACACTCTTTGGCTAGGCCTGGGAGGTGGAATGTGGTGAGGTCCATATGAGGGCTGTACCTGTCTGCACAGGCCCATGGGAACTCTGACCTCCATAAAGAGCAGTATTTCTCTAAGTGGGCAAAGTGGCTAGTGTGCCTGGATTCCGCTTCCTGCGGCTCCCCCTTGGCTGGAAATGTCAAACTGGAGCCAGAGGGAGCCGCAAGGATCCGTGGCCATGGAGCCTCTGGGTAAACAAAGTCGCGCAGGCCCAGTAGTGGCTTTCCTAAAGCAGCACACTTAGAGAAACACTGATATAGAGGGAAGGGTATGACTGTGTAGCTCCATTGGCTGAACTTGGTGCAGGCATCTGTGGAGCAGCTCTTCTTCTATTCCAGGGGTGGGCAATAATTTTTGCCCAGGGGCCAATTCAAATTTTTTTTGAAGGGGCCTAAACAGGAAGGGGCGGGTACCCAGACTATGATTGGTCTCAGGGTGGGGGAGCCCCTTTGCCCCCCCTTCCCACTAGGCACCCATGCCCTGGAAGAGGCTTGGCACGCTCACCCACCCCCAGGGCTCCTCCATACCCACCCCGCCCTGTGAGCAGCACCCGGTGTTTCAAAGTGTCATGTGCTCCTGGCAGGGCAGGAGGAGGCTTCGCCGCGCTCCCCCGCCCCCAGGTCAATTAAGCTCTTTGTGCCAAGCCTATTTGATCACGATTGGGCAGGGCCCTGGATTTGGCCCACAGATTGTTGACCCCTAAGCAGTTTTGCCAGGGTCTTGCTTCTTCATCAGGTAGGCAAATCTGATTAATAAAGGTGTGGTCAGGACCAGCCTGCAGCCAGAGAAAAAGAGCATGCTGTCTGTATTGTCTACTCTGCCTGCTCTAAGCAGCTCTTTGCTGCTCTAACGGTGTTATGAACTTATGACAAATATAAGGAATGAAAGTCTCTCTCAAATGCCTCGTGTGGCATGATGTAAATTAGTGGAAATTGCTGACAATTTGCCTTTTTCAGATGGGTGTCACTGGCTATAAGCCTTTGTTTCAAACAATAGAGAGTTATTAAGTTAAATGTTCCCAGAACAGCAAATCTGGGAAGTATTAAGTGTACAGTGTGCATGTAGGTGACGGTTATTACTGTAGTTGAGTCCTGCAGTGTACATGTTGTAAAGGCAGAGGCGTGTATTTTGTAACTGCAGTCAGTTTAATAAGGCTATTAAAGGATGCTGTCATCTTAAAAAAATCACACTTCTATTTGTAATTTTTTTACCTCTGTTGTTTGTCACACCTATGATCATTAAAACTGACAGTTCAAAGAGAGATTTTCGTTATGTTTGTGCATTTAAAGACACGTACTTCATGTTGTTTTGGCACGCAGCAAGAAGAGAGAAACTTTATTTTTAAAAAAATGGTGCTGCAAAAAAACAAAAAATGTACAGCTATGGGAGGGCTCTCAAGGGCAGGGAAAGCAGTGTAAAGGACTTTTAACTAACTTACATTTGCTAGATTTCATGATAAACTTATTTTGAAAGTAGTGATCCAGTTTCTTCCGTTATACGGTAAGCTGGTCTGTTCTGAATGTTGGCTTCTCTGTTTTCATCTCTTGTCACGTTTTCATCTCATGTCAACTTGTCATGAATATTGCTGCAAAATGGAAATTTGAAGGCCAAATTCTGCTTGTATGCCGTGTTTACATTTGTGTATCTTCAAATGTGGATTGTGGCTACTTAAAGTGAATTTAGAGTTGAGACAGCGTCGATTTAAAAAAACGTATTTTGTGGTTCATTGGCCAACTACCAAGATACTAACTAGCATCATATGTGGTCCAGCTGTAGAGTCACAGTTCCCAAGTAACTAGATTTGTGTGGTTAAAGCCAGAAGGGGAAATTAGATCATGTAACCTGACCTCCCAAATTATTACATTTCACTATAATCCTATGTTGAGCCCAATAACTTGTACATGACTAAAGCAAATCTTCCAGAAAGGTCTCCAGTTTTGATTTGAAAACATTAAGAGATGGAGAATTCAGCACATTGCTTGGTAGCTTGTTCCAGTGGTTAATCAACCTCCCTGTTTTAAAATGGTGCCTTATTTCTAATCTGAATTTGTTTGGCTTCAACTTTCAGCCACTGGTTCTTGTTATGCTTTGCTAGATTGTAGAGGCCTCTCGTACCCTGTATTTTCTGCATGTTCATTGTAAGCAAGTCACCTCTCAGTCTCCTTTTTGATTGTCCAAATAGATTGAGCTCTGTAAGTCTCTCAGTTGTAAGGCATTTCATGATAATTGATCTTTTGTATCTTGTAGGCTCCTTTTGAGAATTTAAGCCCAGAGGCCTGTCTTCACAATGGGCAGCAATCGAGCCGAGGGGAGGGGGTTGATTCATCATGTCTAAACACTAGAAATTGACCATCCAGCACTCTCCCATCCACTCTGGTATTCCATCAAAACTAGATGAGAAAACGGAGTCCATGGGAGAGCATTCACTGTTGACATACTGCTGTGAAGATACCGCAGTGGGAAGTCCTAAGCATGTTGACTTCAGCTATGTTATTCACGTAGCTGAAGTTGCGTAACTTAGTCTGACAGCCCATGGTAGTACAGGCAGGTCTAACTGCCTAAATAGTCTTTTTTATTCAAGTTTGAGATACAGAAGCATCAATATTTTTATCCACCTTTTAAAAATAACCTTGGGAACAGTTGTTTGTGGACGTAAGACTTTTTTTTTTTTTTTTTTGCTTTATTTGTAGTGCAGTCTTGAATACCTATGAAGGAAACTTAGATTCTTCAAGCAAACTGGGCTTGTAGAGATTCTGGATAACAGGTGAGACAGCCAAAAAATGTAGATTTTTTTTTTTTGTATGAATCATAAAATTTCCTTTTCTCTTGACTAGATATTAGCACTATTGGTGTGGAGGGTTTTAAACGTGTAATGTGTTTCTTTCTTTTTTTTTTTTTTAAAGAAAAACGATTTGACCACCATGAGTTGGAGTTTCTTGACCCGTCTGTTAGAGGAAACCCACAATCATTCAACGTTTGTTGGCAAAATCTGGCTGACGGTTTTGATTGTCTTTCGGATTGTCCTTACTGCTGTGGGAGGGGAATCCATCTATTATGATGAACAAAGCAAGTTTGTGTGCAACACAGAGCAACCAGGATGTGAAAATGTTTGTTACGATGCTTTTGCTCCTCTTTCACATGTGAGATTTTGGGTCTTTCAGATCATTCTTGTAGCCACTCCCTCTGTGATGTATTTAGGCTATGCCATTCATAAAATTGCCAGAATGGTGGAACATAGCGAACCTGACAAAAGAACCAGGAGCAAAACTTTTTCAGTGCGCTGGAAACAACACCGTGGCTTGGAGGAGACAGAGGATGACCATGAAGAAGATCCAATGATGTATCCAGAAATAGAGCTAGAAAGTGAACGGGAAAACAAAGAGCAGCCAGCCCCCACTAAAGCCAAGCACAATGGAAGGAGGCGAATCCGAGAGGATGGGCTCATGAAAATCTACGTGCTGCAGCTGCTGTCTAGGACTACGTTTGAAGTTGGCTTTCTTGTTGGTCAATATTTTTTGTATGGGTTTGAAGTCAGCCCCACATTTGTATGTAGCAGGAAACCATGCCCACACAAGATAGATTGTTTCATTTCAAGACCCACTGAAAAGACCATTTTCCTGTTAATTATGTATGGTGTAAGCTGCCTGTGTTTACTTTTGAATGTCTGGGAGATGCTCCATTTGGGATTTGGTACAATTCGAGACACTTTAAACAATAAAAGAAAACAGCTGGAAGACTCGGGTACCTATAACTACCCTTTTACTTGGAATACTCCATCTGCTCCTCCTGGCTATAACATTGCAGTCAAGCCAGATCAAATCCAATATACTGAATTGTCCAATGCCAAAATGGCCTACAAGCAAAACAAAGCTAATATAGCTCAGGAACAGCAGTATGGGAGCAATGAAGAAAACATTCCAGCCGACCTAGAAAATCTACAGAGGGAAATTAAAGTGGCTCAGGAACGTCTGGACCTTGCAATCCAGGCATACAATAACCAAAACAATCCCAGCAGTTCCAGAGAGAAAAAATTGAAAGCAGGCTCGAACAAAAGTAGTGCTAGTAGCAAATCGGGAGATGGAAAGACCTCTGTCTGGATTTAATGTTGGCTGAACGTGTACTTTTCTTAGTTTATGATAACCAGCAATTCAATGAATAAGTACTTTGAGTAAACATTTGGATTTGTTTATCTTCAGGGATACCGTTGGCTAGCGATCCAAGCTCTCAAAAGTGTTTATAAACATGTCCTAGAGTTACAGAATTTTATTCTTGTGTCTTCCAGGTCAGGAGAAGAACAGGTATATTTAAATCATTCTTGTTGAACAGTTTACACTGTATGTACAGTATTATGGTACATTTATTATGCACAGGTTTTTGTATTTGTACATTGGACCTCTGCAGTTATACTTTTTATATTAAAAGAAAACATTCCAGGTAACTTAGCATTTTGCTAGTCCTATTACTGTGGTCAGCAGACTTACTTTTCCTGTTTGTGGTTGAAATGTGAAGCTGTGCTGCATTTCAGAAGTGCTTTGTACATGTGCACAGGCCACAGGGTGCATTTGTGAATGATGCCACTGGTTGCATCTTATGCAGTTCTGTGTAGCTCACAAAATAGAAGTGTCATATGCTAATCAGACTGTTGCACCCTGTGGTTTAAATGATTTAGATAAACATATGCCGGTTGGAAAGCATCTCTTCAAAGTGAGAATGCCATTCATAATTAGATAGGGCGTGGTTTATAAGCCTTTTTCAACAGGGAAAGAGAAACTACGAACTACTATAAATGTTCTAAGTGTATGGGTAGAAATTAGTGTGTATTCAATAATTCCATGACATTTATGCAAAATCCATGATAAGGTGTTTGGGTATGTCTACACTACAGCATTAATTCGAGTTAACTTAATTCGAAATAGTTAATTCGAATTAAGCTAAATCGAAATAACGCATCTATACACAAAAACTATTTCGAAATAGTGTTTTGCTATTTCGAAATAACGCGTCCACACTGAGTAGACCCTGAACCAAAGTTAAGGCTGGCCGGAGCCAGTGCTGGCAGGGCATCAGGTTAGGACTTAGTGTGTGGGGCTGCTGCCTGAGGCTAACTGAGCTCCCTGCTTAAAGGGACCCTACCCTCACCTCGGACAGACAGTTCTCAGGGTTCTCCGCTTGCTTGTCTACCTTGATGAGGGACAGCAAAGCAGTCCAGTCTTTGAGTGCCCGCACTTGGGACACCACAGCACTCGGCCACATGGAGCTAGAGCTGCCCCTGGGCACACCGGTGCATCTCGTGGGGTCATTGCCATCAGCCCAGCTGCACTTGCTGCAGGCTGCCATCTGGGAGGTCCATCGGGGCGCTGTCAGGATCCAGGAGGCCCTGCGGGAGAGTGTCCACCCCAAGGAGCCCTCAGATCCACTCTGGTCCTCCCCACAGCGGGCTCGTGCCCCATTTCTCTCTCACATCCTTTCACTTACCCCTCCCTAGCCTCCCTTCCTGATGTCAGAAAATACATGTTTTTTCATAAACACGAACTGTCTTTAACAAAACTGGGGAGGGGGAATGAAACTCTGCGGAGACTGGGGAAAGGAGGCGGGAGGAGGGAGCTAGAAGGGGGAAGCAAGGCGAAGAAGGGGGAGGGGAAGCTCAGCGCTCGGGGTGGGGGTCTCGTCGGGCCACATGTTTCCCGGCATGGCGGTGGGTGCGGGGGCCTCAGCATCCCCAGGGGGATGGGGAGGAGGTTGAGGAGGGAGAGGTGTGACGGGGGGCAGGAGTGAGAAGAGGAACAGTAGCTTAGGGGGCAGCACGGTCCTGGGCAAGTTGCTCCTGGCGGAGCTGCAGGTCCTCCTGCACCCAGGCCTGGATGGTAGGTGCAGGGCTCACAGGGCCCCCAGGTGCTGGTCCCGGTACCCCTGCCGCGTGCTGGTGCATGAGCATGTCCCAGGCGGGGTGGTGCGCCCTGCACATGCAGCTGGTGCGGCTGTGGAGAAAGAAGTGGTCACTTCTCCCTGGGGATGCAGTGGATGATGCCCAGCTGGGTGGATGCCCGCAAGGTGTGGATGACCGTGCCCTGCACTGTGAGAGCCGACGTGTTTGCGCAGAGGCCATGGTCGGGATGTCTGGCTCTCCCTGGGACTGGGAGCTGCCCCAAGACTGCACCCATGTCCCTGTGCCATGTGTAGTGCGGCCAAGGTGGGGGGGGATGTCCCCTGCCTCTGTGTAGAGGGGGTGTTGGAAGGGAGGGCATCTTGCTGGGTCCCGTCCTGGGGTCGGGAGCGTGTCAGGTCTCTTCACACATGCGTGTGCCTATTGGGCAGCTGGAGCTACCTGCCCAGGGGTGGCATGGCATGTGCTTGCACGTGCACAGGTGGCTGCGTGATCCATGGGAGGCATGGCCCACGTGCGCGGTCCCTGGTCTCCCTCCCGCCTCCCCCCGGGTAGGGGACAGTGCTGGCGGTTACCTGGTATGGCCTTCTCAGACGACCCTGCCAATTCTGGTGCCGGGACAGCTGGTGGTGGCCCCTCTGCTGCGCCAGAGTCAGGGCCCTCAGCTTCCGGCTCGCTGCCTCCCGGGCTGGTGCGGACTGCCCCCCCCCCGGATTCAGTCGAGGACGGGGAAGTAGGGGCAGGTGTCAGCCCCTCCTGCAGCGCCACCCCTGGTGGCCTTGGTGTACGCCTGCAGCAACTCTTTAATTTTGAGGCACACCTGCTCCTGGATGCACCTGTGGCCTTTCCTGGCCATGGTGGCTGCTATGCAGCCATAAACGGCTGCGTTCCTCCGCCTAGTGCGGAGATCATGGACGTTGGGGACCTCCCCCCAAACCTCAAGGAGGTCCATGATCTCCGCACTAGTCCATGAGGGCGTGTGCCGTCTATGGCCCCTGGCTGGCCCCTGGGTGCTGGGGGACTGGGCGGGGGATGGCTGGCTGCCACTGTGTGGCATTGTGCGGCCACTGGGTGAGGAACTGTGGCTGCTGGCAGGCCTGGCTTTGGCATGTGCCCAGTGGCAAGACTACCCCTTTAAGGGCTCCGGGCCTGGGGGAGAGGAGAGAAGTTTTCCTGGTTGTGCCCAGAGTGGCCACCAGGGGAAACTGGGAAGGGCTGGAGGCCAGCTAATTTGAATTAAGTGTCTACACAGCGCTTATTTCGAATTAGTTATTTCGAATTTGGTGTTACTCCTTGTAGAATGAGGTTTACCAAATTCGAAATAAGTGTTAAATTCGAAATAGCAGTTTGCATGTGTAGACGATATTGAAGTTAATTCGAAATAACGGCTGTTATTTCGAATTAACTTTGTAGTATAGACATCCCCAGTGACTACGTCTAGACTGGCATGATTTTCTGCAAATGCTTTTAACAGAAAAGTTTTCCGTTAAAAGCATTTGCGGAAAAGCGCATCTAGATTGGCACGGATGCTTTTCCGCAAAAAAGCCCCGATCGCCATTTTCGCGATCGGGGCTTTTTTGTGCAAAACAAATCTGAGCTGTCTACACTGGCCCTTTTGCGCAAAAGGACTTTTGCCTGAACAGGAGCAGCATAGTATTTCCGCAAGAAGCACTGATTTCTTACATGAGATCGTCAGTGTTCTTGTGGAAATTCAAGCGGCCAGTGTAGACAGCTGGCAAGTTTTTCCAGAAAAGCAGCTGCTTTTGCGGAAAAGATTTCCAGTCTAGACACAGCCTTTGTGTCTTAAGCTCTTATTCTAACACAAAAACCCATGAGTGCATTCAATTGTTATAGCAACTTCTGGGTAAATGGTTTTTTTAAACAGCATGCTTTGACTTTATGTAGTTCATTATAAACTGTATTTCTTGTGCATTACCTTAGAAGGAAGCTTTTGATAGACCCCTCCCGCCCCCCCCCCCCAAAAAAAAAGAATAATGAAAACTTTGCATCTGGGAATATCCTGAAAACTTGATAAAGATGCTTTACCCCCTCAAGCCTCTTTCTTCCACTGTGTCCTAGGAACTCAGCGCAGAGAGAGCAATATGCACGTTTCTGCTTGAGAGACGAGTTGGATTTAGCATTCTGAGGGTTTGGCATTAAAGTTAAATTTATAATTAGAAAAAGGAGCATGCAGTATTCCTGCCTTTGGCAGTGTCTTTTTGGCAAGGGCAAGCATTAATGTTTGAGAGATGCTGATGAGTTTTGTACGCTTTTAGCTACTATTTATAATATAGCCAAGGCCATGCTCTGTTTTCAGTCAAGTTTTAGTCCAGTTAATAGATTGGGTGGGGGAGGGGGTAAGGGGAAGGAGTATTACAGGAAGACTCCTGTTCTGTTATTAGGCTTCCACGTCCCCATGCCACCCTGGAGACAGTTAATCAGGAGCATGCGGCCAGAGCTGAGCCAGTAAGAGAGTTGTGCCCCAGTGCAGCAGAATACTTTGGTGCCTACCTAAGTTCATTCCTGTTCCAAAAGCACCTAAGCATATGCTTAACGTGAACATTACATTAATGGGACATAACATCTGCTTACGTGTTTTGCTAAGGGAGGACTTGTTGAATGGAGAGGTGAAAGTCCTGATTTCATGGAAGGCCACAATTTCCCTCTTCAATTCCCTCTGGAGCATTATCAATGTTAGGGTAGGTCTGTATGGCACGGCAGCCAGTCTCAGAACCAGGTCAACTGACTCAGGCACGCTGCTGGGCTAAAAATGGCAGCATAGAAGTTCTCGCTCAGGGAGCCTGGAAGCAGGAGGACCTCAAACCCTGGGCTGCAGCTAGACCCTGAACATTTCTGTTGCTCTTTTCATCCCTGTAGCATGAGCCCTGTGAGTCGGTTGACCTCAGCCCCTTTTGCTGTGTAGATGTTCCTGCAGGTCTCCTCCAGCTCTCGTGGACGTTGGTGGTAAAAGTGGCATTAATTTAAATGGGATCAGGACGGAAACCTTCCAAAGAGCAGCCCCAGCCGATACGAATCCTGTAGATGAGGATCAGAAATAGGTCCACAGTGGCAGGCTGCTTCTGTCCAATTCAGGCTCGTTGATATATAAACATGATATAAAACTGGCTTCCCCACTTCTCTTCATATGCTCAGCTGGTTAGTGAGAAGTGAGTGACTGAAGTCTGTGTTTTACATGGTGGACGTTCTTGGGGACAATCTGTTCTGAGTGAATAACAGACCAAATTACATAGTCATCCTTAAACCAGTAAGTGGAATTCCAGACCACTTGGCCATCTCAAAGCTAGAAATGGGTTCATGTCACTAACCTAGTGGGGGAGAGAGAGAATAGAAGTGATCTTCCAGTTAAGAAGCAGGAGTCTGAAGGGACGTGTGATGGGATGGAGGATGGACAGAGGGCTTAGCCAGTGGGAAGATAGCAGAGTGATAGGGCGGCTGGGTGAAAACCAGTGATGTCTGAAAGAACGGTGGAAAGACATTTGGAGCCTGGAGATAAACATTATCCGCAAAAGCTGCAGCTTGGTTGTTCTCTTCAGTATCCCAAGAGGTTTATACTGTTCTTAACCCCTTGTAGTTTCTTTGAATTAGGACTAAGAAGAAGGATTGCAATAATTTAAAATCCTTTGCCGAACACTTGTTTACGTCTCCCGTTCCTGTAGTTTAAAATGATCTGACAGTCACAGCAGCATATGAAGCGGCTAGCAGTATCAGTCATTATTACATATTTGGGGTGCAAGTCATCTTTCCATTTGGCCCTAAATAATTCTGTTTAAAAGCACTAGTTTATGTTAATCCTGTGAGATTTCTTTCAAAAACAGAAATCATCCCATTCTTGTACAGCTCTATTTTGTTTCAAAATATATGCATCATTACTCCACTGTGAGCTAGGGAGGTAAAATCCCGGTTAATTAGTTAACCGATCAAGTGGGATCCAGGGGGGGACACTCTAGCCCGGCTGGATCCACCCCCAGCCTACAGGGCTGTTGGCTTCTGCTCCTGGCCCCCACAAGCGTGAGGCTGGTGCTCCCTGCCCCCACGAGAGGCAGCCAGCTTCTGCTTCTACCCCCACACCCTCTGCTGCGTGCAGAGCGGGAAGGATGATGCTTACTGGATAACTGGTTAAAAGTTACCTATTCGCATCCCTCCAGTGAGCAACTGGACTCATGCCAGAAATGCAAAATAAGGGAACTCTTACTTTTGTGTCTGTTTGGTATTCATTTCAGTTGTGTCAAAAGTACGTATTTTACTTGCAACTGAGTGTTGCTCCCCACTAGGAGGATGTCTTTGTACGTGCTCATGTTCATGGTGACGTTGAGTTTCAAAGTACATTTTCATTTTCCCTTTGAAGAACTGTCACATGCACTGTTTTAAAATGTTGTCCTCCCTGGAATGGGAGCAGGCTTTGGGTTACATCTGGGCCATCTGAAATAAATATTCGGAAGAGACTTAAACACAAAACTAAACATAACGTGGATGTTGTTGTCATTAACAGAATTCTCTATTTTTGGACACAGTTTTAAAAGAAACTGCTTAGCATTTGCTAAACATCTCCTCTGGATCAGCTGTGGGACATGGTCTGTGTGTGTATGAATGTGCACGTGCGCTGTGATGTTTGTTTTTTAGCTTATAGACCCAGGTCTTGGAATTTTTCATAAACTTGACATGGGGTTATTTAAAATGCACGTTAGAACCGAGCGGCCTTTTTTCAGTTGACTCACTTTTCAGTGATCACGTAGCAATAAGGCCAGCTATGTGAGGGGCGTGTCTGTGTTCGAAACTTAAGTCGACCTGTGTTAGGCAATCGCTGCGGTGGCTGATTCCACATGGCCCCGCCTCACTAGAGCACTTCCAGCAACTTAGAGGGGCAGTGTGGGGTGCCCTGGGCTCTCAGCTCCACACACAGTCTGTCGGAAGCACAACTACCCTCCTCCCAGGAACTTGGCTCCCTGCCATTGGAACCTGGCTGCTCCCCAGCCTCCCAGAGAGGAACTCTGCTCCTGGAGTCTGGGTGGCTCCTGGGATCCCCACAGGGAGCCAGGATATGTGGGGCAGGTGCAGCTTAGCTGGGAGCAGAGACCTATGGGGCAGCCAAGTGGGGAGTGTGACAGGTGCAGCCTGATGGGGAGCAGGGAGCCCAGCCCCACCTCCGTGACAGCCCCGCCTCCTTGTCAATTTCATGTCTTCATGTTGGAGACAAGAATGACAGCGAACAACTGATGTAAGAAATGCAGCATCGACACACACGTTGCATCGCCCTAACGCTCTGACATAAGCCCTGGGCTTCTTATGGACATAGAGTCATGATGTGGGGGGACGGCACGTAGAGCAGCGGGAGCAAGGCTGTAGTGTTTGTAGTGACGGAATTAGGTTAACGACATATAAGATGTGCCACATCGACCTAACTGCAGCGGAGACCAGGCCCGAGAGACCCTCTCGGACAAGAGGGATGCTTATGGAAATGCTTGCCTGCTGAAACCTGCGTTTCTGAGTGTGGTTGGCTCGTGGCATCCCCCGGTGGAGAGTGCAGTGCTAGTGTGGTGGCTGAGGCTGAGCTTCCTAAGGAGCCTAGGGGAGCTGGAGGCCCGTTTCCGTCGTGCAGAGCCCCAGTCTAAGGTGCACTTACAATGCCAGCTTTTGTAGGAGCATCTAGTGTCTTCCCTCCATTGAACATTTGGCCTTGGACGTGCTGGCGTCTGTGGGAGTAAAGAGCCTTTAGCTAGGTTGCCATGTGTGAGCTGAGACAAAGCTTATTAGTAAAATGAGGCTGGCGGCAGCAGCGAGGGAAGAATAGATGGCCTTTGTTAGGAGGAATCTCAGCTGGAGATTCTCTGCCTTCCTCAAAATGACTTATTGCTGAGGCCTGTTATTTCTCCTGTTAGCGGGGACGTTACATTCAGACCTGCTGCTGTCCATTCCATGGCACAACTGCAAATGACGTCAGCAGACGGTTACGTTTCTGTTGCTCTAATACATCAAAGCACACGCGTACATGATTCACTTTATGCAGGTGAGTGGTTCCCTATATGATAAGGTGGCTACACACTGCTTAAAGTTAAGCAAGTGCTTGTGTGTTTTGTTGATCCACTTGGCCGGTATTCAGATGGGATCTGGTTACGCTGCCAACATCCTTCCTTTGGCAGCACATTTTCTAAGGGAGAAAGACTTTGTCTTGTGGTCAGAGGCCAGGCCTGAGGCCAGGAGCCATTTAGGGCAGTGGTCTCCAACCTTTTTACACCCAAAATCACTTTTTAAATGACAGACTAAGCCAAGATCTACCAACCCGCCCCTTCCTTGAAGCCCCGCCCTCTCTATTCTCCTCCTCTCCATCACTTGCTATCCCCAATCCTTATACTTCTGCTTTTTAAAAAAGGTTTTTCAACATTTGGAAGTGGTGCTCAGCCAGGGTGCACCATGCTCCACGTGGGCTGGTGCAGAGAAACTGCCTGGCCAGCTGGCTGTGGCCTTCAGCCCAGAGGAGGCTGAACCGCGCTCCAGCTGATCCGGTGGCTTCCCCTCTGCGCCTGCCCACATGGAGCTTTGTGCACCCTGGCTGAGCGCTATGGCCAGCTGGCCGGGAAGCCGCTTCTCTTCACTCCCGCCCAGCTGCCCTGCGCTCAGCCTGGGAAGCTTGCTCCAGCACAGCTGGAGCTAGACGCAGCCTCCATGGGCTGAGCGCAGGGCAGCTGGGCTGGAGGGAAGAGAAGTGGCTGCCTGGCCAGCTGGCTCTGGTGCTCAGCCAGGGTGCACCAAGCTCCACGTGGGCAGGCGCAGAGGAGAAGCCGCCGATCAGCTGGAGCGCAGGGCAGCCTCTTTCAGCTGAAAGCCACAGTCAGCTGGCTGGGGTGTTTCAGCCCTCCCGACCTCCCAGCTCCCACCATTCCTCGCAGCTACTCACCTGTGTTGTTGCTCGGTGAGTAGCTACTCCTCAAATGAGGAAATCTAATGTAAATGTACTGCGCAGGCGCGCAGTTCAGAGAGGGCTCAAGAGCTACTCTTGGAGCCCCTGAGATCTACCGGTAGATCGCGACCTACTGGTTGGTGACCACGGATTTAGGGCTTAGCCTGGCTTTGATATTTGGAATTTCTCTGTGTCCTTGAGTAAATCTCTGCCTTGTTTTCTCCTGCTTTAACATAGCATGTCCTAGCTCACATGGGTGTTGGGCGGATGAATTGATCAATATTGCAAAGGTGCTTTGAATCTAAAAATCACTATCTAAATGCTTTGCATGAACAGTAGATGTTGCCTTCATTTTTAGTTGCATACTCATTGTTGCAATGACATACTCTTTGAAGTTCTAGCTCAGTTTCTGACTGGACTGAATTTGTGATTTGCACAGAACCTGTCCGGTAACCAGTTGGTTTCATGGAATGCTAAGGTCTCTGCATGGAGAGCGCAGTCCTTTGCAATGTGGCGGTTTTGTATTACTACCCGGGAAAGGTAGATCCTGTATGTGTGCGTGAGTCTAGCCTTGCTGAGCTAGGTCAGTCAAAGGATCCTCCAATACACCTTTTTCCAGCAATGTGGGATGAGTCTCTGCCACTCGGATGCTAGTCCTCCAGGGAGTCGTATGGCTTGACTTTCATTTTGAAGGATAAGGTTCCATGACTTGCAAAGGTCTCTGTGACATTCGCCACTTCAGCCTTGTGTTCTGGGACTGCAGCTGTTAGCCACTGTGGCCCCAGAGCTCTCAGGAGGTGGGTACCTCACAGCTGTCAACAGGGACTCCCTGTCTGTTGTCCCTGCCCTCTCTTGCTCCCCACCCCGCCAGCCCACCCCCAACCCCATCTTTTTTTTTTTTTTTAAGTAAAAGTCACAGACAGGTCATGGGCCTCTGTGAATTTTTGTTTATTGCCTATGACCTTTCTGTGACTTTTACTAAAAGTAACCATGGCAAAATCTTAACCCTACTCATTTTGGGTACGCTTTGTGTACATCCTGGGGAACTGGAAACGGCTCAGCCGGGAAAAGGGCATTTTGCTTTCTGTAGCGTGGGAATGTGCTTTTGTTCTTGAGTGCTCCCTTCTAATTAGCGTGCGACCAGTCATGCCTTTCATGTCTCCAGAGGGGTTCGGAGGCACCAAATTAACTCTCATCCTTGGCACTCGGCTTGAAGTCGTTACTACAATTTGGCCTATGCCATCTTTTCTGTGGTGAATGGGCTGTGCAGCCGGGCATTTGGGCAGGGAATCTGGCATGTCTTTCCTCACTAGGGGCCTGTTTTGCTCCCATTGATTTCTCTGAACACAGTAATGAGGCCCTAATGCCAGAGTCCTCTTGTCTATTCAGCAGTGAGAGCCTGGGTACAAATGACAGACATGCTGTATACATCCATATTGAACAAAGTCTGCTTCCCAAGATGACTTACACTCTGCAGGGTTCAGTGAGATGCTATTACAGTGTGTGCAGGAAACTGTATAAATAGTCACCCCAGTTTCTGAACTGTTGGGTTTTTAAAAAAAAATTTCAATTTATGTCAAGTTTTACGTTGTAAGCTAGGCAAGAAGCCCTCTGCTTTATCCGTGTTCAGGGCAACCAGTAAAAGAAAATTCACTGCACATCTGACATTTCTTTTAGTCGTGAATTCCATTTTTAAAAATGAGTGGTTTGTGCGTCTCTCCCAAAAACTTGAAACCTGCTGAAATCAGTTCCAAGAAAACTTTAGAATACTGACAATTTACCCTGTTCTGTATGGACCTCATTGCTACCCATGCACTCCTGTTCAGTGTAGCACCAAACATTTACTGGATGCTAATGCTTTGGGATTGACCCGACCACTCTGGCCATTAGAGAGTCGGTCATTTTTGTAAGAGGTGGGGATCAAAACCCCTGGGTTCTGACTGGATTTTAATTTGAATAATTAGATTTTGCCAGCCTAAATTTCTCTTATGTTCTAATCGATAACAGTGGTATTCACCTTCCGACTGAAACTGGGACGTTACTAAGGCAGCTAAGCCATGTTAAAACCTGGCACGTCAGTGGTGGGTGAAGTGGTTGCTATATATTGCTCACCTACCTCACAAGGATGTTGAGAGCTTCCATACCAAATGTATCCCTCAGGTAAGTCTATTGACTTCATTGGATTTGCCCTAAGGACAGGTGTTGTAAGCATATTGAGATTTGCTGATACAAAATTATGTATAAGTGCAAAGTAGGGCAAGGTGGGATTTTCTGCAGGCACTTGCGTATTTCCTGGAAAAATGTGAGTTTAAAATGGTGTTACAGGCTGGAAAAGCATGGCAGGGATTCCAGAGTCCCTTGCCTTAGGGGGAAGAGAAGAGCACAAGAAGAGAAAGCTGCAACTGGACATTTTGGCCTACGGAAATGGAATAGACTTGACTTGATTCAACAAAATGTTGCTTTTCATTAACCAGCTTCTTGGTAACGGGTAAAATCCCTAAGACAAATGGTTGGCAGGGAAGTTGTGTGTGAGAATCTGTATGAAGAGGAGCCTCTGCACAGGGTACTTCAGATCGTCTCTTGGGAAGGAGGTAGCTCAGGCAGACAGATCCCTTGACACAGCAGACAGTGCATGAGTCGAATCACACATATGTGGCAGTAAAGCAATTAAGAGTTCAGGCAGCTTTTGAACCATTGAGATTATGGATTCTATCAACTGCCAGCTGATTTTTTGTGGGTTTGCAGTTGAGACAAATCCACGTCTTCCAAGATTAACTCCAAAGAACCGTGTTTGTGTGCATGTCTCACCATCCATTATGTTGCTAGAGTAACTGAAAAGCCTAATGTCTACAGAAACTTGAAATAACGAAGGCTGTGAGGTGAGTGGCTGCAGCTCTGGGATTTGCAATGTGCAGGAGACAGACCAGGTGAACACTGTGGTCCCTTTTGACCTTAAAGTCTGAGTCTCCCTGCAGAGAGAGAGAACTTGTGGCTATGAGACTGAACTAGACTCACGAGGTCTGGAGTCAGGACTCACCGTTGCCATAGACACCTTGGACAAATCACTTCATGTTTGGGCCTCAGTTCTCCGTGGGCTAAATGCAGGCAGTGGTGCTTTCTTGCCTCTCTAGTTATAGTCTTCTAAGGGCAGGGCTTCTTTCTCACTGTGGAACACGGCAACAGTCTTGACTCTGGATGCTCCTGTCATATGAATAATAATCTAGAATAAGTGTGAATTAGCTAGTGGCTTACTCTAGGGAAGCAATTGAAACGGACAGAAGCTTCCCTGTGTGTGGAACGGAGCCTCTTACAACGAAGTTGCTTTTCATTGCAGACGTGTATGCAGGCTTCCTCCATTTTAGCTATTTCCACTGAATCCTGCTGCAGGTGTCTGTGTCCCTGGGTTCAAAAGGAACTAGCTGGGACGGGACGGGTCTGGGCACCGCTGAGGGCGTCCGCTCAGGGTGAATTGCTCAAACTCGGGGCTCTGTACAGCCCCAGACTGGAGACCTTCCCAAATAGGCCCCAAACCAGTCACACACAGCGCCTCAGCTGCCTGTCTGGCCAGCCAGAAGCCTCATGAGCAAAACCCCTCTGACTTCCCAGCTATATCAGTGCCCCAGACAGCCCCGGGCCTAACACACAGGTGAGGGGTTATAGAACCCAATCTCACCTTCCCTGAATGGTTTTTTCCGGTTCCAAGAAACTAACCACAGGTCCTAGTCGATTTACACTCTGGATCTTACCCACAAATCATGCTGAGCCAATCCTTTAGAATCTAAAATCTAAAGGTTTATTACTAAAAGGAAGACAAGCAGGAGAGTAAGGTTGTTACATGCATCAAATCTCCCAGTTCTCGATACAGCCTCTTAGCAGAGACATTACAAACTGCTCTCTTAAAAGTCTCTGGTTACATCCCATGTCAGGATGGGTCCACGGTTCTTCCTGGCTCGTTGTTCCACGCAAGGCTGCATCTGGGATCAGGAGCTAAACTGAAGACAAGACGGAGGGTGCCACATGGCGCTTATATACCTCTCCTGGTCTCTTCTTGGCTGCAGCAGGTCACCTGGTCCGTGGCCTATCCCTGTGTTCCCTGCTGGTAGCCCTTAGGTATCAGTCACATTTCTGAGATATGTATTGGCACCTAGAGTTTCATTGTCTCCTTGCTAATTAGCAGAGCCATAGGCTGAGCATTCCTTGCCCGTTGCTCAGCGACAGACAGAGAATTTTCCAGCATCCCTACAGAGTCCGTGTTTCTAACTCCACATACAGATGCTACACAAGCACATGAATAGCACATGCAGAATCAGTAGAACAGAAGCTTTCATGTGACACCTCACATGGCCCCCTTTGTGCAGACTTTTGGGGCAACTCCCCCCCCCCTCCATGGGTGCAGCAGTGATCTGGCTGCTCCCCTTAAAATCCAGTAACGCGACACTGGCTAAGGTCTTAGAGGACAGGTCAGTCAATGGCTGTTAGCCAAGATGCAGCCCCATGTTCTGGGTGTCTCTAAACATCTGACTGCTAGAAGTTGGGATTGGTTTGGCTTTTAGCAGGGGGCTGGACTCGATGACCTCTGAGATCTCTTCCAACCCTATCACTCTGTGAACAGCACATGGCTCTCTCAATAACTGCCCTGTTGAATCCCTTTGAAGCATCTGCCGTTAGCCATTGTTGGACCCAGAATACTAAGCTAAATGGACCATTGGTCTGATCCCGTAGGCTGTTCTTACAAGCTCTTCTACACTTAAAATGCTACAGCAGCCCAGATGTGCCAATGCATGTGTCACTGTATACACTACCCACATCAGCGGGGTAGGGACGGTCGTTCTCCGTCGAGTAGTGTTCCTGTGAGTGCTCCACTGAAGGTGTCGGGCTCGTCCCAGCGTCGCAGGTCAGAGATTTTTCATCAGCAGTAGCCCCGCCAGACTGCGCATGCGCATTTGCTGCCTCGCACCCTTTTGCAGAGCGCGGTCCGGCCCTGCCAGTTCCTCCTAGAATCATAGAACCATAGAGCTGGAAAAGACCTCAGAAGGTCAAGTCCAGTCCCCCGCCCAAGGCAGGACCAATCCCAACTAAATCATCCCAGCCAGGGCTTTGTCAAGCCGAGACTTAAACACCTCTAGGGATGGAGACTCCACTACTCCCCTAGGCAAGCCATTCCAGTACTTCACCACCCTCCTAGTGAAATAGTTTTTCCTAATATCCAACCTGGACCTCTCCCACCACAACTTGAGCCCATTGCTCCTTGTTCTGCCATCTGTCACTACTGAGAACAGCCTTTTTCCATCCCCTCTGGAACCTCCCTTCAGGAAGTTGAAGGCTGCTCTCAAATCCCCCCTCACTCTTCGCTTCTGCAGACTAAACAGACCCAAGTCCCTCAGCCGCTCCTCATAAGTCATATGCTCCAGCACCCTAATCATTTTGGTTGCCCTCTGCTGGACCCTCTCCAGTGCGTCCACATCCTTTTTGTAGTGGGGGGCCCAGAACTGGACACAATACTCCAGATGTGGCCTCACCAGAACCAAATAAAGGGGAATAATGACACCTCTGGATCTGCTGGCAATGCTCCTCTTAATGCAGCCTAATATGCCATTAGCCTTCTTGGCTACAAGGTGCACACTGTTGACTCATATCCAGCTTCTCATCCACTGTAAGCTCCACTGTTTATTACATCAACCGGTGACGCTCGATCTTGATCCCTCTGTGCAGAATCCATCTGGTTGTGGAACTGAGCTATCCGACAAGGGATCACCCTTACCGTGACATACCTTCCCAGCAAAGACAACACCATTGCCGAAACCCTCAGCAGACAATTCTTCCCACAACACGAATGGGAGCTGCACAACGAGGTTGCCCGCGACCTCTTCCAACACTAGGGATTCCCCAGGATAGACCTCTTCACTACCCATTGCAACAGAAAGTGTCATTGTTATTGCTTGCGGGCGGGCATTGGTGCAGCTTCCCAAGGGGACGCCTTTCTACTCAACTGGAGTCATCACCATCTGCTGTACACCTTTCCCCCGCTTCCACTCATCCCGCAAGTACTGGAGAAAATAGCAATGAATAGTGCTACAGTGATATTGATAGCGCTGTTTTGGCCCTGACAGACGTGGCTACCGCTACTATCACGAATGTCTGCGTCCCAACCACGATGACTTCTGAATCTATACAACTTACTGTCTCAGCCGCGGGGTACAGTAACCCACCCGCACATCGATCACATGCACCTTACCACATGGCTCCTAGTTGGCTCCAAAGTCCGGAAATGATTTGTTCCCAGGCTGTAAAGCACGTGCTCTCATACATAGCAGACACCACACCACTCGAACAACTTACCTTCACGAATGGCATCGGTTCCAGTCATGGTGTTCAGCAAGAGGCTTCAATCCTCTTTCCCTGCCTATTCAGCAAATACTCGATTATACCCTACAGCTAAAGACAGCAGGCCTGGCAATATCTTCCCTCAGGATTCACTTGGCGGCAATTTCGGCCTTTCGACCTTCCATTCACCGTGCCTTTTTACCGAAGGTGAACTCGATCTTTCATATAAATGAACCCTAAGCCTACCAGCCTTCTATCAGAAACCGCATTCCACCATGGAAGAGACGTGCTTACATGTGCTGGACATCAGAAGAGCGCTTGCATTTTACCTCGAAAGAACACACATCTTCCGAAAATCGCAGTGCCTTCTGCTATCTATAGCGGAACGTTCAAAAGGCCAACAGCTCTCCGCACAGCGCGTTTCCAACCTTATCGTGTCTTGCATCACGTGATGTTACTCCTTGCGCCGTAGACCGTTACCACACAGACTGAGGGCCCATTCCGCGAGAGGGATGGCAACCTCCACAGCCTTTCTTAAGGGCGTACCAGTACAAGACATGCCATGCAGCAACCTGGTCCTCTACTCTGACCTTCGCCAGGCACTACGTCCTTGCAAATATTCTGAGAAACGATTCTGCAGTGGCCCAGGCAGTCCTATCCACAGCACAGAGACCATGAATCCGAAGCACATCAATAGCATGGGACCACTGCTATGTACTCACCTTCAGTGGAGCACCCAAGGGGACACTACTTGACGAAGAGAGAGTTACTCACCTGGTGCAGTAGTGTCTGTTCTTTGAGATGTGTCCCCCCGTGGGTGCTTCACCGAATGGCTAAGTAACATTTTTCATCAGCAGCAGCCCTCCTCCCTGCTTCAGAGCTAGTGTCTTTATCTTTGTCAGATGCTCCTGGCTTAGGAGGAACTGGTGGGGCTGGACTACGCTCCACGAAAGGGCGTGAATAGCACAAGGCAGGTCCGGCAGGGCTACTGCTGATGAAAAATATTACTTTGCCATTTGGTCCCCAGCCTGTAACAATGCTTGGGAATCTTCCGCCCCAAGTGCAGGACTCTGCACTTGTCCTTGTTGAACCTCATCAGATTTCTCTTGGCCCAATCCTCTAATCTGTCCAGGTCACTTTGGACCCTTCCCTGCCCTCCAGCGTATCTACCTCTCCCCCTCACTTAGTGTTATCTGTGAACTTTCTGAGGGTACAATCCATCCCCTCATCCAGGTCATTAATAAAGATGTTGAACAAAACCGGTCCTAGAACAGATCCTTGGGGCACTCCGCTAGAAACCGACCGCCGACCTGACATTGAGCTGTTGATCAATACTTGTTGGGCCCAACAGTCTAGCTGGCTTTCTATCCATTCATATTCCCTTAACTTGCTGGCAAGAATATTGTGGGAGACGGTATCAAAAGCTTTGCTAAAGTCAAGATATATCACATCCACTGACTTTCCCATATCTACAGAGCCAGTTACCTCCTCATAGAAGCTAATCAGATTGGTCAGGCACGACTTGCCCTTCATGAATCCATGTTGCCTATTCCTGATCACTTTCCCCTTTTCCAAGTGCTTCAAAATGGATTTCTTAAGGATCCCTTCCATGATTTTTCTGGGGACTGAGGTACGGCTCACTGCTCTGTAGTTCCCTGGATTGTCTGTCTTCTCTTTTTTGAAGATGGGCACTACATTTGCCTTTTTCCAATCATCCAGGATCTCTCCCGATCTCCACGAGTTTTCAAAGATAATGGCCAAAGGCTTCGCAGTGACATTTGACAACTCCCTCAGTACCCTCGTGTGACAGCGCGTTGGGTTTTTCCCGTCTCCCGCACCCCCGAAATGGCACGAACAGACTCCACCAGCCAGTAGAATAGAGGGAGTGTATTGCTTCTCCAGGATACAGCACAGACGTAATCCGGTTACAGGAACTGGGGCTAGGAGGCCTCAGTGCCCCCCCTTGAGATGGGGGGTGGCTGGGCCCCTAAATCCCAGGGCCCTCCCTAGCCCCTTCTCCCCTGCTTCCCAGACAGAAACTAACTCACTCTCTTCCAGCCCTGCCCCCCAGCCAGGGGCGGCATTCCACCTTCCTCTGTTTCTCTCCCGGGGGGGTAGCTGGTCAGATAGGTTTGGAGCCCCCTTTGCATAATGACTCGTCCCCTGCCCTGCTGGGTCGTGCTACAGACAGCAGAGGTCGCCCACAGCCCCAGCAAGGTACCCCCACTACGTCACACCTCGGATGCATTAAATCCGGACCCATGGATTGGTGTACATTTAGCTTTTCTAAATAGCTCCTAACTTGTTCTTTCCCCACCAAGGGCTGTTTACCTCCTTCCCATACTGCGTTGTCTAGTGCATTTGTCTGGGAGCTGACCATGTCTGTGAAGACAGAGGCAAAGAACGCATGGAGTACTTCAGCTTTTCCTACATCGTCTGTCACTGGCTTACCTCCCTCATCCAGTAAAGGCTCCACACCCTCTCTGGTCACCCTCTTATTGCTAACATGCTTGTAGAAACCTTTCTTGTTACCCTTCACATCCCTTGCGAGTTGCAATTCCAATTTTGCTTTCCCCTTCCTGATAACTCCCCTGCATTCTCAAGCTAGACATTTATACCCCTTCCTAGTCATCTGTCCAAGTTTCCACTTCTTGTCAGCTTCCTTTTTGTGTTTAAGTTACCAAGGATTTCCCTGGTAAGCCAATCTGGTCGCCTGCCATATTTGCTTTTCTTGCTGCGCATCAGGATGGTGTCCTCCTGCGCCTTCAATAAGGCATCTTTAAAATACTGCCAGCTGTCCTGGACTCCTTTCCCCTTCACGTTAGCATCCCAGGGAATCCTGCCCATCAGTTCTCTGAGGGACCCAAAGTCTGCTCTTCTGAAGTCCAGGGTGTGTATTTTGCTCCTTTCCTTTCTTCCTTTGGTCAGGATCCTGAAATCTACCATCTCGTAAACACTGCTCCCCAGGTTGTCACCCATCTCTACTTCCCCTACTAGTTCCTCCTTGTTTATGAGCAGCAGGTCAAGCTGTGCATGGCCTCTGGTTGGTTCCTTCAGCACTTGTACCAAGAAGTTATCCCCAACATTCTCCAAAAACTTCCTGGATTGACTGTGTCCTGCTGTATTGGTCTCCCAACAGATGTCAGGGTGATTAAAGTCCCCACGAGAAAGCCTCGTCTACCTCATCCACCTGATCCGGCGGTCTGTAGCAGACACCAACCACAACATCACCTCTGTTGCTTCCACCTCTAAACTTAACCGATAGGCTCTCAACAGGCTTTTCTCCCTCTAAATACTGGAGCTCCGAACAATCCTACTGCTCTCTTACATACAGCAACTCCTCCTCCTTTTCTCCCCCCGTCTGTTCTTCCTGAACAGTTTATACCCTTCCATGACAGTGCTCCAGTCATGCGAGTCATCCCACCAAGTCTCCGTTATTCCAATCAATTCATAGTTCTTTGACTGGGCCAGGGCTTCTAATTCTTCCTGTTTGTTTTCCAGGCTTCTCGCATTTGTGTACAAACACCTTAGATACTCAGTTGATCGCCCTACCTTCTCCAGTCGAGTCAGGGGTCCTCCTTTGTTGTTCATTCCTCCTTGTGTTTCTTCTCGGTAGCCGACTTCCTCACTTACCTCAGGGCTTTGGTCACCATCCCCCAGTGAACCTAGTTTAAAGCCCTCCTCACTAGGGTTGCAAGCCTGCCTGTGAAGATGCTCTTTCCTCTCTTGGTTAGATGGATCCCATCTCTTCCTAACAATCCTTGTGTTTGGACAGAGTCCCGTGGTCGAAGAAACCAAAGCCCTCTCTCCAACAGCACCTGCGCAACCACGCATTTACATCCTCAATTCGACGATCCCGACCTGGACCTTTTTTCCTTCAACCAGAAGGATGGACGAGAACACCACTTGCACTTCAAATTCTTTGATCCTTCTTCCCAGCGCTACAGAATCTGCTGTGATCCAAGGTCATTCTCGGCCGTATTGTTAGTTCCTACATGGAGAAGCAGGAAGGTGTCGCAATCCAAAGGTTTAATCACTTTTGGAAGATACTCAGTCACATCCTGAATGCGAACTCCCGGTAAGCAGCACACTTCTCGAGATTGCAGGTCTGGACGGCAGATGGATGACTTGGTCTCTCTTAGGAGGGAGTCCCCGACCACTACCACCCGTCCTTTTCTTTTGGGGGTGGTGGCCGTGGAACCCCCATCCCTAGGACTATGCATCCCATGGCTTCTGGTTGATGGTGTTCCCTTCTGATTCTTCCCTGAGAGGTCCCTGCCAAAGCATTCTCCACCGCAGTGCCTGTGGAGAGAGTGTGAAAGTGGTTACTTATCTGTACATGAATGGGCGAGACCTGAGTTGGCCGCCACTTTCTTCTAGAGGTTACATGCTGCCAGTTCTCTTCCTTGACCTGCACTGCCCTCACTGGCTCTTCAGTGCCTGCAGGATTAAACACTGCCTTCTATCGAGGAAATCTCCATGCTCTCTGATGGACTTCCTTATTAGCAAAGTCCTGCAGGTGACAGCGCTCGGGTCTTTCCCCTCACGCAGGCGTGGCTGCACCAGCATGAGTTTGGAGCTCTCATGAGCCTCGTAGTGCGGCTGCCCTGGTCCCTGCTGATTTGATTGGACCTGCTGTCCCAGGAGCACAGCCAAATCTACCATCTCTCCACCTCGCGGGGTGGCTGCTTCATGGCTGAGCCCGAAGGAGCAATCCTGTTCGGAGGGGGTGGAACTATACGGTGCAGCTGCTCAGAAGAGAGACAGATGCCACCCAGTTGGTTAGCGGCACGCCCACTGCTTGGTTTTTTGGTTTGTTTCTTCAGATGGTGCACATTCGCACGTCTTGGTGCACATAAAACATTTGTTCAGCACGTGGGGAAGAAAAGTCCACACGCGGATGGGAAAGCTAAGAGGGAACACTGGCAACAAGTCTTCCTGGAATGCCAAAAGGCGACAACCAGGCAGACTTGGCAAAGTGGAGTAGATTCTTGTGGGGCATATAGAAGGGGGTTTCCCCCTCTACTTCTCTGCACACTGTGTTGGACTACTTCCTCCATCTGACACATCAGGGCTTGGCATATGTGTCAGTCAGGGTGCACTTGGCAGCAATGTCGGCTTTCCATCTGCTAAGTCAATGCCACTCTGTTTTCTCAGTACAGGATAGTTAGGTTCTTGAAAGGCTGCAGGTTCGAGCCCCGGTCTTTCAATGAGATCTTAACCCTGTCCTCTCCAGGCGTTCGAATCCCTGGCCTCCTGTCCCTCCCTCTCGCATCTGTTGTTGCCGGTAGCCTTTTGGATAACAATTGTGTCCACCAGGAGGGTCTCTGAACTCCATGTCTTGATGTCAGAGCTGCCTCGTGCTGCCTTCTTTAAGGACAAGGTGCTCCGGCCTCACCCAGTCTTCTTAGCAAGGTGGGCTCCGCATCCCACAAGGGTCAGAACATCTTCCTCACAGTCTTCTCCCCTAAATCGCAAATCGCAACAAGGAAAGGTGCCTCCGTGCCTTGGACGTGAATGGATGAAGCCATCTTGTATGTTGTTTCAGCTTTTCATTGCGCATGCTGAAAGGATGAGAGGTCTCCCCGTGTCCACACAGCTGATCCGTAACTGGATAACCTCTTGCCTTTGAACGGGCTGAGCTGGCAGGGTGAAACTGCCTCCGTTGACGGGAGCAGGTCTTGCCAGCTGCCCCTGGCCCTTATTCCTATCCAAGACTTTGCCAAGGCTGCGCTATGGTCTTCAGTGTGTATCTTCACATGTGCTGTGCCATCACGTGACAAGCCAGGGAGAACGCTGGGTTCAGCAGAGGGGTGTAGCTATCAGCATCTGCTTAAATTCCTACCCGCCTCCGCAGATACCACCTGGAGTCTCCTCCGTTGAATGGACACGAGCAGGCACTTGAAGAGCAGGCAGTGATGTCTCAGCTGCCTCTCGTGTTTCGGTGAGGAGAACAGCACCATGATGTGCAGGAGCTCCTGTGTGGCATGCAGTGCCTCCGGTGTAGCAACTCCCTGCTCTGACTCAGTGAGGGGGGTTGTGGCTTCATGGGAGTCAAGCGACCTTCTGCAGCAGCAGGGCCACACTGGTGTGGCTCACCGTGGGTTTCACAATCTCAAGGTAAGAGATTGACCCTGCCCTGCCTTTTCTTGAGGAGTGGGACTGGTGCCTTTGTAACTGTCACTGGGCAGATTTGAACCTGGGATCTTAGGAGCTTAGCGTAGGAGCCGTCACAGGTTGAGCTATAAACCCAGCTGGCTCTTAGCTTAGGCTGTAGAGCGCCCTTGTTCTTATCTCTCGCTGTCAGTGGTCGAAGTGCCACTGCATGGGACTAGGTGTTTGGGTTCCACCTGCATATTGCCTGGGCGCTCTCAAACAGCACCCGCCCCTTTCGGACTTATGCTGCCACTCTGGCTGAGCGCACATGTAACATTCTCCTCCTGGGGGAGGCCATCCCAGCGTACCCCACACTCTTAAGAGTCACCAGAAGCTTGACACGTAACCCCTGCTGCAGATGGTTCGTGCTGCGTGGTAAATCAAGCCAGGTGCTGGGCTGGAGCTAAACCCACTGTGTAGGACAAGACTTCTGTTGCGCGCACGTGCTGGGCACTGCGGCGGCCGGGCTGAAGCGCCGTCGGACTGACACTGCTGCGCAGCGTTCGCTGCCTTCCCGAGAGCCGGACCATCGTCTGCCTCCCGCCTTTCCCCTTCGCAGCGTTTGCCCAGTTAGCAAACTCCCCCGGCAGGGGCGGGACTGGGATCAGCTCCTGTTGCTTTTGTTCCCCTGGGCAGCTGCAAACTCCCTCCCCAGCCATGTGAATTTTTCCCTAACAAGAAATGATTCCACTCCCCCCCCCCCCCCTTATGGAGGAGAGCAAAGCCCTGCTCAGGCCGTCAGGACTTGCACAAGCAGCCCCGGCCCAGCTGGGTGGAGAGGAAGAGGAGTCCTGCAGAGCCCTGGCCTGCACCCCAGGAAGTCTGGGCCCTGGAGGTGGTTCTGTGACTCGGGTTGTCCCTGCTGGATCCCGGGAGCCCAGCGCTGCCTTGGCGGCCCTGCCTGTGCACAGTGGGAGCTCTGGGAGGCGGGGGCCGCTGCTCTGCACCCCGGCCGAGCACACAGGGCGGCTCTGCCCCTCCGGCTGCGAGCAGAGGGCTGGAGCGGCGATGCTCTGCTTCCTGCTGCTGCCAGTGAGCGGGCGGGGGGCTCACTGTGCTGCGAGTGCCAGCCCCCCACCCGCTGTGGGCTGGCCCCTTACCCCTCCTGCCCCCCGGCACGTCGCCCTTGTTGGCTATGGAGACTCCTCGGGCCCTGCCCTCCCTGTGCTCCCAGCTTCTTTGGGACATCACTGACATCCTGAGGAAACAACCTCCTGGTGAGCTTCCCACACGCACCATCCGAGCCCCACTGGGGGCAGGCGTCCTCTGTGACGTAGTGAGGGAACCTGGCTGGTTTCTATGCTGCTGGCTCTGGGGTAGCCCATCTAGGGCAGGGGCCAGCCCAGCGGAGCTGCGGCGGCTGGAGATCCAGCTGCGGATCAAGGAATTGGAAGTAGAGGACCGAGAGAGGGACCGCCAGGACCGAGAGAGGCAGCGACAGCATGAGCTGGCCATGGCAGAGCGGAGAACCGGCGGGGCACCGGCTGCGCCAAGTGCCGATGGGCCCTGGGGTCCCGGGACTGCCAGACGCTTGGAGAGGCTCGTGGGGGCCCAATTGAAGGACATGGGTGACATAGACGGGTTCCTCAGCTCCTTTGAGAGGGCCTGTGGACTGCAACGGGTTCCCCCAGCTGACTGGCTGCAGGAGCTCGTCCCCGCACTGAACCAGGAGGCGGCCGGAGTGCTCAGTCAGCTGGAGGACCTGCAGCCAGGGGATTACAACCGAGTCAAGGAGGCCCTGCTGCACAAGTTCGGGCTGACCCCCGAGATGTACAGGAAGAAGTTCCGGGGGGTACAGAAAGGGCCGCAGGAGACCTATGTGGATCTGGCCTCCCGCCTGGCGCAATACGGCCGCAAGTGGGTGTCTGGAGTCGGAGCCCAGACCGCAGAGGAGCTGCTCAAGCTGGTCCTGATGGAGCAGTTCTATGAAGTGTGCCCACCCAAACTGAGGCTGTGGCTCAAGGACCGAAGACCAGAGAACCCCCAGGAGGCTGGGAGGCTGGCGGATGAGTTCACGGAGAGCCGGTCCGGGTGTGAACGGGAGTCCTGGAGAGAGAGGGAACCGCGCAGAGACCGGATCTTGGCTGAGCGATGGAGGGAGTCAACTACGAGGCGAGCCCAAGGAACAGGTCGTCTGTGCCCCAGAGAACCAGCCAGGGCCTGGACAGAGACAGCCCAAAGCCTAACTTGCCATCGCTGTGGGCAAAAAGGCCACAAGAGGGCTCAGTGCACCAGGTCCCAGGACCGGGGACTTTCCAGGGTTAACTGGCTGGGGCGGGAGGAAGGGCAGGCTGCCCCAGAGGCAGGGGCTGGCAGGCAAACCTCAGCTCAGAGAGAGGGGAAGGATGCTCAGTGCACCTCCCCTGGGAGGTCTGACCCTCGGGAGGAGGATTTCTCCGTGTACCGGGTGGGGGCAGGACGGCCCCTGCGGAGTGAGTGCCTCATACCCCTGGAGGTGGATGGTAAGAAGGTGACGGGCTTCTGGGACACGGGGGCGGGGGTGACTCTGGCCCGATCCGACATAGTGGCCCCAGACCAGGTACTACCCCACGCGCAGCTGACCCTGAAGGGCATAGACGGGTCCCCATTTAAGGTGCCTGTAGCCAGGGTGCATCTGAAATGGGGGGCGAAGAAAGGCCTCAAGGAAGTGGGGGTGCACCCGCACTTGCCCACCGAGGTGCTGATTGGGAATGACCTAGAGGAGTGGCCCCATGAATCCCAGCGGGCTCTAGCCACTACCCGGAGCCAGAGCCAGCGGGGGGCTGACAATGTGGGTCCAGGGAAGGACTCCTGGCAGCCTCCTCAGGGTCCCATCCCAGTGGACACGGGGTCCAGCCAGGCTGGGACTCTGGACCTAGGTAAAGGTGGGGAACAGGTCCCGATCCCTGCCTCAGCAGCTGAATTCCAGGCTGAGGTGCAGGCAGACCCCTCCTTGCAGAGGCTGAGGGACCAGGCTGGCCTCCGTGCAGCTCAGCCCCGGGGGAGAGGTGGCCAGGAGAGATTCCTGTGGGAGCGGGGATTCCTGTTCCGGGAATGGCTTCCCCCCAGGAAGGTGAGGGCATGGGGGGTCCAGCGGCAGCTGGTCGTCCCCCGAAAGTATCGCCTTGAGCTGCTGTATTTGGCCCACGACGTCCCCGTTGGGGGCCACCGGGGGAACCGGAGCACCTGGCTGAGGCTGCTCCAGCACTTCTATTGGCCGGGAATCTTTACAGCCGTGCAGCGGTACTGCCGGTCCTGTGACTCCTGCCAGAGGGGCGGGAAGGCCCAGGACAGTAGGAAAGCGGCTTGGGGGTCTCTACCCCAGATAGAGGACCCTCTGGGCTCGCTGAGAGAGCTATGGGAGGGGAAGACCCCCCTGGATGGAGCGTCGGGTGTGGAAGCCGCCCTGGCTGTCCAGAGAAGGCTCGCTGGGCTCATGGCCCCGGCCCGAGAGACCCTGGCCAGAGATCAAGGCCAGCGGAAGGGTGGGTGTGACCCCCGAGGACAGGCCTGTGCCAGTCGCCCTGGAGCGGGGCGGCGAATGGACAGAGGGAAGCCAGCTCATGGGGGGCCTCGCCACGGCCGGCCTGAGTCAAGGGGAGCACCCATGTCCCCAGGGCGGGTTCCCACGCAGAGGACCCGAACTTCCCTAGGTCACGAGCAGAGTGACCCTGCTCAGTTCGCTCTTGGACGGGGGAGAACTGTGACGTAGTGGGGGTACCTGGCTGGTTTCTATGCTGCTGGCTCTGGGGTAACCCCCACTGGCTGCCGTGGATACCACGACCCAGCAAAACAGGATGAGTCACTATGCAAAGGGATCTCTCAACCGGTATGGCCAGACACCCCCCATGGAGAGGAACAAAGGAAGGTGGAATGCTGCCCTGGCTGGGGGGCAGGGCTGGAAGAGAGTTAGTTAGTGGCTGGCTGGGAGCATGGAGGAGACAGCCTAGGGAAAGGGGCTGGAGTTTAGGGGCCCAGTCTCCCCCCATCTCAAGGGGGCCTGAGGCATCCTAGCCCAGCTCTGTGACCAGATTCCATCTGTGCTGTGCTGTATCCTGGAGAGGCAATAAACTTCCTCTATTTCACCGGCTGGTGCAGCCTGTTTGTGCCATTTCGGGGTGCAAGAGACGGGGGACCCCCAACGCGCTGTCACATCCTCACAGCAGCATCCCCGCGAGGACGCGTCGGAGCGGTATCCGCGGCAACGTCACAGCACAGCTGGGGGCTGAGCGAGGGGACTGAGCTGCTGTCAGTTTGGGGACAATTTGTACGTTCGTCAGCGGCGCCCGCGTGGCCCCCCAGACACCAACGGTTTTATGGCTTCCTCCGCTCCCATCCCCTACCCCGTCACATCAGTGACATCATCATATGGCCCCAGGCCACACAGGAGATCCACTTCCTGTACACTTCCTTTTGTTTCTTTTAAACCTGCTACCTATTCGTTTCATTGGGTGACCCCTAGTTCTTGTGTTGTGGGAACAAGTAAATAACTTTCCTTATCCACTTTCTCCAGTCCAGTCATGATTTCATAGACCTCTATCCTATCCCCTCCTTGTCTCCTCTTTTCTAGGCTGAAAAGTCCCCGTCTTCTTCATCTCTCCTCATATCTTTCCTATTTCCAAACCCCTTTTTGGAACTTTTTCCAGTGCCAAGCTATACACAGTATTCCACATGTGGGCGTGCCATGGTTTTACAAAGAGGCAATAAGATATTTTCTGGGGGTACGTCTAAACTATGCTTTATTTTCGAAAGAGGATATGCAAATTCTGTGGGAATTTGCATATCTTCCGGTCTCACTTTTGAAAGTGGGTCTTTAGATAGCAAAAGTAGTCTGGCTGCAGTTTTTTCCAGGAAAAAAGCCCTTTTTTGAAAAACTGCGTAAACCTCATTTTTTAAGGACGAGCGGTCTTTCAAAAATAATGCGTAGTCTAGACATAGCCTGTGTTACTCTATCCCTTTTAAATGATTCCTAACATTGTTTGCTTTTGTGACTCGATCCCCCTTGTTGATGCTCTCAAAGAACTCTAGTAGATTAGTGAGGCATGATTGCCCTGTTGGGTTTTTCCCTAACAAATTATGTTCATCTATGTGTCTGAAAGTAGCCATTTTTAGAGGAGTAGCCATTCTTCTACAAAGGAATTTTACAAGCCAATTACAGGGAGAGACTGCAGAACTGGAATTAATTTACAAATTTGACATCCCCAATCTGAGTTTGAATAAAGGTATTAGCTGTAGTGGTAAATGCTCTACCAAGACAATTTCCCCTCCCTTTGACTTTCACATCCAAAAGCTATGAATGGGCCACAGCCAGCGCACTTAATTATTTTTATCTATATATAAAATTATCCTGGATTCTGTTATTTCTGTTCCAGCTCATCGGAGGAAACTAGTTTTGCTCACAGAAGCTCACGAGCCTCTGTATTTTGGTTAGTTTCTAAGGGTATGTCTACACTACAAAGTTAGTTTGAACTAGCGGAGCGCTTAGTTCGAACTAGGTAATCCTCATTCCACAAGGATTAAGCCTAGTTCGAATTTACTAGTTCGAATTAAGGGCTGTGTAGCCCCTTAATTCAAACTAGTGGGAGGCTAGTCCTCCCCAGGTTTCCCTGGTGGCCACTCTGGCCAACACCAGGGAAACTCGTCTGCCCCCCTCCCAGACCCGGACCCCTTAAAGGGGCATGGGCTGGCTACGGTGCCCGTGCCAGGGGAAAGCCTGCCAGCACCCAGCAAGCAGACCCTGCACCTGGCACGGCTCGAGCCACCCACCTGATGCCCCCCAGCTCTCCCCCTCTTCCCGGGACCAGGCTGGTGGCTTCCGGGAGCTTGCCCTGGACCACAAGAGGCGGGCACCCGCCTGGGCTAGTGCAGACATCGTGGACCTTGTCCACGATCTCTGCACTAGGCACAGGAACATGGCCGGCTAGGGCAGGAGAGCTGCCAGCCTGGCCATCCAGGAGCAGGTGTGCATGAAAATCAAGGGGGTCCACTGAGACCCCCGACCCTGAGCCCTGAGCTTACAATGGCCGTCCTGGGTCAGACCAAAGGTCCATCTAGCCCAGTAGCCTGTCTGCTGACAGCGGCCAACCCTAGGGACCCTGGAGGGGATGGACCGAAGACAGTGACCAAGCCATTTGTCTCGTGCCATCCCTCTCCAGCCTTCCACAAACCTTGGGCAGGGACACCACTCCTACCCCCTGGCTAATACCACTCCATGGACCCAACCTCCATGACTTGATCTCACTTCCCTTTAAACTCTGTTCTAGTTGTAGCCTTCACAGCCTCCTGCAGCAAGGAGTTCCACAGGTTGACTCTTTGCTTTGTGAAAAACAATTTTCTGTTACTAGTTTGAAGCCTGCTACCCATTCCTTTCCTTTGGTGTCCTCTAGTCCTTCTTTAGGGGAACTAATGAAGAACTTTTCTGTATGCACCCTCTCCACCCCACTCATGCTTTTAGAGACCTCTATCCTGTCCCCCCTCTGTCTCCTCTTTTCTAAGCTGAGAAGTCCCAGTCTCTTTAGCCTCTCTTCATATGGGACCTGTTCCCAACCCCTGATCATTTTAGTTGCCCTCCCCTCTCCCAGCCTCTCTCTTCCCCTCTCCCACCTCCTTTTCCCAGTCTCCCCCAGTTTTGTTCAATAAAGACAGATTCCATTTTTGAACACAATTGTCCTTTATTTTGTACATCAAGAAAAGGGGCTAGGGAAGGGTAAGTGGAAGGAGGTGAGGGAGGAATGGGGTACGCGCCCCCGTTGGGGAGGACTGGGCTGGCTCTGCGAGCTTTTGGGGTGGAAGCTCTCCTGCAGCCCCCCGATTACCCCCTCTCCCCAGATGGCAGCCTGCGGCAAGTGCAGCCGGGCTGATGGCCAAGTGCTGTGATGTGCCCAGTGTGGGTACTCCGGGCACTCCAAGCCAGGACTGCTTTGCAAGCGGGGCACCCCTGAGAACTGTCTGTCTGGGGTGGAGGTCGGGACCCTTTAAGCACAGCCCTCAGCTAGCCTGAGACAGCATCTCCACGCTCTAAGTCCTCCTCTGATGCCCTGCCGGCACTGCTTCCGGCCATCCTTAAGCCCGGTTCAGGGTCCACTTAATGTGGACATGCTAGTTCGAATTAGCAAAACGCTAATTCGAACTAGTTCTTTAGTCTGGATCCGTTAGTTCGAATTAGCTTAGTTCGAATTAACGTTGTAGTGTAGACGTACCCTAAGGTGCCATAGGACTGCTTGCTGTTTTTAAAGTTACAGACTCACGGGTCACTTCCCTTCTTCCCCCCCCCCCCCCACTTCCCTACTATGGTTCAATTTTGGAATGATGGGGGGTGCCCTGTATGTATCACACTCCCCGTAACTCCCGTGACTGTTTGAAAAGTACAGTGATCAGATTTGCACCCTGGTCTATGGGGCCCTCTGCAGATACAAAATTTGTATCCGCATCTCTGCAACATGCGCCGTGGATCTCGGTGTCCCCGGCGGTTTGCAGGGCTCGCTGGTCTGCCAAGATTTCCCTGGCTCTGATGTGAAACTGGGAGAACCCTGCAATGCCCTAGGGTGCAGCATAGGCCAGGGACAGTGGCGACTCGCCAGCTGCATCGCCCGAGACACGGGGCTGCCCCTGCGCCCGGCTCTTCATTAGGCTCCTCCTGGCTTTCCTGTCCTCCCTAATCGTCCGCGCTGTCTGGCTGCATCTTCCCCCGCCCGGGGCTGCCTCGGAGAGGAAGCGGCTGCAGGGGACAGAGCTAGGGAATGAGGATCATTGCTTTAATAAGCCGGGCCTGACCTTTCCCCAGCCAGCGACAGGGTCCGGCCTGCCCCAGCGCCGTCCACTGACCTTTCCCACCTGCGGGGACAGGAGCCTGCCCCCCCCCCCCCCCCCGGGAGCCGTGTGCCTGTCCCATGCAGCGAGGCTCTGAGCTCGGCTGGGCAGGGCGTGCCGCACGCGGGCCCTGGATCGGAACACGCCGCGGTGTCGCCCCGTCCAGCGCGCTGGCTCCCAGGCCATTGTCGTCCGTAGCCCCTGGCCGGGCCTGAGCAGAGCCACTGCAGCTCCCAGTGAGCCTAGTAAGGAATCCCTTTGCGCTAAGCTGCCTCGGAGCCCACGGCTGGGTCTGCAGTGTGGGGTCCTTCCCCGGCCCGTGCGCAGGAGGCCACCCAGGTAGCGGGGGATGGACTCAAAGGCTTCCCAGGCCCAGCTGTGCCCTGCAGGCAGCGGGCAGATCCCCTGCTCGGAGCAAGGAGGGGGCAGATCAGAGCAGGCAGGGCTCCCCCGGCTTTGCCCATCCCGCACAGCTCCAGGCAGCTGCTCTGTGGGGCCTGGCCGGTCAGGCCTGGCACTGCCCAGACAAGCTCACCCGGGCGGGTTGGAAATGACAAACGGGGTGAGGGGGGAGCTGGCCATGCGACGGCTCCCGTGCTTGGAGCTGCAGCAAAGCGCTAGCAGCTCCCGGTGCTCTCCCGCCCGCACGGCACGGCACGTGGCCTCCTGGGCAGGCTGGCTCAGGGCTCTGTGCCCGCCCGGCCGGCCAGTGAGCTGCAGTGAGGCTGGAAGGAGAAACAAAGCAGCCCTGTGCACATCGCTAGAGCAGCTGAGGAGCCAGGCCTGCTGCCCTGCGGTACCTCGGCCTCCGGAGAGAGGTACCAGCCTGTTAGCCACCCGCCCTGTCTCTGGGCCTTGCCGGCCCGCGGGCTGCCTTGCAGTGGCCACACCACGTGCCCAACCCTGCGCATCTTGGCTGCAACTGAGCTGCGGCCAGTCCACTTGGGGGGGGGTTAGGGTAGACACGGCCCAAGTGTTCTGAACGAGGGGTGTTGGGTAGCGTGTCAGTGAACGGCTGTGAGCGCGCATGGCTTCTTCCTGCTTACAGGGCTATTCCGCAGCCCCGGGGCCAGGGAGCCCCCGCCGCCCGCCCTGCTGCCTCTGGATCCGAGGTAGCGGCGCCGGGAGCCGGCCCGAGAGGAGCCAGTTTCCCATCCAGCTCCCTGTGCAACCGGCTCCTGCCTCTGCCCCAGCGCTGGTCTGGGATAGGACGGCGCTGTGGAGCCCGCAGCGGGATGGACCATCGGTTAGGTCTGGGCTTATCGGTTAGTCTGATCGACCACGTGCACTTCCCCCGCGTGGGGGTGGGGGCGGGAGCCGGCGCCCTGAGGAGCTGGCTTAAACCCCGGCTCCACCCGCCCTCCCCCACGTGTCCCAAGGGGGGAAAGGGGTGGGGGAGGCTTCCATGAAGCAGCCTCTGCCTGTGGTGGTCCGGGCTGGTCGCCGGCAGCAGCTCCTGAGCTCGGTCCCCTCCCCCTGCCCTGCTGAGAGCCGCCAGCCGTGCCACAGGGACCGACACGCTCCCCTGCTGAGCTGCTCTGGTCCCCCCAGGGACAGGCCCTGCCCATGGCAGCAGGGAATCCCCCCCCCCCTTGTGGTGGCCAGTGGGCAAAGCGCATCAGCTGTTCCAGCAGCTGCTTCTCACTCTGCATTGGGCTCGGGGAGGGGGAGGGGAAGGGGGAGGGGGAAGGGGAGGACCCGTCCAGGATTTAACACCCCCCCCCTGCAGAGCGGGGAGTCACCTTTGCTGCTGGCCCTGCCTTGTGGCCAGGTTGCTGAGCCTTGTTCCACACGGCCCTGTTCCACCCCAGAGGTGGCTGCTTTTCCAGGGGGGGAATGGTCCATGCCCATCGGTTTGCAAAACCCTGCGGCGGCCGGTTTCAAACTCCTCGCCCCCCCCAGACAAGGGGCTTGCCAGCCTGCTCCCAGCCCTAACAGCCCCCTTGGCCCAGCCCCTGCGCCTGGAGCAACCGCGCCGGCAGCCTCCTTGGCAGCCGGGCCGCAGGGCAGGGCCGAGCCCCTGGGGATCGCAGCCTGGGGCATGTCCGCTGGGCGACCGCCTGGTGCGGCGAGTCCACAGCAGCTGCTGACGCTGAGCCGCGGCTGGGGGCCGCTGAGGTGCGTCGGGGCGGAAGGGCCGTTCCCCAGGCCACCTGCCATCACGGCTCCTGCCCCGCGCGCAAGCCTCTGCCTGATGGGCTAAAAGGGACCCTCAGGCTCCCAGGTGGGGCCCACACTTGGCCCCTCGGTCCCCGGGCAGAACCGCCCTCCTGTGCGGCGGCCCCTTCTCTCCTGGGGTCCATCCCACCACCGCCGGGGTCTCTGCCTCGGGCCCCTCCGTCTGGACCGCCCCCCCCCCCCCGTTCTCCAGCCCAGAGCGACTCCCGGCCAGCCCCGAACGGGGGTTTATTGAGCGTTGAACCCAGCACAGGATCTCTCAGGCCTGTGGGCCTGGCCCCCTCCGCCAGCTCGTCTGAGTCTCCCCTGCAGCCGGGGGCTTCTACCAAGGCCATGTCCAGGTCAGAGGCTCCCTCCTTCCAGCCGCGTCTCCAATGTTCCCTGCAGCAGCCCTCCCCCCGCCCTGGGGCCCCCTCCCTCCGTTGTTCTGCCCTGGCTGGAGCCAGCTGCGCAGGTCACTGGGTCCCTGCAGCCCGTTGGCCAGAGCGGCTGAACTGTCCGAGCTGGGTCACCCGCTCCCCAGTTGCTGGGTCTCCAGTTTTGTGCTGCTCCCGATAACACCAGACTCCCTGTCCCCTCCCTCCGTTACACCAGGGCCCCCCGTTCAGAGTAGTTCCAAGCAGCCCGGGGTACATGTTCCTGCCCCTCCCTGCTCCACTCAGCAGTGACGCACCCCCAGGCTGGGACTGGGGGCAGCGCAGACCCGGGCAAAGCCCACGGGAGAGAGGCCGGCGGGGGACGCCGCAGGGCAGGCCCTGGCAGCGAAGCCTGGTGCTGTGGCGAGCATGGGGCCTGTGCCCCTCGCGCCCCCGGCCAGGCAGCTTGCAGCCCAGCACACGGCTCCTCCGGCGGCTGCCTCAGGCCCAGGTGGGTGAATGAGCCTCAGCTGGGCAGAGAAACCTGCTCACAAGAGTGTCCGTAGTGAAAGGCCCAGCCCAGCTCTGTGCACATGGCACCCAGCAGGGCCTGCACGTGCTTGTGCCCCAAGCTCCACAAGGGCAGGGTGCTGGTGCAGTGGGCGCTAGTGTCAGGCCGGGGGGCCCTGGGCTGGGCTGCGCGCGTTAGGCCGTGTCCCTCGCCACGGTGCAGCTCAGCCCCGGGGGAGCGGAGCCGCATGTGCACGGATCTCTGTCCGGGGCCGTGCGCTGGAATCACGTGCAGTGCTGCCCTCTGCTGGAGGGAATTAAAACTGCTCACCTGCATACCATGGGCTTGTACTGCTGGTGGCGATTCCCCTTTGAGGCTCTGGGTGCGGGTTCTGCCCCCGCTGCCGCGGCGCGTGCTGAGCACGTGACCCATGACACTTTGGTGCCCACAGATGAGCTTCCTTCCCCCCGTTGCGCAGTCGCCCTGGGGCTGTGGCAGGTTAGCGCCTGGCAGCACGTGCTCAGCCCTGCTCCGTGGGCGTAAATGAGGCGTCTCAGAACGGGGCCCCGGTTCTCCAAAGACTCTTTATTGTGACTGGTCCAAGGCCGCTTCCCGTCAGGCCGGGGCTGGAAGAGCCAAGCCCGAGACCTGGAGCCCAGTGGCAGCTGGTAGCGACCCCCCTCCCCCCCGCTGCAGGCTCTCGGTGTGGTCACGGGTGGGCAAATCTGACCCACTGGCCTCCTTCAACAGCTGGGGTCCAGGGCACTCAGGGGCCGGTGGTGCACGCTCTGGTGCCGGTGGTGCAAAGCGTGCGTGTGCCCTGCAGCCCTCGGGCTTGTGTGAGATCGTCCAGTGCCACTGGCGGCCGTGACTCCGTGGTGCTGGGACGAAGGGGAGGTGCATGGCCACTGGCGGCACCAGCCATTGGGGGCCTATTTGGTCCATATGCTCCGGGCGGGCCCCCGAGGCACCATCCCGGCCTGGTCACTGAGCGGGGCCCTGGCCCTGCCTGGGACAGGGAACCGGGCGGCCCCTGGGGACTGTGCTGAGGGTTGCTCAGCCCCCGCCGGGCCCTCAGCGAAGGTCAGTGCAGCTGCCTGGGCCCGCACGGCCAGCCCCCGGGAAGGCCCAGGCTCTGGGGCAAAGGGGCAGGCGGGGGCTCAGCAACTGGCCATGGCGGGGCAGTGCCGGGGGTACGGGGTCCCCCACGCCACCAAGTTACTTGCAGCCAGTCCGGAAAGACCCAGGAGCAGAACACGGGGCTGCCAGCAGCCCTCTCGCCCTGGCTGTACCACCCCCCGCCCTGTGCTCCGGGGGGGCTGTACCACCCCCCGCCCTGTGCTCCGGGGGGGCTGTACCACCCCCCGCCCTGTGCTCCGGGGGGGCTGTACTGCCCTCATCCCTGTGCTCCGGGGGGGGGCTGTACTGCCCTCATCCCTGTGCTCCAGGGGGGCTGTACTGCCCTCATCCCTGTGCTCCGGGGGGGGGCTGTACTGCCCTCATCCCTGTGCTCCGGGGGGGCTGTACCACCCCCCGCCCTGTGCTCCGGGGGGGCTGTACCACCCCCCGCCCTGTGCTCCAGGGGGGCTGTACCACCCCCCGCCCTGTGCTCCGGGGGGGCTGTACTGCCCTCATCCCTGTGCTCCAGGGGGGCAGTACCACCCCCCGCCCTGTGCTCCGGGGGGGCTGTACTGCCCTCATCCCTGTGCTCCGGGGGGGCAGTACCACCCCCCGCCCTGTGCTCCGGGGGGGCTGTACTGCCCTCATCCCTGTGCTCCGGGGGGGCTGTACTGCCCTCATCCCTGTGCTCCGGGGGGGCAGTACCACCCCCCGCCCTGTGCTCCGGGGGGGCTGTACTGCCCTCATCCCTGTGCTCCGGGGGGGCTGTACCACCCCCCGCCCTGTGCTCCAGGGGGGCTGTACCACCCCCCGCCCTGTGCTCCGGGGGGGCTGTACTGCCCTCATCCCTGTGCTCCGGGGGGGCAGTACCACCCCCCGCCCTGTGCTCCAGGGGGGCTGTACTGCCCTCATCCCTGTGCTCCGGGGGGGCTGTACTGCCCTCATCCCTGTGCTCCGGGGGGGCTGTACCACCCCCCGCCCTGTGCTCCGGGGGGGCTGTACTGCCCTCATCCCTGTGCTCCGGGGGGGCTGTACCACCCCCCGCCCTGTGCTCCGGGGGGGCTGTACTGCCCTCATCCCTGTGCTGGGGGAGGGGGCTGTACTGCCCTCATCCCTGTGCTGGGGGAGGGGGCTGTATGGATCCCAGGCTGCGGGTCCCAAGTCTCCGCCCAGGAGAGCAGGGGGGCTGTGGGGAGGGGCAGGGGAGCCTGGGGGTGAGGCCCCCACTGGGGCCGGGGCGGCGGCTGCTCGGTCCCCTCCGCCTTGGGAACCGTCTCGCTGGAGCTCGGCGGCTTGTGCCCAGGGCGGGCTGCGCGTGGGACGGGCTGCGGGGCAGAGCCGGGCCCGGCCAGGTGGGAGGGGCTTGCACAAGGGCCCCGCCGCCCCGCCCCGGCGGCAGCTTGTACCCAGGCCTGAAAAGCCCCCGGCCCCGGCCTGCAGAGCCCCCTGCTGCAAGTCACTCTCGGGGGCGGGGCGGGGGGGCCTTTGCCGGCCGGCACAGCGCTGGAAGGGAAACGTCCGGGTTCCGGGCCTGGCGCCCAGCTCCATGGGGCGTTTCCCCGGGGCCAGGAGCTGTGCGGCATCATCTCCGGCCCCGGCTCCTCCGCGGGCCCCTGGCAGGAATGGCTGGCCCAGCCCGCCCGGCACCCGCAGGGCTTCCCTCCAGCCTCAGTGCTGGAAGCCAGGCCGGCAGGCCTGCCAGGAATGACCATCAAGGAGCAGCCTCGGCCCTGGGCAGCCACCAGCATGATCGCACCTGGGGGTTGTGTGGGGAAACTGAGGCACGGGTGGAGGAGGCAATGCCTGTGGCTGTGCAGCTGGGGGGTGTGGACGTGCCAACTGCTGGCCCGAGGAACCCACCGTGCAGAGGGTGCAGCTCAGGGCTGAGGCCCGCCTGCCATGGCTCTTTGTCGGCGCCGGAGTAGCCGGGTTGGGCCCAGGCGCTGGAGCAGTGAGGGGGAAGGGGCTGCTGGCCTTGGCCGCGCCGTGCTGGGGCGAGCAGCTTTGGGGCGTCCCATGGCAGAGCTGGGCCATTACAGCCCTCCCACCCCCTGTTCCTTGGGCGGGGGCTGTGCCCTGCATGGATGGGGCAAGGGGTGTGTGGGGCACTGGGCTGTGTGGGGCTGGGCACCGCTCCGCGTTTGCAGCCATGGCAGGGCGGCTGTGTGTGCAGGGACATCAGGCCAAAGACTAACCCCCCCCCCCCTACATTCAGTGTGCGGATTTGCTTTACAAACATCCCGGCAGAGTCCCAGCAGCCGGTGCGGGCCCGGGGCGGCTCTGACTATGCAGCCGGCTCCTTGGCCCGCCGGTCTCTGTGCCCGCGCCGTGGGGCAGGTACATTCCGTGGTGGCAGTCCAGTGCGGTGGGAGTGGAAGCTACATTCAGGCAGGGACGGGCAGCAGCCGCCCGCCGAGGAGACCGTGCACGGGGCCAGCTGCGCACGAGTCTGCAGAGGCTGGGCCCCTCCAGTGCCAGGCGCTGGGCGCAGCGGAAGACGGTGTCATTGGTTGGTCGCCCAGCTGGCGGCTCCAGCACGTGGCTGGTTTTAGGGAGATTTCTCCCCCGGCGGAGGGCAGGCAGCCAGAAGGGTGGCCAGGCTAGGCCCCTCCCGACCTGCAACACAGAAGGGAGCGGCCCGTTAGCGCTGGCGCCAGGCGGGGCAGAGCAAGGGGCCAGGGTCTGGTTAGTGCCCATCCCGCTGCTGCTCTCCACACCAGGCCCCTCGCAGGTCGGGGTGCTTGGGCCTCCCTGCCCCACACCCTGCGCACTAGGGGACGTTTCCGGGGCCCCCTGCAGGAGCAACGCGTCAGCCGGGGGTGAGCGTTGTGCTCCGGCCCCACTGGCTGGGACACTCCTCGCCCCACGCTGCAGCCCCAGGCTCTGCCCTCCACGTGCAACGTGCAGGCCCCAAGCTGGCCCTGGCAGCCAGCACATCCCTCGCCCCATGCGGGCTCCACAGCCCAGCCCCAGCAGTGACAGGCCCCAGGCCCGGCCTCTGGACTGGGCCCCACCGCGACCTGGCCAGGGTGGGCTTTGAACCAGCCACCTCGAGCCAGAGGCACCATGGCCAGGCCCCAGCCCCCCATCACCTGGGCTCAAGCACATGCGGGTCAAGGCCCTACGGCTCCAGGTGCCCTGTAACCTGAGGAGCCTCGGGCTCCTGGGATAGCTCCGGCCTCTAAGCTGCCCCGGGGCAGGGAGGGGCGACCCCAGCAAGCGCCCAGGGGTGAGGAAGGATGTGGGCGCAGATGGGCATGGCCCCAGGGGCAACGAGATGGACACAGACAGTGACGTGGTGGGAGGCTGAGATGGGGCCCAGTCCCTGCCCTGGTGCCCAAGGAGCCAGCTGCTCTGCTCCCGGCCCACGCTGGGCAGGGCTGGCACGGAGCCGATGGAGCGCGTGGGGCAGGGAGCCAGGCTGCTTCTCTCCCGGCCCAGGGCCAGCTGTGGCTGGCAGCCAGGAGCAGGCTGGCCCAATGGGCAGAGGCAGCACAGCCCCGGAGCCCCCGCCTCTCCAGCCCGGCACAGCCCAGGGCACCCTGGCAGCCCCCAGGCCCCCAGGGGGTGGGATGGAGGGGACGGCCCGTGCAGCAGGTTCCAGGCGGGTGCAGCAGGAGGCGATGGGCGCGTGCCAGCAGCGAGCGCAGGGCTGAGATGGGATGGAGATGGGTGACGGCGGGAGGGGCTACGCCAGCCCCGGCGGAGCCGGGTCGTACCTTCCTCTGCGGATGTTCCTTGGCGCGAGAGAGGAGAGAGGGCTGGTTAGCGAGGCCCCGGGGCGAGGCCCGGCCCTGCCAGGACCCTCGCCAGGAGCCAGCCCCCAGCCACGGGCTTCGCAGGCCAGGCACAGGGTGCTGGGCTGGGGCAGCGCTCACTGTGCGGCTTGGGGCCGGGGCAAACTCCAGCCCAGCAGGGGCGGGCGGAGGGCAGGGCCCCTCTGTGGCTGGGTGCAGCTGCGGGCTCAGGCGAGAATGCGCCAGGGCAGGGGTCAGTGCGGGTGGGACGTGGGGGGAGGGGGCACTGCAGCCCCTGTTCCTGACCCACGGCCCAGTCTCCACCCCAGGAGCACCTTCCCCGCGCCCTCCCCCTTGGAAAACTGGGCCCCCGCTCGCCCCAGGCCAGTGCCCCCTCCCCCGCCCTATCCCCCGGAAAGCTGTGCCCCTCCCCCGCCCTGCCCCCCGGGAAGCTGTGCCCCTCCCCCGCCCTGCCCCCGGGGAAGCTGTGCCCCTCCCCCGCCCTGCCCCCCGGGAAGCTGTGCCCCTCCCCCGCCCTGCCCCCCGGAAAGCTGTGCCCCCGCTCAGCCCAGGTCAGGGCTTTCGCCAGCCGCACACAACACGCAGGCGCAGCCCATGGAGCTCCCTGTCACCCGGGTCTCCCCTTGGGCCAGGCAGGCCCCTCCGCCCCACGCTGGGGGCCCGGGCGGCAGGTGGGGGGCTGCTTGCTGGGTTACACCTACCCCTCTCCCGCCTGCCCCGTGGGGCCCAGGGTCTCCAGCCCCCCACTCCAGGTGCCCTGTCTGCTTCCGCATGCCCCGCAGCCCTCGGCCCTGCCCGCCCGGCCTCCTGCAGCCGAGCTGCCTCCGGGCTGGCAGGGCCCTGGCATGGGCCCCAGAGAGCCAGGCGCCCAGAGGCTCCAGCCAGGCCGGGGCAGCCCTGGCGCATCCCTGGGGCGCTGGAGGGCGTGGGCTAAGGGGCGGGGCCAGGGCAGGGCTCGGCGTAGCTGTGTGGGGCGCCCCCCGCCTGGAGCCCTGCCCCGCCCTGCTCAGTGCCAGGCCCAGCGGCTGGCTGCCTGGGGCGTGCTCCCTCCCGCGGCACCGGGCAGCGCCAGGCCCCTGTGCTTACTTGAAGCCCCAGCCGGTGCCCCCCAGGACAATGGCCGCCACCAGCACGGCGCCCGCGATGGAGCCGATGATGATGTTGGTGCCGCTGGGACCTGCAAGGAGGGCAGAGCCGCGCTCAGGTCCGGTGTGGGGCCGGCGCTGGGCCCCGCGTGGCCCCTCCCAGACGCCGAGTCAGAAGTGTCCCCCACGGCCCTCCCTCTGGGGTGGTCCCCCATCCCTCTGGCTCAGCAAACGCCCCCCCAGGCCCGGCCCCCCACGGGGACACGCTGAGCAGGGCCGGCCACGCCACCCTGGCTCCCAGCAGCCAGCAGGGGGCGCTCCCCCAGCTCCCCCTTCCCACAGCCCATGGCGCCGCGGGCTCAGCTGTGGGGCCTTCGTGCCCCTGTGGGACCCCAGCAGTAGCTCGTGGCTCTAAGCCTGGCTAGCACAGCCCTGTGGAGACGCCCCAGCTGCCTGCCCCACAGGCCGAGGGCGGAGGGCAGTGAGAGAGAGGCCTTTGGAGCTGCTGGGCGGGCTGGGGCCAGCGCAGCCCCAGCCTCGCCCCGGCCCAGCTGTCCTGCGGCACACGGTGCCAGCCTTCTCGGGCAGGGGGTGGCCCCAGGCATGGCTCGGGGGTCTCGCGATGCCCCTGGGGGAGGGCTGGCTGGCTGAGTGAGCAGGGGCAGGGAGGGGCTTGAGAGCAAGGTGAAGAGAGGTGGGGTCTGGCCTTGGGGCCTGTGGGGCTAGGGAGGCTGTGGGGCTCCATGGGGCTAGGGAGGCGGGCCTGGCCATGGGGCTAGGGAGGGGGGCCTGGCCATGGGGCTATGGAGAGGGACCTGGCCATGGGGCTAGGGAGGCTGTGGGGCTCCATGGGGCTAGGGAGCCAGGCCTGGCCATGGGGCTAGGGAGGCTGTGGGGCTCCATGGGGCTAGGGAGCCAGGCCTGGCCATGGGGCTAGGGAGGCAGGCCTGGCCATGGGGCTAGGGAGGCAGGCCTGGCCATGGGGCTAGGGAGGCGGGCCTGGCCATGGGGCTCCATGGGGCTAGGGAGGGGGGCCTGGCCATGGGGCATTGGGGGGCGGCTGGGGGGCTCTGGGCACGGACCCTTGTATCTCTCGGGTTCGCCGGTGGGCTTGGGCCCCGGGAGGGGGTCGTAGACGCTGCAGTCCTTCCCCGTCCAGTCCGCGTGGCAGATGCACGTGGCCTCGCTGCTGCAGACCTGCGGCGAAGGAGAAGGAGGCGGGTGAGGGGGGAGCCGCCATGGGGGCTCGCTGGCCTTGGGCTGCCTTCCCCCGGGGCGGCTCCCCACGGCCCGACAGCCCTGAGCACGAGTGGGGCAGCCCTCCCAGGCCACTGGCCCACGCTGGCCCTCCCGTGGGCCCGGGCGGCTGGCTCGTGCCGCAGGCTGCGGGGGCGGGGTGTCCGGGAAGCGGGCGGCGCACACAGAGCTGCCGGGGGTTCCCGAACGCGGATCGCGTCTCCGGGCTTTCCCACGCCCCCGCCGCGCGAGGACTCACCCCGTGGTCGGAGCAGATCTTCCCGTCCCCGCTGCCGGGGCAGGCGCTGAAGTTAAAGGCGGCGGCGGGAAGGCATCTGTGCTCACGACAGACCATGCTGGGCCCGCAGGGCGTCCCGTCCTCCACGTAGCTCAGCTCCGAGCCGTCCACCTGCTGCACGCGCCCGCCTCTGGGGAGGAAGAGGTGCTGAGGGGGGCGGGGTCACTGTCCGACATGCCCCAGGGGGTGCAGGCTGGGGCACGAACCCCCTTTGCCCCCCGGGATCAGGCTCCTGGCTGTGCAGCCGGCTCGGCCGCCTCTGGCTGGGGGCGACTGCGGAGCCGCTGCCTCTGCCCGGCTCTGCCAGGGAAGGGGAAAGGGCCCCGGCCCCGAGGGCTGACAGACGCCCAGGCCAGGGCTGGCTCCCAGCGAGCTGCACGGGAGGCGACGGAGGCTCAAGGAGCCGTGGGGGAGCCGGGGGCCCGATCCTGCGCTAAGGCCAGGCGGCCGCTGGACAGGGCTGAGCACCACGGCCAGGCCGCCCGCACCCGGCGCAGCCCCACACGGGGCCTCGGGACGCTTCCACGTCCGGGCAGCTGGCGCAGCCACAGCACCCGGCGGAGCGGCCCGTGGCCTGGCCTGCGGCTCCTGGGTCTGCCCATTGCTCTGCTGAGCGGGGAAACCGGAGCGCCCGGAGCCAGGGCCCTCGGGCCGGGGCAGTGACTGGGGCCCTGCCCAAGAGGGGGCTCTGCACCCGGGAGCAGGACTGTCGACTCTCCCATTGCACGACCCCGAACCCCCCTTCCCCAAGGCCCCGCCCCTTCCCAGAGGCTCCGCCCCCGCTCCATCCCCCACCCACTTTCCCTGGGCTGGGGCAGAGGTTGGAATGTGGGGAGCTGAGGGCGCTGGCGGCGGGTGCAGGCTCTGGAGCGGGGCTGGGGATGCAGGAGGGGGCGCAGGGCTGAACCGAGGGGCCCAGAGACCCTGTGGAAGTCAGGAGGTGGCTGTGGGAGGGGTTTGGGGGCAGGAGGGGGTTCTGACCTGGGGCGGGGGCGGGGGAGGGCAGGGGCTCAGCCAGCCAGACTGTACCTCACGTGGCTCAGGCAGGCTGGCCCAGGCTCTGTGCGACTCCCGGACGTGCCCCTAGGCTGAGGACTCGGGGGGCCCACGCACAGGCGCTATCCCTGCAGCTCCCATTGGCCACGGTTCCTGGCCAATGGGAGCTGCAGAGTCAGCGCTGGGGGCAGAGCTTCCCTACCTGACCCTCTGCTTAGGGCTCGCAGAGACGCGCTGGCCACGTCTGGGGGCTGTGCCAGGCCAGGGCCCAGCCTGCCTGAACCTCTCTGCGCCGCCGACCAGACGTCTGGGTCAGACCAGAGACCTGGCCACCCGACACTGGAGCTAGGCCAGAGCCCAGGGCGTGGGGCTGATCCCCACAGGAGAGGGCTGTGCCTGTAGGGGAACAGGACACCCCCAGCCCTGGCCAGTAATGCCCCACAGTGGGCCCTGGCGCCAGGGAGCTGGTGGCCCCGGAGGGCCAGGGCGCAGGGGCACTAAGCCAGCGCAGGCCATGGGCCGGCCCCGGGCACCCGCCCACCTGCAATCGATGTATCGGTTCTGGTGGTAGAAGGTCATGGTTGTGATCTCGCCGGCGAGCTCGCCGAGCCGTGGTGCGCCCGTCACATTGGTGCACAGCAGTGACCCGCACAGCACGTCCCTGCAAGGTGGAAACAGAGTGCGGTGGGTGGGCCCAAGGCAGGAGCCCGGCCTGGCCCAGAGACCCCCACGCCCGCCCAGCCACAGCCCGGACCGACCCAGAGACCCCCACGCCCGCCCAGCCACAGCCCGGACCGACCCAGAGACCCCCACGCCTGCCCAGCCACAGCCCGGCCCGGCCCAGAGACCCCCACGCTCGCCCAGCCACAGCCCGGCCCGGCCCAGAGACCCCCATGCCTGCCCAGCCACAGCCCGGCCCGGCCCAGAGACCCCCACGCTCGCCCAGCCACAGCCCGGCCCGGCCCAGAGACCCCCACGCCTGCCCAGCCACAGCCCGGCCCAACCCAGAGACCCCCACGCCCGCCCAGCCACAGCCCGGCCCGGCCCAGAGACCCCCACGCCCGCCCAGCCACAGCCCGGCCCGGCCCAGAGACCCCCACGCCCGCCCAGCCACAGCCCGGCCCGGCCCAGAGACCCCCACGCCCGCCCAGCCACAGCCCGGCCCGGCCCAGAGACCCCCACACCCGCCCAGCCACAGCCCGGCCCGGCCCAGAGACCCCCACGCCCGCCCAGCCACAGCCCGGCCCGGCCCAGAGACCCCCACGCCCGCCCAGCCACAGCCCGGCCCGGCCCAGAGACCCCCACGCTCGCCCAGCCACAGCCCGGCCCGGCCCAGAGACCCCCATGCCTGCCCAGCCACAGCCTGGCCCGGCCCAGAGACCCCCACGCTCGCCCAGCCACAGCCCGGCCCGGCCCAGAGACCCCCACGCCTGCCCAGCCACAGCCCGGCCCAACCCAGAGACCCCCACGCCCGCCCAGCCACAGCCCGGCCTGGCCCAGAGACCCCCACGCCCGCCCAGCCACAGCCCGGCCCGGCCCAGAGACCCCCACGCCCGCCCAGCCACAGCCCGGCCCGGCCCAGAGACCCCCACGCCCGCCCAGCCACAGCCCGGCCCGGCCCAGAGACCCCCACGCCCGCCCAGCCACAGCCCGGCCCGGCCCAGAGACCCCCACGTCCGCCCAGCCACAGCCCGGCCCGGCCCAGAGACCCCCATGCCCGCCCAGCCACAGCCCGGCCCGACCCAGAGACCCACACGCCTGCCCAGCCACAGCCCGGCCCGGCCCGGAGACCCCCACGTCGGCCCAGCCACAGCCCGGCCCGGCCCAGAGACCCCCACGCCCGCCCAGCCACAGCCCGGCCCGGCCCAGAGACCCCCACGCCCGCCCAGCCACAGCCCGGCCCAGAGACCCCCACGCCCGCCCAGCCACAGCCCGGCCTGGCCAACCAACCCCCCACACCCACCTCAGACTGGTTTCAGGGAGCGGGTCCAGGGCAGGAGGGTGTTTCTGGGTGTGGGGGCAAGACCCTCCTGGCACAGGGCAGGTGGGCAGTGAGCGGAGGGTGGGGAGGCCAGCGCAGGACTGTACAGAGGATGTGGCGATGCCCGGGCCCCACCACTTACTGCTTGTTGCACTGCGCCCAGGCCGGGCCGGCACGCCCGCAGTTCCCCCTCTCGGTCCCTTCCACGTTTAGCTTCTCGTAGCAGAACCTGTCAGCAGCCGCTGGGGCAGGAGGGGTTCGGTCACCCACGGGTGTGGCCCTGTCCCCCTCACTACCCCTGCCAGAAAGCATGTGCTCCTGCCCCACCTGGCAGAGTGCCCCGGGGGGGCCGGCGTGTAGGGGGGCTCACATGGGGCAGCCTGGCCATCACGCTCCTGCTTTGCAAACACACGTCCCTTGGTCATGGCTGCGCCCCACCAGGACCAGGGCATGGCCAGAGCGGCCCCCGGCCCGCAGCCGAGAATTTCCCGGCGGGCGAGGGGCGACACCCGCGCTCTGCGTGTCCGTGGGCAGTGGGCGGGCGAGGGGCGACACCCGCGCTCTGCGTGTCCGTGGGCAGCGGGCGGGTGAGGGGCGACACCCGTGCTCTGCGTGTCCGTGGGCAGCGGGCGGGCGAGGGGCGACACCTGTGCTCTGCGTGTCCGTGGGCAGCGGGCGGGTGAGGGGCGACACCCGTGCTCTGCGTGTCCGTGGGCAGTGGGCGGGCGAGGGGCGACACCCGCGCTCTGCGTGTCCGTGGGCAGTGGGCGGGTGAGGGGCGACACCCGTGCTCTGCGTGTCCGTGGGCAGTGGGCGGGCGAGGGGCGACACCTGTGCTCTGTGTGTCCGTGGGCAGTGGGCGGGCGAGGGGCGACACCCGTGCTCTGCGTGTCCGTGGGCAGCGGGCGGGTGAGGGGCGACATCCGCGCTCTGCGTGTCCGTGGGCAGCGGGCGGGTGAGGGGCGACACCCGTGCTCTGCGTGTCCGTGGGCAGTGGGCGGGCGAGGGGCGACACCCGTGCTCTGCGTGTCCGTGGGCAGCGGGCGGGTGAGGGGCGACATCCGCGCTCTGCGTGTCCGTGGGCAGCGGGCGGGTGAGGGGCGACACCCGCGCTCTGTGTGTCCGTGGGCAGCGGGCAGGTGAGGGGTGACACCCGCGCTCTGCGTGTCTGTGGGCAGCGGGCAGGTGAGAGGCGACACCCGTGCTCTGCGTGTCCGTGGGCAGCGGGCGGGGGAGGGGCGACACCCGCGCTCTGCGTGTCCGTGGGCAGCGGGCGGGGGAGGGGCGACACCCGCGCTCTGCGTGTCCGTGGGCAGCGGGCGGGGGAGGGGTGACACCCGCGCTCTGCGTGTCCGTGGGCAGTGGGCGGGCGAGGGGCGACACCCGCGCTCTGCGTGTCCATGGGCAGTGGGCGGGTGAGGGGCGACACCCGCGCTCTGCGTGTCCATGGGCAGTGGGCGGGTGAGGGGCGACACCTGCGCTCTGCGTGTCCATGGGCAGTGGGCGGGTGAGGGGCGACACCTGCGCTCTGCGTGTCCGTGGGCAGCGGGCGGGCGAGGGGCGACACCCGTGCTCTGCCTGTCCGTGGGCAGTGGGCGGGGGAGGGGCGACACCCGCGCTCTGCGTGTCCGTGGGCAGCGGGCGGTCGAGGGGCGACACCCGTGCTCTGCGTGTCCGTGGGCAGCGGGTGGGCAAGGGGCGACACCCGCGCTCTGCGTGTCCATGGGCAGTGGGCGGGCGAGGGGCGACACCCGTGCTCTGCGTGTCTATGGGCAGTGGGCGGGTGAGGGGCGACACCCGTGCTCTGCGTGTCCGTGGGCAGCGGGCGGGCGAGGGGCGACACCCGCGCTCTGCGTGTCCGTGGGCAGTGGGCGGGTGAGGGGCGACACCCGTGCTCTGCGTGTCCGTGGGCAGTGGGCGGGTGAGGGGCGACACCCGTGCTCTGCGTGTCCGTGGGCAGCGGGCGGGCGAGGGGCGACACCCGCGCTCTGCGTGTCCGTGGGCAGTGGGCGGGGGAGGGGCGACACCTGTGCTCTGCGTGTCTATGGGCAGCGGGCGGGCGAGGGGCGACACCCGTGCTCTGCGTGTCCGTGGGCAGTGGGCGGGGGAGGGGCGACACCCGTGCTCTGCGTGTCTATGGGCAGTGGGCGGGTGAGGGGCGACACCCGTGCTCTGCGTGTCCGTGGGCAGCGGGCGGGCGAGGGGCGACACCCGCGCTCTGCGTGTCCGTGGGCAGTGGGCGGGTGAGGGGCGACACCCGTGCTCTGCGTGTCCGTGGGCAGTGGGCGGGTGAGGGGCGACACCCGTGCTCTGCGTGTCCGTGGGCAGCGGGCGGGCGAGGGGCGACACCCGCGCTCTGCGTGTCCGTGGGCAGTGGGCGGGTGAGGGGCGACACCCGCGCTCTGCGTGTCCGTGGGCAGTGGGCGGGTGAGGGGCGACACCCGTGCTCTGCGTGTCCGTGGGCAATGGGCGGGTGAGGGGCGACACCCGTGCTCTGCGTGTCCGTGGGCAGCGGGCGGGCGAGGGGCGACACCCGCGCTCTGCGTGTCCGTGGGCAGCGGGTGGCCTGGCAGAGGCAGCAGGGAGGGAGGGAGAGTTTGGCTCGCAGGGCCCTGAGGCCAGAGCTGGCGCCTGGCTGCACTTCCTGCTCTGCGGGCATCGTCCATGGCACACGCCCACGCAGCCCCCTGCCCTGCCCCCACTCGAAGCCCCGGCCCGCCCGCACTTACCATGCCCCCAGAGTGCATGGCACTGTCTGTCCCGGGTTTTGCACCTGCCCCCGTAGCACCGGCCCTGTGGAGCAGAGAGCCGGGTGTGACGTAGTGGGGGTACTGGGCTGCTTTCTATGCTGGCTCTGTGGTAACCCCACTGGCTGCTGCCGGTGCCACGGCCCAGAAGGCCAGGGAGTGAGGGTCTCTCAACCTGTCCGACCAGCTACCCCCCATGGAGAGGGGCAAAGGAAGGTGGATGCCGCCCGGGCTGGGGGGCAGGGCTGGAGGAGACTTAGTTAGTTTCTGTCTGGGAGCCTGGAGGAAGCAGCCTCAGCAACAGGCTGGGGGGTTTAGAAGCCGGACCCCCTCCCCCATATCAAGGGGGGCTGAGGCATCCTAGGCCTGCCCTGGAACCTGGTGACATCTGTGCTGTGCTGTATCCTGGAGAGGCAATAAACTCCCCTGTTCTCCCGGCTGGTGGAGTCTGTTCGTGCCCTTTCGGGGGTGCAGGTCGGCTCCCAGGCCTCGGGGCGCGTCAGACGGGGGGTCGGGCGAGTGCTGGATGGAGCAGGGAGCAGCTGGGTGGGGATGGGCAAAGGGCTCCCCCAACCGGTCAGCCCAGGACTGTGCATGGAACTGTGGGGCCGTGCCGAGAGCGGGGGCGGGTGATGGGCCAGGCGCGGGTGAGCGGGGCCGCAGGGCCGTTACCTGCTCCTGGTCACAGAAGTAGCCGTCCACCTTGTGCAGGTTGGGTGGGCACTGCAGAGAGAGGGAGTTTCCATGGGCCCCCCGCCACGCAGCCCTGCCCCCCCCGGCCTGAGCCTCAACCCCCAGGCCTGGTCCCTGCCCCGCTCTGCCCAGCAGGCACCCCCGGAACGGACCAGCGCCACCCATGTCCTGCAGGCGGCCTGCCCCAAAGCAGCCCCCGGGGGCAGGGCGTCCCGCTGAGCTCCTGCCCTGCCCCTCACCTGGCTGGAGTCCCCGGTGCAGCTCTCGGCGATGTCGCACTCGTTCACGGCCTCCCGGCACGGCACGCCCCGCGGCTCGTACTGCAAGATACGGAGGGGACCGTGACTGGCCGGGGGGCGAGGAGCCAGCCCCGGCACGGCTGAGGAGACTCCCTCTCCCGGCGGCTGCATGTCCCAGCCGGGTACAGGGACGGGCGGCCGCGCTGTGACCCTGGGCCCGGGCGCTCTGCCTGGCGGGGCCCTGGCGACCGGCTCCCCTGCTGACTGGCTCTGCCCCGGCTCCGGGGGCACCTCTGGTGCCTCAGTCGCTCGCTGATCCCTGGGCTGCCCTCGGCTGGACCGGCCCGGCAACTACATCGCCCCCTAGTGTCCACCATGGGCACTGCAGGGCGGGCAGCGGCCGGCCTGCCCCCTCACCTTGCAGCCTTTGCAGCACAGGCCGTCGCTGCACATGGCGCCGTGGGTCAGGGTGCACTTCTTGCAGCAGCTGCCACCGCCCCTCGCGCACTCCTGCCAGGACACACACAAGCAGCCGCCCGTGAGGCCCTGCCTGGCACCAGCACCGCGCCCGCAGCCTCTGCTCCAGCAGGACTGGGGGGGGGGCCCAATGCGCCACATCAGCCCCACAGCCCCGCCCTCTCCCTCAGCCCCGCCCTCTCCCACTTCCCTCAGCCCCGCCCTCTCCCACATCCCCGCCCTCTCCCACTTCCCTCAGCCCCGCCCTCTCCCACTTCCCTCAGCCCCGCCCTCTCCCACCTCCCCCAGCCCCGCCCTCTCCCACTTCCCTCAGCCCCGCCCTCTCCCACATCCCCGCCCTCTCCCACCTCTCCCAGCCCCGCCCTCTCCCACTTCCCTCAGCCCCGCCCTCTCCCACCTCCCCCAGCCCCGCCCTCTCCCACTTCCCTCAGCCCCGCCCTCTCCCACCTCCCCCAGCCCCACCCTCTCCCACTTCCCTCAGCCCCGCCCTCTCCCACTTCCCTCAGCCCCGCCCTTTCCCACCTCTCACAGCCCCGCCCTCTCCCACCTCCCCCAGCCCCGCCCTCTCCCACTTCCCTCAGCCCCGCCCTCTCCCTCAGCCCTGCCCTCTCCCACCTCCCCCAGCCCCACCCTCTCCCACTTCCCTCAGCCCCGCCCTTTCCCACCTCTCACAGCCCCACCCTCTCCCATCTCTCACAGCCCCGCCCTCTCCCTCAGCCCTGCCCTCTACCACCTCCCCCAGCCCCGCCCTCTCCCACTTCCCTCAGCCCCGCCCTCTCCCACCTCCCCCAGCCCCACCCTCTCCCACTTCCCTCAGCCCCGCCCTTTCCCACCTCTCACAGCCCCGCCCTCTCCCTCAGCCCCACCCTCTCCCACCTCTCACATCCCTACCCTCTCCCACCTCTCACAGCCCCACCCTCTCCCACCTCTCACAGCCCCGCCCTCTCCCTCAGCCCTGCCCTCTCCCACCTCCCCCAGCCCCACCCTCTCCCACTTCCCTCAGCCCCGCCCTCTCCCTCAGCCCCGCCCTCTCCCACCTCTCACATCCCCGCCCTCTCCCACCTCTCACAGCCCCGCCCTCTCCCTCAGCCCCACCCTCTCCCACCTCTCACAGCCCCTCCCTCTCCCACAGCCCCGCCCTCTCCCACCTCCCCCAGCCCCACCCTCTCCCACAGCCCTGCCCTCTCCCACCTCCCCCAGCCCCGCCCTCTCCCTCAGCTCCGCCCTCTCCCACCTCCCACATCCCCGCCCTCTCCCACCTCTCACAGCCCTGCCCTCTCCCACCTCCCTCAGCCCCGCCCTCTCCCACCTCCCCCAGCCCCACCCTCTCCCATCTCTCACAGCCCCGCCCTCTCCCTCAGCCCTGCCCTCTACCACCTCCCCCAGCCCCACCCTCTCCCACCTCCCTCAGCCCCGCCCTCTCCCACCTCCCCCAGCCCCACCCTCTCCCATCTCTCACAGCCCCACCCTCTCCCTCAGCCCTGCCCTCTACCACCTCCCCCAGCCCCGCCCTCTCCCACCTCCCCCAGCCCCGCCCTCTCCCATCTCTCACAGCCCCGCCCTCTCCCTCAGCCCTGCCCTCTCTCACCTCCCCCAGCCCCGCCCTCTCCCATCTCTCTCAGCCCCGCCCTCTCCCTCAGCCCCGCCCTCTTCCACCTCCCCCAGCCCCGCCCTCTCCCACAGCCCCGCCCTCTCCCACCTCCCTCTGTCCCACATCACAACGACTGGCCCCATCCCACGGCTGGGCCCCTTCCAATAACCTCCGTGCCCACGGCTCACGGGTGGGCTGCAGGGTCTGACACCCGCCCCTGGCGCGCAGCCCTCACCGTGAGCGACCCGCAGTCGCATTCCTCTCCAGCCTCCACAAAGCCATTGCCGCACTCCGGGGGGTCCAGCAGCTGCAAGGGGGTAGGGGGACAAGAGGTTCCTGCAGGCCCCTGGAATGGGCATGAGGCACCGTACCAAGAGCCAGCTGGGTGCAGGACATTCCCGAGGCCTTCCCGGCTGCCCCGCCCATTCCCGGCAGCGGGGCTGGGCTCGCCCCAGGACCCCCAAAGGCCCCGTTTGAAGGGAAGCGTCTGTGGCCCTGGGAAAAGCAGCGGGGTGGGGGCACAGCAGCTCCCAGCCCCAGTGCCAGCTCCCCTCTCTGAGCTCCTGCTCCCGGCACCTGGGGGCCCAGCAGCCTCCCCACACAGGAGCACCCCCTGCCCTGCCCCCACGCCTGGGGCCCTGTCACACCTGGGCTTCTGCCCGCCCAGCTCAGCCGCGTGGGGGCTGTTCGGCTGGGGACACTCATGGCCCAGGAGCTGGGTCTCAGAGCCCCAAGCTACCTCCGCCGCTGTCATGTTCCTGGATTTTAAGGGGAGCAGCCAGATGGCTGCTGCACCGCTGGGGGGTGTTTGCCCCAAAAATCGATACAAAGGGGGCCATGTGAGGTGTCAAACGGAAGCTTATTGTCTATGGATTCCGTATCTGCCCTGCATGTACCTGTGTAATGTCTGGGTGTGGAGTTATAAAGATGGACTCTGTGTTGATGCTGAAAGATTCTGTCTGAGGAGGAGCAATGGGCCAGGCATGTTTGGACAAGCTAATGAGCAAAGCTCCAGGAACAATGGACCACAGAAGGCCAAAGACACATCTGACCACTGGCCATGTGACTGTCTCCAGCTTGGACGAAGCGGAGGGAGGGGATGGAGGAGGGGGAGGGGATATAAATAGGCCATGTGGCCGACTCCATCTTGGTGCTCAGCTCAGCTCTTCATCCCAGAGGCAAGAGTGCAGGGACCGAGGAGCCAGAAAGAACTGTGGACCCGTCCTGACGTAGGATGCTCACCAAAGACTTTTAACCCAGCAGTTATAACATCTCTGCTGTGAGCCTGCATTGAGAACTGGGAGATTCGATGCATGTAACGTAGGATACTTTAACAACCTCACTCTCCTTTCTTTTAGTAATAAACCTTTAGATGTTAGATTCTAAGGGATTGGCTCAGCGTGGTTTGTGGGTAAGATCCGGAGGGTAAATTGACCAGGGATCTGTGGCTGGTTTCTTGGAACCGGACAGAACTTGTTCGGGGTAGGTGGGATTGGGTTCTAAGACCCCCCACCGGTGTATGAGGCCCGGCGCTATCTGGGGCACGGATATTGCTGGGGGGTCGGAGCGGTTTTGCTCGGGAGGCTTCAGGCAGGCAGCTGAAGCGCTTGGTGTAACTGGTTTGTGGCCTGTTTGGGAAGGTCACCAGTCTGGGGCTGTAGGAGCCCCCACTTTGAGCAATTTGCCCTGAGCGGACGCCCTCGGCTGTGCCCAGACCCGGCCCGCCACAGCCGCCCAGCGCGGGGGAACGGCTCTAGGGTCCGGGCTGCCCGGGCCTGTGGGAGGCTTGGCCGGAGTGCGGGGGAGGGAGGGTACCTTTAAGGGTTTGTTGAAGAGGCAGCTGCCCCCGCCCTCCTGCAGGAACTGGCTGTACTCTTCCAGGCTGCACCGGGAGAACTTGCGAGGCAGGTAAAACCTGGCAAGAAGAACCAGCAAAGTCACAGGCGCCACCCGCAGTGCCCTGGCCTGGGGCCTCGTGCAATGTGCCCCCCAGCCAGCCAGGGCCAAGCGCCCTCCCCACGCTGCACCCCGGGTTACTTCACAGGCGGCATAACGGGGGCCTCACCCCTCGTCACACGGCAGGGCAGGGACAGAGCCGGAGCAGCCTCACCAATGCCCCCTTGCTGTCAAACGTACCAGTGTGTCTCCCGGCGTGGGGCAAAGCTGGGCCTTCCCCCCTTCCCTCGGCTGCCTGCCCTCCACGGGACCGTATCTACCCGCTGAGTCTGCGCCCTCACCACACACGGCAGCATGGTCCAGTGGATGGAGCACAGTGCTGTTAGCCAGGAACACTGGCTTCTCCTCCCAGCTCTGCCACTGACTAGCTGTGCCCTTGGTCAAGTCCCTTCCCCTTGCTGTGTGCTCAGGTTTCGCTCATTTTGCAGCACGGAGCCAATCTCTCCTCCCAAGCCAGCGTCGTTTGCGCCTGCGTGCAGTGGTGGTCGGGTGGCTCCGCCGGCAGAGGGGCATTTCAGTCCCCTAGCCAGTGCCAGATCGAACGGCACAGAGTAGCCCAGTGTGAGGGGACCACACTGTCAGGCCTTGGCTCACGCCTGGGCCTCAGCCCCTTCCTCTGAAGCTTCAGAGAAGCCAAGGGCTTTGCCTGCCTGGCTGGATGTCGCCTCCTGTGGGGTGGCGGAGGGCTGGGATATCGCAGTGGGACTCGGACCCATGGCTGTGCCACTGGCCGAGAGGCTGCAACCCGGGCCCATGGCTTGTGAAGTGGTGGGTTTGCCCCAGGCTGTGGCGCCCGGAGCGACGCTCGTCCCCACCCGCCACGCAGCCGCCTCTAGCGCTGCCCAGTGACCCGTAGGCTGGGCCGGGGCAGCCCCGGAAGCCCCTCGCTGAGAGGTTAAATCTCGGTTACTTCACTGGTCGAGTAACCGCATGAACTCGACTAGTCTATAGCCCCGGGCGCGGGGCCAGAGGTGTGAATGTGGGGTGCGGTTAGGGGTGTGAATGTGGGGCTGGTGCACTGGCAGAGAAGGACGCCATGTGTGGGGCTGGTTCGCAGGGTGGGGGCAGGGCTGTGAATGTGGGGCTGGCGCACTGGCAGGCAGAAGGGGCCAGGCTGGGCAGTGAGGGCACCAGAAGCCCCTGGAACTGGCGCCAGTCACCCGCCTGGCTCGGGCTGCGCCAAGCACCCATCTGCCTCGGTTCCAGCTGAGCCCTGGCCCGGCCCAGCTGGCGTTGTCCCGGGACACCCCGGAAGGGAACTCACCCCGTGTCCTCCATGATGCATCCCAGCCAGGAGTCTGGACACCGGCAGTCCCCTGCAGAGAGACAGTAGGGAGCCTGGGCTGGCCTGGTAACTGCGCCCGGCCCCCCAGCCCGAACCTCAGGGGGCTGCGAAGCTCCGGGCCCAGCGGCAGCCCCAAATCGGCTTCCTGAGGAGACGGAGCCAGGACGGGCCCAGCTGCTGCTCAGACTGGGCTGCGGACCCGCCCCGAGTGTGCTCCTCCCCCCCCAGGCCCCCAGTCAGCAATGGGGCAACTCCACTCCCAGCTCTGCCAGGCACAGGGGGGCCGGGGAGCTGGTGCCGCGGAGACCCCCAGCGCCCAAGCCCTGCTGGAGCAGCTGCAGCCCATGTCCTTGCCCGCAGAACGGCCGTGCAGCCGGCATCCCTGCCAGCGCTCACCTGCCGCGCTCCGGTGCTTGTTCCACATCATGCCCATGTTCTGCCCCAGGGTCTGAGCCAGCGTCACAGCCATGGCGCCCATGGTCCCGTACTGCGTGGGGCGGGAGGGAGAGCACAGAGCCATGGGTCAGCCCCGCTGAGCGCGCCTCCCTGCGGGGAACAGGGATCGGAGCCCCACCGGCCCCCTGCACAGCCCCCATCCATCACCTCCCGGAGCCTGCCCCTCATCTGCAGCCCCACAGCCCATGTAATCCTATACCCCCTTCTGCAGCCCCACAGCCCATGTAATCCTATACCCCCTTCTGCAGCCCCACAGCCCATGTAATCCTATACCCCCTTCTGCAGCCCCACAGCCCATGTAATCCTATACCCCCTTCTGCAGCCCCACAGCCCATGTAATCCTATACCCCCTTCTGCAGCCCCACAGCCCATGTAATCCTATACCCCCTTCTGCAGCCCCACAGCCCATGTAATCCTATACCCCCTTCTGCAGCCCCACAACCCATGTAATCCTATACCCCCTTCTGCAGCCCCACAGCCCATGTAATCCTATACCCCCTTCTGCAGCCCCACAGCCCATGTAATCCTATACCCCCTTCTGCAGCCCCACAGCCCATGTAATCCTATACCCCCTTCTGCAGCCCCACAACCCATGTAATCCTATACCCCCTTCTGCAGCCCCACAACCCATGTAATCCTATACCCCCTTCTGCAGCCCCACAGCCCATGTAATCCTATACCCCCTTCTGCAGCCCCACAGCCCATGTAATCCTATACCCCCTTCTGCAGCCCCACAGCCCATGTAATCCTATACCCCCTTCTGCAGCCCCACAACCCATGTAATCCTATACCCCCTTCTGCAGCCCCACAGCCCATGTAATCCTATACCCCCTTCTGCAGCCCCACAACCCATGTAATCCTATACCCCCTTCTGCAGCCCCACAACCCATGTAATCCTATACCCCCTTCTGCAGCCCCACAGCCCATGTAATCCTATACCCCCTTCTGCAGCCCCACAACCCATGTAATCCTATACCCCCTTCTGCAGCCCCACAGCCCATGTAATCCTATACCCCCTTCTGCAGCCCCACAACCCATGTAATCCTATACCCCCTTCTGCAGCCCCACAGCCCATGTAATCCTATACCCCCTTCTGCAGCCCCACAGCCCATGTAATCCTATACCCCCTTCTGCAGCCCCACAGCCCATGTAATCCTATACCCCCTTCTGCAGCCCCACAACCCATGTAATCCTATACCCTCCTTCTGCAGCCCCACAACCCATGTAATCCTATACCCCCTTCTGCAGCCCCACAGCCCATGTAATCCTATACCCCCTTCTGCAGCCCCACAACCCATGTAATCCTATACCCCCTTCTGCAGCCCCACAGCCCATGTAATCCTATACCCCCTTCTGCAGCCCCACAGCCCATGTAATCCTATACCCCCTTCTGCAGCCCCACAACCCATGTAATCCTATACCCCCTTCTGCAGCCCCACAGCCCATGTAATCCTATACCCCCTTCTGCAGCCCCACAGCCCATGTAATCCTATACCCCCTTCTGCAGCCCCACAACCCATGTAATCCTATACCCCCTTCTGCAGCCCCACAGCCCATGTAATCCTATACCCCCTTCTGCAGCCCCACAGCCCATGTAATCCTATACCCCCTTCTGCAGCCCCACAACCCATGTAATCCTATACCCCCTTCTGCAGCCCCACAGCCCATGTAATCCTATACCCCCTTCTGCAGCCCCACAACCCATGTAATCCTATACCCCCTTCTGCAGCCCCACAGCCCATGTAATCCTATACCCCCTTCTGCAGCCCCACAACCCATGTAATCCTATACCCCCTTCTGCAGCCCCACAGCCCATGTAATCCTATACCCCCTTCTGCAGCCCCACAACCCATGTAATCCTATACCCCCTTCTGCAGCCCCACAGCCCATGTAATCCTATACCCTCCTTCTGCAGCCCCACAACCTCTCACAATCTGTCCCCCCATCCTGCAGCCCCACGACCCCATGGCCCCCTGTGTTCAGCATCCCGCTTTGTAGCCCAGGAGCATGGGCGGCTGCCCCACCTCCTGTTGCGCAGGGCAGGCTGTGGGCTGAGGGCCAGATGCCTGAAGAGGGCCATGCTCTCCCCACCCACCTCATTGACGCCCCCGCCCCGGGCGAGCGAGCAGACCCCTCCCACGTAGGCGGTCCCGCTGCGGCTGCTCTGGAACGTCCTCCCGCTGCAGGGAGCAAGGAGAGAGGCGTGAGAGGGTGGCAGCCCGGCTGCCTGGCGCGCCGAGTCGCTAGCACCAGGGGCTCCTGGCTGCTCCGGGCGTCACACCAGATCAGGGTCAGAAGAGACCTCAGGAGGCATCGGGTCCAGCCCGGCTCCAATCCCCAACTCAGTCAGCCCAGCCAGGGCTTGGCCACGCCGGGACTTACAAACCTCCAGGGGTGGATCCACCCCCCCCAGGGAACCCGCCCAGCGCCCCCACCCCCGGGAGAGACAGAGCAGGGAATGGCAGGACAAGGCATCCTCCTGCCGAGAGATGGGCCAGGGAGCCAGGACTCCTGCTTCGCTTCCTGGCTCTGCCACGGACACAGCGTCCGGCTTCCCCCTCCCCCTCTCGTAGACCCCCACGTGTGAGGCCAGAAGGGCCACTGGGCTTGTCTAGTCTGCCCTCCTGCACAGAGCCTCCCCCAGCCTCTGGCCCAGCTGCCCTGGCAGCCAAGGCGGCTCACGGCAGATTGGGGCATTAGGAGGCGCATTGCCAGCGGATCCAGGAGTGATTATTCCCGTCTATCCCGCTCTGGCGCATTGCGTCCAGGTCTGGGGCCCCGTGACAGAGGGGATGCGGACACACTGGAGAGGGGCCAGCGGAGGGCAACACAACAAGGTGGGGGCTGGAGCACATGGCCTACGAGGGGGGGCTGAGGGATTTGGGTTTGTTCAGTCTGCAGAAGAGCAGAGTGAGGGGGGATTTGAGAGCAGCCTGCAGCTACCTGAGGGGGGTTCCCAAGAGGCTGGCGAGAGGCTGGTCTCAGTGGGGGCAAATGGCAGAAGGAGGAGCAATGGGCTCAGGTTGCAGGGGGGGAGTCTAGGTTGGATCTTAGGAGAAAAGATTCTCCGAGGGTGTGGGAGCACTGGGCTGGGTTCCCTAGGGCGGGGGTGGAGTCTCCATCCCTGGAGGTTTTTAAGTCCCGGCTTGACCAAGCCCCGGCCGGGTTGATTGAGTTGGGATTGGCCCTGCCCAGGGGCGGCCCGTGAGCCCAGGCAAACCAGGCAGTTGCCCAGGGCGCCGCCGTCCCGGGCGCCCGATGACGTCACGGCCATTGCCGGCCGTGCAGGCAGGGGCGCCGATCCCGCCTGGCGCCAGCTGCTGCAGCCGGCCTCAGGCCGCTCCTGTCCTGCCTTGGGCAGGGGGCTGGACTTGAAGCCCCTGAGGGCTCTGCCCGCCCTGGAGCTCTGTGCTGACGCCCTCACATCGTGCTGGACAGACTTCCCCATTTACTTGACTCCAAGCCAGCACTGACTTGTGCCCCATGCAGCGGAGAAGGCAAACCCCCCCCCGCCCCGAGTCTCCGCCCGTCTGGCCCGGGGGACCCCGAATATGGGGATTAGTTGGACCCTGCGCCCGGGCACAAGACCCTGGCAGAGATTTCTCTGCACTAACTCCGGCTCTGGCCCCAGCCCTTGGGAATTGCTAACAGCTGCTGCGAGTGGGCCAGATGACGCCCCTCGGCCCGGCTCCTCCAGGAGCTCCTCACGCTCAGTCCTGAGGCCAGCCGGGTTTCGTACCCGCCCTGCTCCCCGGGGAGCGTCGCTCCTCCAGTGGCTGGAAACCGTCACCAAGTTTCAAGCCAGAACACGCTGCTGGCCAGTTTCTCTCCGCTGGTTCTGCCACCCCTGGCCCTTCACTTGGGTGGCTCCGCTCCCCGCCCGGACGTGTTTTACAGAACAACCGTCTCTCCCCGCAGCCTCTGCTTGTGCTCAAGCATCCAAGTTCCTTCAGGCTCCCCTCCGGAGGCAGGTTTTCCACCCCCTCGCCCCTCCTCTCTGCCCTGTCCCCGTCTGAATCCATCTTCCTTCAAAGGAAAGTTCTGGGAGACAAGCGCGCGGGGAAACCTCACCAGCGCCTGGTAATAAAACGTCCCAGCCTCCCCTGCTGCACCCCGGGACCGTCTTCGCCTCAGTAGCAGCCGCACCGCACAGGCGGCTCCTAGCCACCCTGGGCTCCGCCCGCACATCGGGCCTTTCTCTGCCTGTCACTTCCAGCTGGCCAGTCCCCGCTCAGAGCCACATTGCTGCTCAGTCCCTAAGTGCATGGGTGGCGCATCTCAGAGGCAGGGGCAGGCAAGGCCTTCCCAGACTGCCCCCACCCACACTCTGCCCCCAGCCCCCCGTTCAGGGCGGCTCTGCCAAGGCTGGGACTGGGCACCACCCGTGCGCCAAACTCAAGGGGGTTGCCCGCCATGTTCAAGCTCCCCTCCGGGACTGAGGGAGCTGCCTGCCCTTCCCCCGCTCCAGGAAAACTGGGGTCCCGTGCCGCCCACCCTCCTTGTGCTGCGGGAGGGTGGTGGGAGGCTGGGACCGTGTGCCTCCCACGCAGGGCACGGCCAGCCCCTACAATGGAGGGGACTTGGCTCCCACAGGAGCACTGGGCAGAAAGCGGGGGGCTTGCGGCCCCCGGTCCTAGGTTCACCCGGGGCCCATGCCTAAATGCACAATCGTGTGCTCGGCACTAACCCATTGTATCCCATTTCTGTTTCTCCAGGGTTCAAAGGTCATTATAGGACCCTCCCCCCTCTTGCATATTGGCCACAGCTCCCAGCCTTGTGTCACCGATAAACGTAATTACGCTCGTCACTTTCTCTGCCAAAGACACTGAACAAGTTGGCAAGTTTGGTCCCAGGACCAGTCCTGGAGGAATTGCACTAGAAAGCTCCCTGAGTCCAGCCTGACGGGTCAGCTTTCAGCACCACCTGCTCTACCCCCCGACCGGCCCTTCCGCACCGTTCCCCGCTCACGGCCTCTCCGAACTAGCTCATCCTTTCCCGCGTGGAGCTGCATGCGCGCTTCAGGCAGAGGAGTGCGACTGCATTCTCAGTCCCCCATCGGCACCGTGCGGGTGATGGCCCTGCCCTACCTCATGGAGAACTGGGAGGGTTCATCGGAGTAAAAATTGCAAATTGCTATGAGTCTTCTCAACATGAGTCTCTCCCAGCAGGGGGCGCTGTGGGGAGCGGGGCAGGAGGCCGGCGGTTGGGGGAGCTCTCAGCTCTGCCAGTCCCGGTCTCTCCCAGCAGGGGGCGCTGTGGGGAGCAGGGCAGGAGGCCGGCGGTTGGGGGAGCTCTCAGCTCCTCCGGTCCCGGGGGCGCTGTGGGGAGCGGGGCTGGAGGCCGGCGGTTGGGGGAGTTCTCAGCTCCTCTGGTCTCTCCCAGCAGGGGGCGCTGTGGGGAGCGGGGCTGGAGGCCGGCGGTTGGGGGAGTTCTCAGCTCCTCTGGTCTCTCCCAGCAGGGGGCGCTGTGGGGAGCGGGGCTGGAGGCCGGCGGTTGGGGGAGCTCTCAGCTCCTCTGGTCTCTCCCAGCAGGGGGCGCTGTGGGGAGCGGGGCAGGAGGCCGGCGGTTGGGGGAGCTCTCAGCTCCTCCGGTCCCGGTCTCTCCCAGCAGGGGGCGCTGTGGGGAGAGGGCAGGAGGCCAGCGGTTGGGGGAGCTCTCAGCTCCTCCGGTCCCGGTCTCTCCCAGCAGGGGGCGCTGTGGGGAGAGGGCAGGAGGCCAGCGGTTGGGGGAGCTCTCAGCTCCTCCGGTCCCGGTCTCTCCCAGCAGGGGGCGCTGTGGGGAGCGGGGCAGGAGGCCAGCGGTTGGGGGAGCTCTCAGCTCCTCCGGTCCCGGTCTCTCCCAGCAGGGGGCGCTGTGGGGAGAGGGCAGGAGGCCAGCGGTTGGGGGAGCTCTCAGCTCCTCCGGTCCCGGTCTCTCCCAGCAGGGGGCGCTGTGGGGAGCGGGGCAGGAGGCCGGCGGTTGGGGGAGCTCTCAGCTCCTCTTGTCTCTCCCAGCAGGGGGCGCTGTGGGGAGCGGGGCAGGAGGCCGGCGGCGGGGGGAACGAGGACAGCGCGGCTGTGCCCGCTCTCACGAGAAGAGGTGGACAGCATCGCTCTGCTCCGGCAGCGCCTCCATCCGGTATCTCATGAACTCGCTCAGCGTCTGCAGCGAATCCTCCTCCACGCGGATCTTGTCCTCGGAGGCCCACGTTTCCATGGCCACCAGCACGATGCGCGTGTTCAGCTGCTCCTTGTACATCTGCAGTGGCAGAGAAAGGGGGCAGCCATTGCAATCCCACAAGCCTTTGCCCCCTGCCCAGGCTCCTGGGGCATGAAGGCCGTGTGGTCCTCCCCCAGGCACCCGGCTCTCTGCGTGGGGAAGCCCCCCCACACCCCCAGCCAGGCAGGCCAGCTGGCAGCGGCCGAGGCGCGAACCGGGCGTCCCTGCGCAGCCGGCACTCACCATGTCAGCCACGTTCACCACGGACTTGGCGAAGGTGCTGGTGAGGACCACGGACTGGCGCAGCTGTTGGAACTGGAAAAGGACACAGACGGGGAGGGATGGAGGGCAGCTGGGAGAGGCCAGGGGGGAACAGCTGGGAGTGTCCCCCCACCGGCCCCCTGCTGGGAGAGGCTGAGGTTGGTGCCCTGGGCAGTCTGTTACGTTGCCCCCGCCTTTGCCCTGGGCCCCGCTGAGGCCGGGGAGCAGGACCCTGGGCCAGGCGCTCACCAGCTGATGGTCGTTGACCACCATCAGCTCCATGTACTTGGTCTCGCTGTGCACGGTGTGCTGGGCCCGCCGCACCTGGGGACGCAGAGAGAGGCCTGAGTGAGAGCCTGTGGCCGGGGGGCCAAGCGAGGGCCCCGACCCCTCTGGGGACCCTCGCCCTGGGCCCCTGGCCCGCCCAGCCTCTCGCCTTCGGTTCTGGACTGTCTGGGCTGGCCCTGGAAACTCAGCAAGCCGCCCTGCCCTGAGCGCCCACCCCCCCACTGCTCTCTCTACTTCCCTTCTCCGCACCCCGAGCCCTCAGCGCCCCCCCACTGCGCTCTCTACTTCCCTTCTCCGCACCCCAAGCCCTCAGCGCCCCCCACTGCGCTCTCTACTTCCCTTCTCCGCACCCCGAGCCCTCAGCGCCCCCCACTGCGCTCTCTACTTCCCTCCCCCCACCCCGAGCCCTCAGCGCCCCCCACTGCGCTCTCTACTTCCCTTCTCCGCACCCCGAGCCCTCAGCGCCCCCCACTGCGCTCTCTACTTCCCTCCCCCCACCCCAAGCCCTCAGCGCCCCCCCACTGTGCTCTCTACTTCCCTCTGCCCACCCCGAGCCCTCAGCACCCCCCACTGCGCTCTCTACTTCCCTTCTCCGCACCCCAAGCCCTCAGCGCCCCCCACTGCGCTCTCTACTTCCCTTCTCCGCACCCCGAGCCCTCAGCGCCCCCCACTGCGCTCTCTACTTCCCTCCCCCCACCCCGAGCCCTCAGCGCCCCCCACTGCGCTCTCTACTTCCCTTCTCCGCACCCCGAGCCCTCAGCGCCCCCCACTGCGCTCTCTACTTCCCTCCCCCCACCCCGAGCCCTCAGCGCCCCCCACTGCGCTCTCTACTTCCCTCCCCCCACCCCAAGCCCTCAGCGCCCCCCACTGTGCTCTCTACTTCCCTCCCCCCACCCCAAGCCCTCAGCGCCCCCCCACTGTGCTCTCTACTTCCCTCTGCCCACCCCGAGCCCTCAGCACCCCCCACTGCGCTCTCTACTTCCCTTCTCCGCACCCCAAGCCCTCAGCACCCCCCACTGTGCTCTCTACTTCCCTCTGCCCACCCCGAGCCCTCAGCGCCCCCCCACTGTGCTCTCTACTTCCCTCTGCCCACCCCGAGCCCTCAGCACCCCCCACTGCGCTCTCTACTTCCCTTCTCCGCACCCCAAGCCCTCAGCACCCCCCACTGTGCTCTCTACTTCCCTCTGCCCACCCCGAGCCCTCAGCACCCCCCACTGCGCTCTCTACTTCCCTCCCCCCACCCCGAGCCCTCAGCGCCCCCCCACTGTGCTCTCTACTTCCCTCTGCCCACCCCGAGCCCTCAACGCCCCCCACTGCGCTCTCTACTTCCCTCCCCCAACCCAAGCCCTCAGCGCCCCCCCACTGCGCTCTCTACTTCCCTCCCCCAACCCAAGCCCTCAGCGCCCCCCACTGCGCTCTCTACTTCCCTCCCCCAACCCAAGCCCTCAGCGCCCCCCACTGCGCTCTCTACTTCCCTTCCCCCCACCCCGAGCCCTCAGCGCCCCCCACTGCGCTCTCTACTTCCCTCCCCCCAACCCAAGCCCTCAGCGCCCCCCCACTGCGCTCTCTACTTCCCTCCCCATCCCTGAGCTCTCTAATACCCTGCCCCCACCCTTGAGCCCTCAGCTCCCCTCCCCCTACAAGCCTGAGCCCTCAGCTTCCTCCAGTCTCCCCCACCCCAAGTGCACAGCTCCCCATCCCCCCCCAGCATTTCCCCGCAGGCCCCCCTCCCCACAGCCGCTGGCTGAGCAGGGCCCTACCTGCCGCCTCCTCCTCAGCCTGGGCCGGGTGTCTGGCCTGGAGGGATTCAGGGCAGCAAAGAGGCAGCCTGGGCAGAAGAGCAGCCCGGTTAGGGCAGATGGGGCTGGATCCCCCAGCCAGGACGGGGGCGGGGGGGAGTAGGGGAGGTAGGCCAGGGCCAGGGCCAGCAGGAGCCGAGGGGGCGGAGGGGGAACGTGCTGCAAGACTTTGTAGGACCCCGGCGTGTGCCTGGCCCAGAGGGGGAAGAGCGGCTCTCAGGGCTGGCTGAGACATGGGGGGCACTGGCCAGCCACCAGGCCCCGGGCCCTCAGCAGCCCAGCGGGAGGGGCTTTGCCTGTGAGCAGAGCCCCCCGCACCGGAACGCGGGGGGGGGGGGGGGCTGCTCTGCCAGGGGCCCGGGGCGCTCCCCTGGGAACTACGGAAGAAGTCGGAGCCAGCCTGCAAAAGGCTACGTGGCCGGCTCTGGCCTGGCCAGGACGGATCCTGCTTCCCTAGGAGGCTGCGAGTCTCCCGGGGCTGCCCCTACCCAGAGAGCAGAGCCCCCAAGAGGCGCCTGGGGAGGCCCGTGCCCCACGGAAGGAGGGACGAGACCCCTGGCTCTGGCTCTGGCTCCCTAGGGTTCCTCCCAGGGTCTGTGGCGAGGCGGGGCGGACGCCGGGGAGAAGGGAGCGAGCGCTCGGCACAGGCAGAGTGCTGGGTGCGCCGGGCAGGCAACCCCTGGGGGGCAGCCCAGAGAATGGGGGCAGGTAGAAGCAGCTTCTGCTCCTCAGCTCAGCGGCCCCCACCCCAACTTGCAGGCCCGGCTGTGAGGGGGACGGTGCCGCGCACCCCACTCACCTGGCTCCGTGCAGCCCCGAGCGCGGGGGGGAGCAGGCATCCGCTGGAGCAGGTGAGGCACGGGCCCCTGGCAGGGAACGGGAGAGCAGGTCGGTCACCGGCGGCTTTCCCGGCCGGAGCCAGGGCCCCTCCGCAGGGCGGACTGGGGCCAGGAGCCACCAGCCTGGGTTTCCTGAGCGGGTGGCAGGAGGGGGAGAGCTCCCCGCGCGGGGGGGGGGGGGGGCAACACCCATCCCCTGCCCCCAGCTCATTGCCTCCCTTAGGGGCTGGGCACCCTGGACAACCCCCCACCTGCCCCTGAGCTCCCACCCTGCCTCTTCCCACCCCCCTTGCGCTCCTTCCCCCGAGCCCCACACCCTGCTCTGTCCCCACCCCCAGAGACACGGCCTTGGGCATCACCGGGGGGCTGGTGCCGGCAGTAGGGACCCCCTCATCCCGTGCTCCCCCCCCCGGGATGAGTCGGGGCTGGTCCTGCTCCGGACGGGGGGCTGGACTCGATGCCCCCCGAGGGCTCTGCCTGCCGTGGGGGTCTGTGGTTCTGTGATCCTAGGTGGGGGGTCTTGGCCCCAGCCTGCTGAGCTCCCCCAACTGCCTCCCAGCTGAGGGAGCGGAGCAGGTGGGGCTGGGTCAGTCATGGTGGCTGCCTGCAAGGGAGGAGCAGGACGAGGGGAGCAGGCCCCCAGATTGACTGCCCCGGGGGGCAGCACTGTCCAGGGTCCGGGGTCCCGGCGCTGGCCCGACAGGAGCTGTCTGGTCCGGGACCGGCACCTGTGCCAGACGCGCGAGTGCCGGGCCAGAGCCCACCCCCGACACGGAGAGCCGGCCAGGCCGCCCCCTGGCTCCACGGGGACCCCAGGGACCGCTCACTGGCCACGCCTGCGGCTGGTGGGGCCTGCAAGGCGCAAGGGGGCAGGAGTGGGGGAGGGGAGTGTCCACGGCTGACCCGGACCCTGCACAGACCTGGCAGCTCGAGGGGAGGCCCCTCGTGGCCCCCCACTGCCCCCCTCTGTGGGGGCTTGAGGGACTCAGAGACCCCACAGGGCTCTCGTCCCAGCAGGCCTTGCAGCCCACCCTGCAGGTTTGGCACGGGACTGGGGAAACCGAGGAAAGGACGGGGGAGGGGCGACACTCCATGGACTACGGGAGCGTGGGGGAGGGGAGGCTAATGACTGGATGGGGAGCAGACATCAATGGAATCTCCTTCCATTTGCTGCCATGGCAACACGGGGAAGGCGGCTCTCTGGGAAATCCCCGGCTGCAGGCTCAGGGCAGGGCTTGGAGCCCAACAGGCCAAGGCAGGCGGGACCAGGCCAGTGTCTGAGCTCCCGGCGCCCGAGCCGGTACCAGTGTCTGAGCTCCCGGCGCCCGAGCCGGTACCAGTGTCCGAGCTCCCGGCGCCCGAGCCGGTACCAGTGTCCGAGCTCCCGGCGCCCGAGCCGGTACCAGTGTCCGAGCTCCCGGCGCCCGAGCCGGTACCAGTGTCCGAGCTCCCGGCCCCCGAGCCGGTACCAGTGTCCGAGCCCCCGGCCCCCGAGCCGGTACCAGTGTCCGAGCCCCCGGCCCCCGAGCCGGTACCAGTGTCCGAGCTCCCGGCGCCCGAGCCGGTACCAGTGTCCGAGCTCCCGGCGCCCGAGCCGGTACCAGTGTCCGAGCTCCCGGCGCCCGAGCCGGTACCAGTGTCCGAGCTCCCGGCGCCCGAGCCGATACCAGTGTCCGAGCTCCCGGCCCCCGAGCCGATACCAGTGTCCGAGCTCCCGGCCCCCGAGCCGATACCAGTGTCCGAGCTCCCGGCGCCCGAGCCGGTACCAGTGTCCGAGCTCCCGGCGCCCGAGCCGGTACCAGTGTCCGAGCTCCCGGCGCCCGAGCCGGTACCAGTGTCCGAGCTCCCGGCGCCCGAGCCGGTACCAGTGTCCGAGCTCCCGGCGCCCGAGCCGGTACCAGTGTCCGAGCTCCCGGCCCCCGAGCCGGTACCAGTGTCCGAGCTCCCGGCCCCCGAGCCGGTACCAGTGTCCGAGCTCCCGGCGCCCGAGCCGGTACCAGTGTCCGAGCTCCCGGCGCCCGAGCCGGTACCAGTGTCCGAGCTCCCGGCGCCCGAGCCGGTACCAGTGTCCGAGCTCCCGGCGCCCGAGCCGGTACCAGTGTCCGAGCTCCCGGCCCCCGAGCCGGTACCAGTGTCCGAGCTCCCGGCGCCCGAGCCGGTACCAGTGTCCGAGCTCCCGGCCCCCGAGCCAGTACCAGTGTCCGAGCTCCCGGCGCCCGAGCCGGTACCAGTGTCCGAGCTCCCGGCGCCCGAGCCGGTACCAGTGTCCGAGCTCCGGGCCCCCGAGCCGTGTACCAGTGTCCGAGCTCCCGGCCCCCGAGCCGGTACCAGTGTCCGAGCTCCCGGCGCCCGAGCCGGTACCAGTGTCCGAGCTCCGGGCCCCCGAGCCGTGTACCAGTGTCCGAGCTCCCGACCCCCGAGCCGGTACCAGTGTCTGAGCTCCCGGCGCCCGAGCCGGTACCAGTGTCCGAGCTCCGGGCCCCCGAGCCGTGTACCAGTGTCCGAGCTCCCAGCCCCCGAGCCGGTACCAGTGTCCGAGCTCCCGGCGCCCGAGCCGATACCAGTGTCCGAGCTCCCGGCGCCCGAGCCGGTACCAGTGTCCAAGCTCCCGGATCTCAGCACCAGTCTCTGAGCCAGTACCAGTGTCCAAGCTCCTGGATCCCGGCGCCAGCCCCCGCGCCAGTACCAGTGTCTGAGCTCCCGGCCCCCGAGCCAGTACCAGTGTCCAAGCTCCTGGATCCCGGCGCCAACCCCTGCGCCAGTACCAGTGTCTGAGCTCCCAGCGCTGGCCCCTGAGCTGGTACCAGTGTCCAACCTCTCGGCACCGGCCCCCAAGCCGGTACCAGTGTCCGAGCTCCCGGATCCCAGCGCCGGCCCCTGAGCTAGAACCAATGTCCGAGCTCCCGGCGCCGGCCCCCGAGCTAGTACCAGTGTCCGAGCTCCTGGCACCAGCCCCCGAGCTGTTACCAGTGTCCGAGCTCCTGGAACTCAGCGCCCGCATCTGAGTGCCCAGAGCCCAGCGCCTGCGTCAGCCTCGGGAAGCTGGGTTTGCACCCCGATGGCTGGCAATGCAGTGACCCTGGGCCTCCCCTTCACCTCCCCAGGGAACAGGAGCCAGGTGAGCGGGAACCCAAGTAGGCAGCCCGGGGGGGATGGAATTCCAGCCCAGCCCTTACCTGGCCACGCTCGGCTGCTCCGCGGGGCTCGATCAGGTACGTGTCCCGCCCGTCCGAGAAGACCCCGCTGCGGGGAGAGCAGACGCCCCCTTGTCACACGTGGCTGCAGCCCTACCCCCCCCCCCCCAGCCCCTTCCAGGGCCGCTGGCCGCGCAGTTCCCCAGCCTGTCTGCTGCCCCTCCCTCTCCCTGCGGTGCCCAGCAGAGCAGGGCCATGCCCGCGCCTAAGGTGTGTGCCCCCTCCCTGCCCCTGCCAGTCCAGCATCAGAGCTTCCCGGGGCTCTGTCCCTGCCCCCTGCCCCCGCCGCACGGGTACTCACTGCAGCCCGTGGCAGCTGGACAGAGCGGCCAGAGATCTCGGCTCCCCTCGGAGTTTGCCCTGATAGTAACAGTGCTCCCCCGCGCCCTGCAACAGAGCAACGGGCAGCAGAGCGTCAGCGCGGGGCCGGGCAGAGCCCAGGGGCCGAAGGAGGAGCCAGGCTCCTGGGCCCCATGCCTGGCTCTGACTGTGGGGGAGTCCCGGCCCCTCTCTGCCTCCGTCCCCCCAGTGGCCGCTCAGCG